>NW_004524680.1:2109876-2122881 GCF_000260255.1 Octodon degus | reverse complement strand
CAGATATACAGCCACTTTCTCTTAGTTCAATGAGAAGAAAGTTTGAACTAATAGTGTTTAGACCAGATATCATGTCTTTATCCTATACTGTAAATAATTACTATAAAGACAACAATATACAATGTATTAATTATTGTAACTGTCCTACTAACCTGTTTTGAAACTGCCTCATTGTTACTTCTTTCTCATAAAATTAACGTAAAAAACAATAAAGGTACTGATCACTGAAAAAGAGGGTAATCGCCTTAGGTAATTCAAACTTTATTAAAAGTAATTGGACAAAATCTATGTAAAGATAAAAATGTTCCAGTGTTTCTCATGACTTTGAGCATTTTTTAAAAATGTGAAATATCTCTAAATATCATTTCTCTTTTTGTGTGTATGGTAATGATGTGCTGAGGGTAATATAATCTGCCTTGTTTATATGTTCCCTTTATGCCTACTCCTGTGGTGCTTCCTTCACAGACTGTTGCAGTAGAAAGATAGAAAGATGTTAAATTTTAACTCCAAGAAGGTGACTTATTCACTCTAGAGCCTGAAAAAGTTATTCAGTCTCTGTGGGCCTCTTGTTTCTTCACCTCTAAAATGAGAACGCTGGCCATAAGAGAAAAATAGGCAGAAAGCACAAACCGCTCACAGAAATGTATTGCAGATGGTAAGTAAAACTGTAGGAAAATATTAAGCTTTACAAATGAATGGCAAAAGAAATGAACAGTGACAAAAGAAAATTCATTTAAATAAAAGATACCTTTCTTTTAAAATCTATCATAAGACTATAAAGCAATAAGTAAGGTCTGAGCTTGCAGCTCAGAGATAGACAGATGTGCTTAGTGTGCCTGAGGCCCTGAGTTGACTCTCTAGCAGCAAAAGAAGAGAAAAAGAAACACATTCTGGGTACAGTTGGCTAGTCAAAAATAGTGAGGCTTTCAACAGGACAACTATCTCTCCATAGCTCTTTTTTTTTTTTTTTTTTTTTTTTAGTGAACCAGGGATTGAACTCAGGCCCTTGCGCTTGCCATGCAAGCGCTTATTCTACTGCACTATCTCCCTGGCCCCAATAGCTCTAAAAATTGACAAAAATTAATTTCTGTGTGTTTGGTTTTTTGCAGAACTTGAGATCAAACCCAGTGCCTTGCACTTGTTGGGCAGCCATAGAGCTGTATCACCTTCCCCGATTTATTCTCAGACTTACTCTTTTCCTATTGATGATCTTCCTATAAAATAGTGTATACATTTACATTCTAGCCTTGCTACATGATGAGAAGGAAGAGATAAGTAGTGTGCATTGAATTTACAGAAAGACAATATGAATCATGTCTCGTACCTTTTATTGATTTATAAAACTGATAATAACTGGGCATGGTGGTGCATGCCTGTAGTCCTAGCACTCAGGAGTCTGAGACTGGAAGATCATTGAGAGTTGGACCAGCCTAGACTACAGAGTGACCTCAAGGCCAGTGTAAACAGCATAGCAAGCCCCTGACTCAAAAAGAGACACCCCCCCAAAAAAATAAGCCTAATAATTATATGACTTAAAAATGTAAATCCACAGTTCCAAATAATAAACATCTTTATAAAGCTAATAGGGACTTTTAGGATAACTCAGAACTAATTATTACTGTATGTATAAGATCTTTTGACAAAGTCGCATCAGCCATATCATTTGATATCCATTGCCTATAGAACAGGTATTAGATTATTCTTAAATATAGAATGCATGTCTCAACCTAATGAGTTGTATTATTAGTAAAAATTAGTTCTTTTCATTCCCAACTTATTTATTCTGGTTTATCTTGAAATTGTAGCTATGTATGTTTACTATCATATGATCCAGTACCCATACTTGTGTGACAAAAATATTTCATTTTGTTTACTGTATGTTTATACTACATAATGATCACATTCTTGCCTGGAATTGGTATATGTGCAAATATTTTTTAAAAATTAATGCTGAAAAAAAAATTAATGCTGAATGTCTTTGAGGAAAAGACCCTAGGTCATTAGAGAATTACTATAGATGATGCATTAGTATGGGCTTGTAGTTTTTCCTACTTGAGAATATGAAGCAGAAGAATCACTTGAACTTAGGAATTCAACACCTTCATAGTAATGACACCTCATCTCTACAAAGGGAAGGGGAAGAGGGAAGAAGGAAAAAGAAGAAACAAAGGAAAAGAAAATTACTGTCGAGTTAGCTAAAAGACAGTTATTAAATATCAGTAGAATCTTATAAAGTGTAGTTTTTGTTTTCAATGAACTTTTTTATCTACTATAGACTTCAGTGTCACATGAAAGGGTTCCTTCATATATAGTTTCTCATACAAATAATTTGTTGATTCTTGGAACTCTAAAAATAAAATCTTTTATGAAACATGTTTGTTATAAATTATTTATAAAATGTTTTAAAGACCTGATTCTCAAATAGGTAAGTAATTAAAAGTTATGGTACTTTGCTTTCTTTCTTTCTTTCTTTCTTTCTTTCTTTCTTTCTTTTTCTTTTTTTGAAACACAGTCTTCCTATGTATTTCACACTGACCTTGAACTTGTAGTGATCCTCCTGCCTTAGCCCCCCGAGGCTTAAATTATAGGCAAGTACCCCTATGCCCAGCTTTTTTACCTATTCTATCACATGACATTTTTAACACTAAAAAATTAAATTTATTGGTCTGAATTTGGTCTTACTTACAAAAAAAAATACATATATATATATATATATATATATAATCAAAGAATGTAGTAATTTAGAAGGCATGGGTTTTTTTATGAGAGGGTTTTTTTTTTGGTTTTTTTTTTCCTGTCCTTTACAAAAACTAGTTCTGCACTATGCGAGAAATCAGGACAGCTACATTGTGATAATACTTGCCAGGATTTAGTATTTTATTGAGATATTTGCCGGTTGGAATTAGAACCCTATAGAAATAACCAGGTTAGACTTAGTTATTAGCCTGCCATATTTAAGTCAAAATGAAAAGTTCATATAACATTTTGTACCTATACACTGAAAAAAATGTGGAGCTGTGTTTTTTGACTAAAATTTCATAGCTTTTGTGGCTAATGAGGCATGAAATAAATTGGCATGCTCAAACTGGTCAGAGTACAGCAGTACAGTATGCATGTTCTAATTCTTAGCCCTTGGGATTCCGGCAAAGGTCACAAATTAAACAAAGTCAGGATTAATCAAAACTACAATCAAATAAAACCCAGTCATTAATCCCCTTCTGAGTTACAATGGAATATTGTGTAATTGTGTGAGAAGCACTGGAGAGGGCTCTTTTGTGGTATCTAGAAAAATCAACACTAAGGTGTCAAACAGACAAGTGAAACCCTGCAGGTGAAGCTGTCTCTGGAGCCAAGAGAAACTGGCACTTTATACAGAGCTGCAAATGAACCTTTGGAGTACTGAACGGGGTGTTGGCCCTGAGCTACAGAATATGTGGGTCTGTCAGCGAGGCCTTCGAGCAGGGACTGTTTGCTGAAGAGCTTGGTGCTCTGCTGTAGCTGCTCCAAGCAACAGTCTGTCCAGATGGATTGCCAAATCCATCTGTATCTCATATCTTGGTCATTTGTTTTTAATTTTTTTATTTTTTAAAGAAAGTACAAAACAGTATTAAAGCAAAAATTACAAGTAATATGGAATTTCACTTAACAAGTAATATGAATTTCACAGTATTTGTTACAATGCATAGTGTTGTCTTCCAACTAGTTTGTATTACTAGATAAATGCATACAAAATAGGAAGAAGAAAGAAAAAAAAGAAACATGTAAGAAATTAAGAAGAGAAAAAAGAGGGGCCAGGGAAATGGCTCAGTAGAATAGCTGCTTGACTGGCAAGCTTAAGAGCCTGAGTTCAATCCCTGGTTCTGCCAGAAAAAAAAAAAAAAAACAACAGACAAAGAAGAGAAAAAAGACAATTGAAAAAGGAAGACAAAATAAATTGAGCATTAACTGCTCCTTTCCACAGGAGAAATCTGTAGTACAGTTGTACAAACCATCCTGCTTATATGTACATAGATACATCTCTTTCCCCCTTAGTAATTCTTTCCATTTGAACAGGTTCTTTCCCTTTTCCTAGTGTACCCTTCAGATTTTATTTTCTCTTTCATATCTTGGTAATTTTGAAGAAAAGAATCTAATTTAAAAGTATTTCATCTATTGGAGTTAATTATGTGTCATCCTTAACAAAGAGACATTTACAAAGAAACCCAACTTTTATCCTGTATTTCTTCCATGTTTTTAATTACTGAACTAATTGATGCTAGCTTTATGACTATTCCTTAATGCCAATTTTACTGTTAATTTTTTTTTCTTTTTTCTTTCTGTATTTAGGACAGGTCTACAGGGTCTCACCAAGTAGATCGGACTTGTAGTGATTCTCCTGTTTTCAGCTTCCCAAGTGCTGGGATTAGAGGCATACACCACTATGCCCAGTCTCAATCACCAGCTCAACATGCCCCGGGGGCAGGGCCGGGGCCAGGGCCAGCACAGCATTCTGGGGATCGAACCCCTGCTGCTGAGCTATCAGGCCAGCCCTTATTGCCATTTTTTTAAAGCTGATAGTGATTCTAACCAGTTATGATTATACTTTTAGTAACCAATTTTGATGTTTAATTCATTCTATATATTTACAATCTGTGTAAGCATATTATGTATGCTTTGAGAATAATATTTCCCTCCATTGTTAGCTTTCTGTTTTGCTTCGTATACAAAATAGAAAGAATCTAAATCACACACCTGAGGGCCGGCCAAATAGCTCAGCAGCTTAAAGCGCCTGCAAGCAGGGGTCAGGGGTTTGATCCCAGGGCGTGCTGAGCTGGCAGTTGAGACTGGGCATAGTGGCACGCGCCCATAATCCCAGCTCTTGGGAGGCTGTAAACAGGCAGATCACTATGAGTCCGATCTAGTAGTGAGACCCTGAGCACCCTTTAGACCTTTCCCTAAAAATAAAAAAAAAAAAGGGTAACTGATTTGAAAAACCTCAAACAAGTCATTTTGTGCTATAAGATGACTCAGTTTGAGTTTTAATATTCTAGAATTTCTATTTTTTTTTTTAATGTATTTAGTATAGGTTCTACAGGGTCTCACTACACAGATCAGACTCATAGTGATCCTCCTGTTTCAGCCTCCCCTGTGCTGGGATTACAGGCCTACATCACCACACCTGGTTTCAGGACTGGCACATTGGCGTGTGGTAGTGGGGTCAAACCTGGTCCTTGCACTTGTCAGGCAGGTGCTTAGACTGCTCAGCTATCTCCCCAGCCTGGTTTTTTAAAGTTCAAAGGAGAGTTAAAGTGGTGGTAAGCACCATATTTAAATTGACTTGGTGAAATATTAATCTGATTATTCTGTAGACTTTCCTCTGAAATATTTCAATAATTCATATTCAGGGACATATACAAACACTAACTTATGCTAGAGTTCAGTATTTATTTTTTTTCCTATAAATTTTTGGTCGGCCTTTGGCTAAACTCAGTAACATATGGTTAGATGAACTGAATAAATGAATACTGTTTATTTTTAATCACAGGTTCTCTGGACCAATGCTTCTATTCTTAGTAACTCTTTGAAGATGTTATAATTTGTCAGTGATTTTCAGCATTTTGGGCTTTTTTTTTTTATCTGTAAATAGTTTCTGCATGGACAATAATGTAGCATATCTACAGTTTTCTATTTGTGTCCCATTCCACATATTTAATTCCTAGCTGTCCAACTTTATAGAGCATCCAAAAGAAATGTAAAGAACTTTTTAATAATTTGAAAATTTTTTAAAAATTTCTCCTGTAAGTCTAAAACTAGTGTAACCTTTAAAGAATGTTTCTATTGTTTATTAGTACATGTTTGTTATATATAATGATTACATTTATTATAGGTAGTTGGTACATGTATATAACACATCTTAATTCTTTTTATTTTAAATAAAAAAATAAACTATAAACAATGATAAAACATTTCAAAACAGGAATGTAGGAGAGTAACAATGGTTAGTACATTGTGTATTGTTATCTTCAAAGTACTTGCTCATATTATAAGATATAGGCATGAAAAATCAATCAAGTAATATAGGCATATACCTATCTTTTCATTGAACTAATAGGAATTAGCAGTGTAGCTATCTTAACTGTCTTGTATATATGGATTTTTTTTTCCTTTTGTTTTCTCCTTTGCCCCATTCCATTTTCTTTTTCCCTTCGAGTATTTACTTCCCATTTCACAATTTCTATTTTACATTTTCAGTGTTACTACTCTTTCACCTAGGAGACAATATGGTGTTTACAGGTGTGAGACTGATATATTTCATTTATAAGAATGGACTAAAGTTACATCCATTTCCCTATAAATGTCTCAAGTTTATCCTTCTTTATAACTGAGTAATACTCCGTTGTATACCAATAACACATCTTGTTGGGGTTATAGTCTATAGCTCAGTGGGACAGCGCCTGACTGGCAAGTGGAAAGTCCTGTATTCAATCCCTGGTACCAAAAAAACAACCTTAAAACATCTTTTTTATCCAGTTATTTGGTCAGTGCACATTTGGTTTGTTTCCAGAATTTTAGCTGTTACAAATTGTGCTGCTATAAACATGGGTGCACATATATCACTGTAGTATGATGTTTTTAATTCTTCTGGTAAAATTCCCAGAAGGTCTTCACTCTTTTTATGCTCTCTTACCCCATCTCTTAGTCCCCTTCCCATTTGCAAAACATCTGTTTTCCTTTTTCCTATTATTAACACTTTGGGCTTCTCACATAAGAGAAACAATGAGATAATTAAGCTTGTGTGTCTGATTTACATTTTCAAGGTGCATCCATTTTCCACAAATGACTCAAATTTAACCTTTTTAATAGCAAAGTAATACACAGTTGTGTATAAATACTACATTTTCTTCACTTCATCAATTGATAGACATACAGACTATTTCCAAATTTAGCTATTATGATTTATGCTACTATAAACATGAGTATGCATCTATCATTGTAATATGATGTCTTTAATTTTGGCGGGATGTTTTCTTGTAGGGTGGTGGTGGCAGACTTCTGGCAGGCCTGCTGCAGCTGGCTGTTTGTATTATTGAAAAAAAATTAAGGTTTATTGAAAGCAAAAATTAATATTCAGCTATTTGTCCAGTCTTGCATAACTATATCTGTTAATCTGAGCAACAGATTTGGTGATAAAAATAGATTAGTATAACAACCATTGTTAATTTGCTATTCTTGTTTTGAAAATCTGTAATATGTATATATAGTTGTATGTTACCCTGTTTCTGTATTTGCTTTTGTTTTTACTCTTCAAAATTAAATTAAATTAAATTAAAAAAAGAAAAAGAAATTCTGAAAGTTTTCCCATCAGTGTTATAGGGGCATAGCTGGGTCAAATGGAATTTTTATTTTTTTGAAAAATCTCCATACCAGTTTCCAAAGTAGTTGTACTAGCTTACATTCACATCAACAGTGTAGGAAGAGTTCTTTTTCCCCATATCCTCTCTAGCATTTTTTAAAAATTTGATTTCTTGATGATAGCCATTCTTTCTGGAGTAAGATAGAATCTCAGTATTGTTTTAATTTGTAATTTCTTAGATGACCAGCAGTGTTAAACATTTTTCATACATTTATTGGCCATATCTAGTTCCTTTTCTGAAAAGTGATGCTTCATTTCAATTTCCCATACTTAGGTTTGGTCTTTATTTTGAGGTATCTAATTTGTTGAGTTTTTCATATATTATAGATATTGCTGACATTTTTACCCCCATTTTGTAAGTTGTCTCTTCACTCTTTTCTTTGTTCAGAAGCCTTTTAACTTGATATAACTTTATTTATTGATTCTTAATGTAAGAATTTTTTAATATTAAGAAAATACTGCCTCCTGCTCTTCTGAAATTACAGTGGAACTCACCTTCAACTCCCCTTTTAACTGTTTTAACACCAATTTCTATCTACCCTATCTACTTATTTTTCTTCTTATCCCTTTTGTTACTGTCATTCGTACCTTCATGATGGTTCTAGCTTGGATTTCCTTAATTGCCCCATTGTGATACATTGCTTGTCAGCATGATTGGTGTAACATTCAGATGTGCTGAATCTTGTATTTAAAATTCTTCAATAACCCCATCCCCTTTGCTCATATCACTCACTCTACTCTTTCTTGGTGTAAAATGTGTAGTTCTGCATATGCCCCCATTCTTTCTGCTGTGTATAGATTTACTCTCATTGCTGAAGTATTCCATTCTATAACTATATCACAGTTTATCCATTTAACTGTAAATGGAAATTTAATTTGTTTCTAGTTTGGAGACATTACAGATGGACTACATCATATTTTATTTACCTTGGAGAGTCTCTTCCATCAGATTCTGGACTTACTGAAGGCTTATTTATCTTTGTAATTTTATTTCTAGTGTGTCACATGTCATAGAAGTATCTTTTGAAAGAATGGACAAAGTGAAGGGGAGGAAAGTTACTATACTATTGTAACATAAATTAGACAATAACCATTGCCATGCTCAGACTGATCTTTTTAAAATTATTTTATGTTCTTAGGTTCTTTCCTCAAATTATGTTTGCTCCTAGGCCTTTGTCCTGGAAATATTCCCACCCCAGTGCTCTTTAGTAAATAGTTGGAATATGTTAATTTCTTTTTCATATGTCTACTTAAGGTTTTATGTTTCTTTTATGACTATTGAGCAGATTTTTTATTTCTGACTTTTTAAAAATGGCTGCATAAAATCAGTAGTACATAAATTAAGGTTCTATAATTCTTGAAGAACACTGATAGTAACTAAAAGTAGGCTTTAATATTTCTGAACTTATATTTCAGAGATGTGCTAGGAATGAAATTATCTTTGAACTGAAAAAAATTTATATCAGGTAAAATGTAACCTGACGGAGCAAATAATCATGAGTTCTAGTTTCTTGTTGAGATCTATTGGTTATCCATAATTATCTTCACATGGCTTTTTTTTTTCAAGAATTTATGATTTTGTATTTGAAGAATAGTGAGTCCCTCAGATATTATGTTCTCGACCACGTTTAATTTCATGACATGGAACTGCATTGCTTCTTTTCTAAATAAGAGCAAAACCAAAAAGGAAATAGTCCATGTTAGAGCCCTCTAACAGCAACTTCTGTTAGTGAAACACTACTGGTTGGTAAGATGGGAAATAATCAGGCCAAAGCAAGACCAAAGCCCAGCGGAGCAAACATTAAATATTTCTATTGATGAATTAATTTTTTTTTTTTTTTTTTTTTTTTTTTTTTTTTGGCGGAACTGGGGATTGAACTCAGGCCCTTGCGCTTGCCAGGGAGGTGCTTATTCCACTGACCCATCTCCCCAGCCCTAATGAATTATTAATTGTAAGAGTATTATATTAAATAATAAATACTTAACAGGAAAAAATACCAAAGAAGTACATTATTGAATTTTCAGTATTTATTGTTTATAAAAAAGCATTCAAATTTTCAACTTTAGCTGTTTTTTGGCACACAAAGTCTAAACATAACTATAGAAATATGAACTGCAATGAAAATACCAGTAGAACTCTACAACAAAAATAATCTTCCATTATCACACCTAAGGCAATCCTCACACATGACAGCACACTCTATACACATACAGCTTACACTGAATGCACATGTGGTTTGCTTTCCTGGCTTCTTTCTAGGATCATGCTTGATATCTCACAGATCTTGATGTTTGTCAGGAGGGTCTTATTGTATTATATGGTACGTAGTTAATAGGAACAAAAAATATCAAAGTATTACATTAATGTGTATTACATGTTTAAGAATAGACATCAACATTTTCATATCTGCATGTTACTTGCTTACAGAGCCTAAAAGATAACATCAAAAATAAAAATCTATATGAAATAATCTTTGCTTTAACTTTCACACCCAAAGTAATCTTCACATGACAAGTGCGTGTTCCTTGTACAAGTATTTTACACTAGTAACACATGTTTGTTTCCCTGCAATTTTTTGGGCACAGTAGGCATCTTTTTGGTTTTCTTGTTGTTGTTGTAGGTCTTTGTGATGTTGTACTGCCTCTTCACCTATCAGGTTGATATAGAGGAATGAAACTCCCAACCTGAAAGATACCTGGGATGAATTCAGTTAATTTGAGGAACAATGGAGATTAAAAGCAGAATATATTTATTGGGGGAAAGAAAGTTTCTGAGAAAGGCACAGAAGGTGACACGAGTGGGTTACCAAGGAATCTGCCTTTTCTGGGGATTTTTATAGAGCAAACCCATGAGATGAGGTGGATCTAAGATGGAAAACTTGGGACCCTGCAAGATGAGATGGGAGGAAACTATGGCCCATTAATAAGATTACAAGTATAACTGCTCAGGTACAATTGATTAAATCAGGATCATATGGGGAAGTAAATCACATAGCAAGTGCATAAGAATACAGAACAGGGGCTATTCCTGTAGGGGGATTGGGTTAGTGACTCTCTTTGCCTTGTCAAGGTGATTGATGCCTATTTACACTGTCAATCTCTGATACCCATCCCTAGGGAGGTAGGTGGCTGCACTTGTTTGCTCTTTTCTCTGATGTCTGGCTCACAGCAGAAGTATCTGTCTCTTCCACAGTTGCAAGGTTATCTTGTCTTCCATATTGTCTCCTTAAGGGCCTAGCCCTGTCTGTCTGCCTATAATATTTCTAACTCAGCTCTCTACAACAAGATCACCAATGTGCTCCACAATTTTTTTGCATAGTTTCTTGAACAGAAACTTCTTCTTATTCTACTGTAAATGATCTTTTATGAGTTCATTTACAGTCCCAATCCTCTTAAGAACATTTCATGTTAATTTGCACTTGTTATTTTCTTTGTAAACTATGAAACTGTTTTGTGTCACACATGTTTCAGATTGAGTGAAACAAAACCATTGGCCAGTGCTTTGTGTTTCGAGTGGCAAACTTATCAACACCTACTCTGCCTTTGGTTTTGTTGAAAAAGTTATGGTCACAACAAACCTCAAGCATTTATTAAAGAAACCGAATGTCCTTGTTGTCATTGTTATTGTACAAACCTCAAGTCCACACCCATAAGTTTTTTACATATTCTTTTACATTTCCACTATTACCATGAGAAAGCGCTGCCTGGTGTAGCAGACCTATGAATGCTTTCAGTTTAGCTAGTGAGATGTCACATTAAGTATATTTTGTAATATGGCTGTTAGTGCATACAGAACATTTTGCTTGTGTTTTATCATTTGTGTATTTCACAACATCTTGTAACATTTTGTCTGTTAGAACTTCCAGCATCGCATGGTAGTGCCAACATTTGGTTCAATAGGTTTCACCCCTGCCAAGATCCTCTCTAGGTCCAAGAATTGGTTGCATGACCATTTTGCATGGATTCAATTAGTCAAATATGTACTAACATTCCTGTTTTATCATTTGAATCAAGAAAATCTTTATTTCCTATGTCTTTACTGGTTCCATTGTTGTTCCATTTTTCTGTCACAGGAATTTGATATAACCAGTATCATCATATGGTCAACATCATCATCTGTGTATAGGTCACATGATGATTCACTTTCCACCACCTCTAAAACTTGCAAATCTGGTTTTTAATGTTCCATTGTACTGAATTAGGCTACTTCTACCAGAAAAATCACAAGAAAGATTTTTTCAAAAACAAATTGTAAATGCACACCTGTTGCTGCTTTGAAGCTCCTGTACACACTTGGCATTAGTCTGCCAAGTGGCTGAATACACAGATGGGCTCCTACTGTCCCCACACCCAGCTACTGTGAGCCACACCTACATTCCATAATGCTAAAGTACAAGTATACGTAACAGAAGAATAGTGTGGTTGTATTTACTCTGCAGCTGCTCAGGTAAACATATGCAAAGACTGTTAGATGGAGCATTATGTGGGTGAAAATCAATCGATACTTTTACACAGGTGCCATCCACCTTGTTGTTCAGTATACCAAGATTGTTTCCTGTGTCCCCCAGGCTTAGCTACTGAGATACACAACCAGTTGCGCTTAAGCTAAAGTACAAATTTATAGTAGAAAAGTATGGGATGGGTTGCTGTAACCAAATGTTATGCCCTATGTGTTCCTTTGATAATAGCCTTCTTTTACTCAACCACCACTTTGTATTTTAGGTATTTAAACACTTGTTTTTCTACTTAACTGAATTCTTCCATATATTTTGTTTATATTTAAACATCCTCCTATGTCTTATATGTCTAAGATGTTCCCCAAAAGTCTCATATGTTCAAAGATGGGGTCTGGTAAGAAGTGGGTCACTAGGAGTATTAACTGGAAGGTGTATTCTTGTCCCTCTTCTCTCTGCTTTCTGACTGCCATTTGGTGAACAGCTTTCCTCCACAATGCCATTCTCCTGTACCATTTCTGCCTTGAAGCCAGCCAATCATGGACTGGACCCCATAAAACTGTGAGCCAAGGTAAACCTGTCCTTTAAGTTCCCAGTGCTGTGTATTTTGTCCTGGTGATATAGAGGTGACCAGTACACCTCCCAGAATCTAGTATACTAACTGTTATATAGCAAATAGTTGCTGCACATTTCTTTTGGGAGTACACTCTTTCCTCTCCTGAAATGTTAATGTTTCTTTCCATCTTGAATTTGTCTGTCAAGTATAAGAAATTATATTCAACAGACGGGCTCTGAAACTAGTTTGTCTGTGTTCAGATCCTAACAGTACCAGTTTCTAACCGTGCCAAGATACAATGTAGATTTTTGTCTCAGTTTTCTTATCTTTAAAATGAAGCTATGGGGCTCAGGGAGATGGCTCAGTAGAATAAGTGCTTGCCTGGCAAGCACAAGGGCCTGAGTTCAATCCCTGGTTCCGCCAAAAAAAAAGAAAATGAAGCTAAAGAAAAGTGTGTGTGTGTGTGTGTGTGTGTGTGTGTGTGTGTGTACATGCATGCGTGCACTTGTGTGTGTGTGTGTGTGTGTACCATGGGCCCTGGGCTTGCCTAAACTTGCTTCAGCAGGAGCTTTAGATCACTGAGCTATTTCGCTGGCCCAGGA
>NW_004524680.1:2095271-2109361 GCF_000260255.1 Octodon degus | reverse complement strand
GGTGCTGGGGGATTGAACCGTGGTCCCTTTGCTTTGCCAAGCTCGCTCTTAAGTAGGTGCTCTAGACCGCTGAGCCATCTCACCAGCCCCTCATTTCCTATCTTAAGAGGCACTAATCTCTATCTAGTTTCCACAAATTTAAAATCTTGATGCCACCTATCACTGCTCCTTGACCATGCAATTCATTTCTTCTCTGGTTTCAGTACTGTGATTGAGACCCTTCATTATCCTTTGTCCCAGCTATTTACATTGTCTTCTGATTCCTGTCCTTTCAGACCATTTTCATCTTTTCATTCATTCTTTCTGCTGCTGGTGAATATCTTTCTATGGTGTAGTTATTGGTAAGTCATTTACCAACTTAAAATTTTTGCAGTAGCACATCATCTCCTGCAGAAGAGTCAACTGCTTACATGTGCTTGTGCAGTCAGTCTTAGCCTATCTTTCTAGTTCCTTCTAACATTTTTCTAACCTCCTATCCCTCCCTCTGCTCTTTCACCATGTACATATAACAAGATGATTTTTTCACTTCTTGTGATTTGATACGTATTCTTGGAAATGGGACCACTGCAGTATTTATAAGCAAGTAAATGTATTTCCTGATAGTGAAAGTATTACCCTTTTCCAGATCATTTAACATACTTAGTCCTATGAGTTAGACATTAAAAGGCTACAAGAGGGATGATATTACAAAGACAAAACCCTGAAAATGCGCACATTACAAGACGAGCTCAGAGGCTAGTATACGGTGGTGCAGTACCTTACCAAGATATGTGTATGTACAGTGCTAAGTACAACCTCAAAGGAAGAGTTAACTCAGTGGGACTTTGAAAGGCGAGTTCACATGGGAGGTGACTCTGAGTTGCATTTTAAGTATTAAGATTTTGCCAGTAGAAAAGAAGAGGAAATACTTTGTTGACTGGTCTATGTAGTAACTTTGTAAGCAGTTACTTTGTAAAAGCAGAACTTAAAGGTTAAGGACATTGTTTTCTGTATAAATGAAACAAGGAGATTCTGGACCTTCCTGAAAGAATAGATGCATTTAGGAAGTAGCAAATAGTTTGTTATGACTGGGCAATGAGGTTAAGAGGAAAACTTGAAAGCATTGTATGAAGATACTCTTATGTGTTTCCTAAGGTCTTGCCTTTTTCTTTGATTTTGTAGCCTTGTGCAAGGATGTAAAGTGACAGACTTGTATATATTGTTGTCTCTGTAAAAGCTAGAAACTGAGGGCAGGAAAACATGCCAAGGAGCTGTACTTGCCAGAAGAAGTCAATAAGGACGGCAAATACTTATCAACAAAGTCACAGAGAAGTAACATTGTAAACATCTTTGGGGACTGTTGAGAGGTATTGACTAGTTTATTAAAGTTATAAAATTAAGAGTCAAGTAGAGCTGGGCACAAAGCCTTGCTCAGCTGTCTGTTGTCAAAGTTTTATATGTTACAAAGTTAATCTTTTGAGCCAGTTGTATTATATATAAAACTGAACATAACAGCTAATTCATAAAGAAGCTGTAAGCATAAAATGAATATTATTAACATGAAAATAACTCAGAGTACGTGGTACCTAATAGGCTCTTTTGTACATGAATTTCCTTATTTTCTTTTAGTTCACACTTGGGCAAATTGGTATTCAAAATGACTAATTTGTGCAGAGACAGTAGATCAATTTAATGACAGGACTTGGACTAGTTCTATGGCTTCAGTTATAAGTAGATTCTTTCCCCACTATCCAAACAGCATCCATAATCATTTACTTTCGTGTGTACAGCTTTTAGTGAATAAATTAACAAAAGCCATTGTTTTATCTTTTTTTCCCCATGTTTTAAGACCTAGCACTCACAAAAGTCATTAGAATTAAGTAAGTATTCATTACACCAAACCCATCCTGGAGGAATGAGTATTGAGTTTTGGTATAAGCATCCTCAGTAATGTTAATTTCAGATTCTTACCAGCTTGTCTCAACTGATAACCTTTTCAATTCTGTTGTGTTTATCCTCATTGAAAATGTTGCAGCTTGCCTCAGTTGTCATTTTTCCAATTTGAGTATCCTTATATTTTCTGAATTTATACCTCTGACTTGATTGTCGATCTTATCAACCTTAGTTTGTTCCTTTTAAAGTACTCAAAAGCATTCTTGATTTTGCTGCATAAACTCAGCTATCTCTAACTTCTTATTCATTTTTTATTTTCCTTAGTCTTGTTGATTAAAGCTTAATGTGTGTATAACCTAATAGCAGAGTGAGAAAAAGAAAACTTTGGTATAAGCGTTGACAATTCTCTCCCATTTCTGTTATTGCCATGCTAAAAAAAATTACATTTATTTAAAGTTATCTTAGCATCTTAATAAAAGAGGACCCATGTTGTTATACAGAATACACAGTCAGGCCTCAGTGACAGTGATGTGTTTGTTTGTTTGTTTGTTTTTGTGGTACCGGGCATTTAAATGATGTGTTCTGAACAGTAGTACATCATTGGTGATCTTGTCATCTTGTAAGCATGATGATAGACTAATAGAGTGTGATTCCACCTACTGAATTAGCTACTACTTTCGTAGACAATAGACACTCCACCCTTATATGTGTGATCCGTCCTTGACCAAAGTGTCATCCTGTTGTGCATGACTGTGTTGTGTGGGGAATAAGGTGAATATTAGACTTTTGACAAATAATGTTGGACATGGTGTTCCATATCTAAAGCATGAATAATTCAAATTTTAATGTCAAAACACTGATATAATAATTTGAATTAGGAAGCTAGTGATAGAAAAAAGCTTACAACCAAAGGTATATATCACATTGTTTTTACCTACAATTTGTTCTTTCACTTCAAATATTAGGTGTTTCCTACAGCCAGTGCAAAGTATTAGTTTACTTTGAAAATAACTCCTTATATTACATATTCCAATTTTCAAAGCACTTTATACACATGTGGTATAAATATAAACAAACGATATTTTTTCATAATACAGAAGTGATCACTTTGGCCAGCATGGTGGCCTACACCTGTAATCCCAGTACCTGGGAGGCTGAGACAGGAGAAATGCTGCCATAGTGAGACCCTGGCTCCAAGAAAAGAAGAAAGGAATTACCGCTTTCTGTGAGTCTTAACTGCCACATCATTTGAAAAATATCTCAAAGATTATCGCAAGAGTATTGTGAATATTGAGAATCCAATACTACATTTGTATAAGGAAATCATATTTTTACTTAGAATGTTTTTTAACATATTATGCCTAGATCCATTTTCTCAGTATTCTTGAAGTTTTCTGAATGTGAATAGGTAGAAAGTATAACAAATTAGTGGCAAAAAAGTAGTGGCAAGAGCAATTGCTATGACTACATTTTACCTAGGGAGAAATTAAAGATTGAACCCACACTGCAAAATAGAAAAAGCATTGAGAAAGTATTTTGCTTAGAAGGAATAATTCCTTTTTGTTTCTGTCTTTTCTATTCCTTATTTTAAATGTGTAACTTGAAACTATCTTGAATCTTATGTGACTTTATGTTTCTCCCTCCCAACATACTTCATCCCTTTCACCAGAATTTTCTTCTGCTGCCTTATTTTCCAGACTCAGTCTCTGTCAGACTTGATCCTGTTGTAAGTACATTGAAAACGAGTCAGTGCTCTTTCTGCCCCTAAGTCATGTCAAACTTTCTTCCTTGCAGTTTTAAGAATAGGGTATGTGACAGTGCCATGTTAGTGACATATCTAGCATCAGTCATTCCCAGTTCTGAGAGAATTGATCTGAGAAATTGAAATGAGCAAGTAGATATGGTGAGTTGCAAAAGTATCCGTCTTGGATTCCCTTTTGATTTGGAGAAGACAGAGGCCAGGCATTACTAACTGTTTTAGTCTTCTCTCATTATTGGCAACTGACAGATGAACTGATGAGGTGCTAATGAACTCTAAAGTCTGCCCTTCTGGCAGGAAGAGAGAGGAACCCAGACAGCAAGCATGCCTCACTCTATAAGCTGCCAAGATTTTTGTTTTTTACTAGAATTCAAGATTAACAAGTATACTTTGCTGAATGTATGTCAGATGTGGCTACCAAAGAATATACAAAGTGTGATTGTATTACAGTGAATATTTTTTTGAAAAAGTATTACAGTAAAAGACCTATTTCCATTAATCCCCCTCAGAATAACACACACACACGCACACATACTTTCAATACACATAGCCCGTTGTGCTTGATACTTTCCTAAGAGTTCTGAAAGTCTCTTTTATGAATGTGTTTACAAAGTGTAGTAAAAAAAAAATAAAATAAAATGCAGGCCACTGCCGAGTTCCATTCAGTGGAAAGGCAGACTTTTAAAAATATTATGTGAGTGTCCTCATCTACTTTATTCACCCCAGATCTGGCACCATACAACTCCTGGGTCTTTCCCAAAGTAAAAAAGGACCATAAAAAGTAAACATTTGATTCAGGCAATTGAAGCAGTTTCAGCAGTGCAAATAAAGACACTCATGAACAAGAACTTTTAGAACTGCTTCAGAGAATGGCAAAAACAATGAGATTTGTTCAGAGAAGGGGAATTTTTGAGAGATTAATGGAAGTGTGTATTTTGTTGTACTTTTTTTTTTAAATTTCAACTTCATAGTATTTTATCACACCTTATACATTACCAGTCAGAGGTTATCCTTACTGAGATGATTTCTACAGAGAACAAGCTTTGCAGGCAGAGTTTGACTATAAACAAATCTTGTTTCCATTGAAGTAATTCTCCTGTCATATAGTATGACAAATTAGACATTCCAGAATTTTTTTTTTTAATATATTTGGTTGTTACAGGGTCTTACTACGCAGCTCAGACTCATAGTGATCCTCCTGTTTTCATCCTCCCCACTGCTGGAATTACAGGCATACATCACTAAGCACCAACTCTGTAGCTGGCTCAGCCTGCCCTAGGGGTGGGGCTGGCACAGCATGTGATGCTGGGGATCAAACCATGGTCTCTGGGCTTGCCTAAGCTTGCCTGAGCAGATGCTTTATTCCACTGAGCTATCTCGTGAGCCCTCCAGAATTATTAACTACTGTCATTTATTTGATTGCTAGAATATTTTCTAACAGTCTTAACCTTAATTGGAAGTGATGATAGTACTTAATGTAAATCTTCCAGCTTTGTTTTTAATTATGAATATTGGTAAATCTCCCATCATTCCAATAAGTTCCTCTCAGTGGAATTTAAACTTCCACTGCCAGGTGCTTGTGTGTCCCTGTGCATGTCTGTGTGTATGTTTTTCATGTTTTCAGGTATTACCTCAGTCAAATATTTATTAATCCATCCTTCCTCACTCTCTTCATACACTCCATTCATAGCAGCCCCTCAAAAACATACACACATACAATTATGCAGGGAATGTAGTTCTTAAGATGCCAAAGCTGCAACTATTTGAGTCCACATACAAAATGGCATATTATTTGTATGTAATATTTGAACAGTTTGGGCTGGGGAGCTAGCTCGGCATCTAAATGCCTGCCTGGCAAGTACAAGGACCTGGGTTTGATCTCCAGTACCACATGCCATGCTGGCCCTGGAACCTGGGGTGTGCTGTGCTGGTCATGGAAACCAGGTGTGGTAGTCCACACCTGTAATCCCAATGCTGGGGAGGCTGAGACAGGAGGATCACTATGAGTCCAAGCTGTATAGCAAAATACTGTATAAAATAAATAATTTTTAGGCTGGCCAAATAGCTCAGCAGATTAAAGCACCTGCAAGCAGGTGCAGGGGCCACGGGTTCGATCCCTGGGCCTGCTGTGCCAGCCCCACCTCCAGGGTGCATTGAGCCAGTGATTGAGACTGGACGTGGTGGCGCACACCTGTTATCCCAGCACTTGGGAGGAGGCTGTAAATAGGAGAATCACTACGAGTCCAATCTAGTAGTGAGATCCTCTATATCCTGTAGACCCTTCCCTAAAATACAGAAAAAATAATAATTTTTTTAAATATTTGAAACTTTTATATACTTTAAGTCATTTCTAAATAACAGTACCAAATACAATGGAAATGCTGTGCAAATAGTGTTACACTATATTGTTTAGGGAATAATGACAGAAAAAGATCTGTACGTGTTTAGTATAGACACATTTTTAAAATTACTTTGTCTTCATTTGGTTTAGTCTGCAGATGTAGAGCCCACAGATATAGGTACCAACTGTACTTGGTAGTCTACATAGGAGGCAGCTTAATGTTAATGTGCAACATGCTTTTACATTAATTGCTAGAAGTGTGCTAAACATAGAATATCAGCAGGCTTGGAAAAGAAATTTTAAACATCATGAGCATATCGAAAAGATTTCAACATAATGGACGATGTTCTCTATTAGTATTCCGTCAATAAAGACGTTATCTTTTATTATTCATAAAGAGGCTTTTTGGCTTCTCTTTTTTAGTTTTTGGAAGAGCATGAACTTGGGAACATTTTAAGAAAGCTTGTTAGTATCCCTATTAAAGTTTCCCTTTGAATTTAACCTGACATAGTAGCCAGCAATTTTAGCAGTTTACTGAGTAAGAAAAGGGAAAAACACATTTTAATAGGCATTAAGAGTAATAGCATAGGGGGCTGGTGAGATGGCTCAATGGTCTAAAGCACCTACTTAGAACAAGCTTAGCAAAGCACAGAGACCGCGGTTCAATCCCCCAGCACCACATGCCAGCCAGCCCCACACCCTGGTGGGCTGAGCTGGCCACACACACACACACACACATTAAAAAAAAAAAAAAAAAGAGTAATAGCATAGGGTGGGAGAGCTCAGTGGACTAAGTGCCTGCTTAGGCAAGTGCAGGGACCAGGGTTCAATCCCTGGCACCACATGCCACCTCAGCACTGCCACCAGATGTGCTGAGGCAGCGATCGACTCTGAGCATGATGACGGACACCTGTAATCCCTGTGCTGGGAAGGGTAGAAACAGAAGGATCACTGCGAGTCCAAGTTGCTAGGGAGACCCTGTACCAAATACATAAAAAGTAATAAGAATAGCATGAGCCTTGCATGGTGGCACACACCTGTAATCCCAGCATTCATGAGGCTGAGGCAAGAGGGTTCTTTCAAGTTCAAGACCAGCCTGGGCTACAAAGTGTACTCTAAGCCAGCCAGAACTGCATGGGGGTTTTATTAATAGCTATGACCAATGTTGAGCCTTTCTTGTTTAGCTTCTTGATAAGTGTTAAGGCACCTCTAGAATACTATTTATTGTTATTTGCGCTTTGTTTGTTTTTTAGTTTTGTGTCATCTACCCACACACATACTGAGCACTGAACCTTGAGCCTTGTGCTGAGGTACATCCCAGTTTTTTTGTTTTCTGTGTGTTGGTGCTTTTTTGGATACAGTGTCACTGAGTTGCCCGGGCTGGCCTTGAGCTCATGATCCTCAGGCCTCAACCTCCTCAGTAGCTGGATTTACAGACGTGAAGCACCATACACAGCAAATGTACTATTTTTAATCAAATTAGAAAGTCAGACAGTGCTAAGAGTTTATGTGTTCAGAGGTTTATTTAAAGTTACTAACTTCAGCATGCAACCATTGTGTTGGCTTTGTACTTTACTGGCATTTTTCTCAGTCATGAACAACTTTCAAAGCTAATAACTCTGATTTTATTGGTAAACATGGGAATGTTTAGTAAGAGCTGAACATTTAAAATTAAAAGGACAGAAGTTAGAGGGGACAGTTCAGTAAAGGGAATGCTGTTATGTTTTTGAACTTTTAAAAATCACATTCCTCTCTTGATTAAAAAAATAAATATGTGTGGACATTTTATTATTATTTTTATTTTTATTATTATTTTTTTTTTGGCAGAACCGGGGATTGAACTCAGGTCCTTACACTTGCCAGAGAAGCGCTTATTCCACTGAGCCATCTCCTCAGCCCCGACATTTTAGATTGCCCTAAAGATCATAATTTTAATTCACCATTTCTCCTTTCATCAATACACTTCATCTGTTATCTCTTCCATAATTCAAAATATGCACCAATTTATTCTTTTACTAGCCTCAAAAATGCTTGCTGGAGTGTGTCTCATTTCTTTACTTAGACACTAATTGTTAACACATCAGTCACTTCAATTTGGTATTTGTTTCTGATTTCATTTGTACAAGCTCATCCCAGAGTCAAAGCCTGCTAGTTCCAGGGATCTGCTAATGTCAGGAAACCAGTCTTCTACATTGATATTGATGATACAGTAACTAATTATTCCTTTGGAGAAAGTATGCCAGCATTAGCATTAGTCTTAGTCCCATAAGTATATTTTTATATCTTTTTGCTAAAGAATACCAGAATCTTCTACAAGTTTCATCTCTGAATCCATATTTTCTGAAAGTAACATAAAAATCTTTAATATTGATTTGTAGTGTTAAATGTTAGAATCAAGACATTTTACTCAAAACTTAGTAATTGAAAAACGATAAATGGAGTTTGGCCTAACAGTCATTGACCTCTCTACTTAGATTAAATAACTGCATTAAATCCCATTATTCCACCTCAAGTCCCTGTTTATCAGGTGATAGGCCTTCTTCAGATATGGATTAATCCTAAATCCTTAACTTCTGAGGATCTTGATAATGATGTGGACTCTGAAGCAGGAAAGCAGTTAATCTTTGTCACAGAGAAAGAAAACTAAATTTGGATCCAGCTATTTCCAGATTATATTTAAGTCATTCTTCATCAAAGAAAGAAAGATTATGGGCAAGAACCTAAGTATGTATCCTATTATTGCATTGGAAAGGTGATGTTTTTAAGTGTGAAGAAGAAAGACTCTTGAGTTTTGATAGCCATTGCTTATAAGAACAAGATTTTTAGGTTGAAAAACAATGGGTTTTCTTAAAATTTCCCTGTTTATAGATAGTGCCACTCATTGAAATTCATTCTTTCTCCATTTTGGAAGGGTTATAGATTGTCAACAGAATATATAACTTTCTATGTCTACATGTCTTTCTCCAAATAAAGAATGTGATTCTGTCACATTACCCTATTATCAATTTTATAGAAACCTTTATTGTGTGCCCCTCTCTTCTGTTTAATGTACAGCATATTAGATTTGAGGTATTCCTACTGGTAACAATGCTATATCCTAGTGTGTTAACATCAGTAATAGCAATCCATAAATTGTTTCCATTTTAATTCATTTTCTATCTAATATTGAAAATCAATACAATTTAAAAATTTTCTTTCATTCTAAGGTTGAACCCATATACCCATGTATAACTCATGTATATGTGCTCTACCACTGATGTACACCCACAGCCCCTTCATCCTCTTAATTGCTTGGTTTAGGTTCTAAATCTCATGTTCTAAGTTTATTAGTTGCTATAGTAAACTTTATATTAATTCAACCTTATTATGACTTGAAATCCAGTTACTCTGAATAAGAAAAATGTAAGATATTTCTGTTTAGATCACAAAGGTGATTTTCATGTTTTATGGGCTCATCCCTCTGGGATAACATAAACATAACTTCTCTTATGTTTATGTTTTAACAATGAAGTCCTTATTAACCTCTTTTGGCATAATATGTACATGTGCATATACATAAATTTTAAATTTACATTCAAAGCCTCTATGTAAAGCCTCTTACCCCCATGATTATATTGCATTAAGTGTTATCCAGCCCCCAAATAAATTCTTGCATAGAAAGTTATATTGTTTTATCATCAGAGAGAGTCTACATAGGTATCCCAAAGAGGAGGTGGGGACCGCAGCTTACTTCCATGACTTGTTGGCTCACTGACTCACATCACAGAGAAGAATTGCAAGATGCATCAGTGAGAGGCATAGAAAGGTTTGTTAAGCAAAATTAAAGAAGTACACACTCCAAGAAAATATAATACAGGCCCTTCCTCAAGAGAGAGGCTCATGGTTTTTATAATGAGCTGGAGCGGGGGGGGGGTATTATGATCTTGAGTTGACCATATGAGTGATCTAGGATGTGCACTTCCAGTGTCTGTCAGGTTATACATTTGGTGGGCTGTGTTAGAATGTAAACCATTTGCATGTTTGTAGAGTTACAGAATAAGAACTGTTTCCTTGTGGAAAAACAAAAAACTCTGTGAGTAAAAAAGGTGCTGGCCCTGTTTGTATTCTTAAGATCCTTAAAATTTTTAACTTTGAATGTGTCCTGAGCTGTATTCTTTTCTTAATTTTAGAATTTCAATTTTTCTTGTCTTCTTTATGTTTTTATTTCTTCTGTCCCACCTCAGTTTGAAAATTGTAGTCATTTTTGCTACTTTTAATTTTCTTAGGGCCAGGGAGATGGCTCAGTAGGATAAGCGCTTCCCTGGCAAGCGCAAGAGTCAGAGTTCAATCACTGGTTCCACCAAAAAAAAAAAAAAAAAAATTTCTTTGTTTTCTTCCTACCACTTTAGCCTTTCCTGAGAAGGTGTGTGTGCACTCATTCACTCTCTGTCTCTCTCTCTCTCTCTCTCTGTCTCAGTCTCTGTCTCTGTCTCTGTCTCTGTCTCTGTCTCTCTCTCTCTCTCTCTCTCAAGGTTGATCAACCTCATGAGTTCATTTGTAGCTTCCATCTGTTTTATACTTTCTGCACAAATAATCTTATTCTGATGCCTACTTAAATCAACTACTACCTGTAAATGCTACTGGCTTCCAAATAAAAACAACCACACAGAAAATTTACTCTAGCCCCCCTCTGTCTTCTAGGCTTTGGACATTTTATCAGCTGTCAGCTGTACGTGAACCCTTGAGTGTTGTAGTTTCAATTTATTTAAAATTAGGCTTATCATTTTCTTTTACAAATCCATACCTCAATATTTTCAGCATCAATAAACACAGTGCATTCATTCAGTTGCTCAAGCCAGAAACCAATAAATCATTCCTAGTTGCTTTATTTTTTCTTCTGTAGCTGTCTCAATCCTTTGGGACCTTGGGCCTGCCAGGCAGGTGCATATGCCACTGAGCTGTATAGCCCCAGGCTGTAGCTTTCTCAGTCTTACATCCTGTTGATTGAACCTCTGAAATGCATCTTCACTTTGTATTATTTCTTTATGCATCAGAATTATTTTAATCTATTATGACTTTTGTTTAACCAATTCTTTTCTTCTGTTTCCTTCAGCTTAAAACTTTTAAAAAACATTATTTCCCATTAAATTTTTCTGAAGGCTACCTACTGGTTTCTTTACTTGTATAACATTCAGGTTCCACTCAAAGTTCTTCATAATCTCACCCTTTCCCTTCTAATTCCCATACCTCAGCCCTTAGTACTTCACTTTTATCCTTTCTTTTTCCTAACTTTTTCCCTGTTTTTCCCTCTTCAAGCCTTCATACTCTTCCCTGTGTCTTCCCTTCCCCTTCCTCAGCTCTGATACTGTTTCTTCCACGAGGAAGGATACTAAAGTGAGATGTTTGTCTTTTCTCTGAATATGCTTTGAGCTCTTTTTTTTAAACACATCTTTATTTTTTTAATATGAATTAAAGCTATCTGTATACATGTTTTCTGTTGGATTAGGAGCACCCTGAGTCAGATGTAGCCTTTGTTCTCAGGCTGTATTAATACTATGAATAGGACAGTCTGTGCTCCATAGGGACAAGGTCTTTGCCTCAAATTCTTAGGACTCCTTAGAGCTCATTTGCTAAATGAGCAAATGTCTGTCTAAAGTTAGTTTGAAACTTGAAATATAGCTCAGTAGTAGAGCACTTATGAGACCTTGGGCCCAGATGAATGGAGAGGAGAGGAGAGAGCAGGGGAGGGGAGACAGACAGACAGACAGACAGACAGACAGACAGACACACACACACAATCAGACAGAGCTATAACCAGGAAAATGTCAGTTTTGGCTGGGCACAGTGGCACATACCTGGAGTCACAGCTATTTGGGAGGAGGATCTCAAGTTTAAGGCCTACTTCTCAAGATCCTGTCTCAAAATAAGCAAAAGGATCTGGGGATATGTTTAAGTGGATTCAATCCCAGTACTTCCTCCCCCTAATAGGTATTAGTTTTGTTCTGTTTTTAATCTTAGGGAAGATTATGTTTCTTTTTTCCTATTTTTAATATAGATTTGTCTAATACTTAAAAAAATAGTAACTGAAGGGGCCGGGGAGATGGCTCAGTGGAATAAGCGCTTCTCTGGCAAGTGCAAGGGCCTGAATTCAATCCCCAGTTCCGCAAAAAAAAAAAAAAAGTAACTGAAATTCTGTTTGTAATCCAAAAAGATGTAGTAAATACATGTTTTGGTTTATAATTTTGAGGTATGTATTATGTAAATTTATAAAAGCCTGACAGCAGCCTGTAAAAACTACCTTCATTATAAAAGCTATGATAAGGTGAATCATTTTCCCAATTATAATAATAAATGGGAAAATCTATAACCTTGATTTCTTTTTGCCACCTAATGCTACTTTTCTAGGTCTTACTGGTTGGAGAAAGGGAAAATGTAAATAATTAAGAAACCAAATCAGTGAATGTTAAAGTAATTTAAGGACAAAATAATGAATTAAGGTTATGTCAGAGGTGAAGGATGAAGAAATATTGTAGAGGTATCAGGAAGAGAAGATTTAATGACAACAGGATATATAGGGTTAGAAGGAAAGGGAGGAGTTAAAGATGATTTAAGCCAAAAATTCCCTAAGACTTTTGACCTCAGATGTCTCCTTAAAAGAGATTCTGGAGAATAGTTTAACATTTCCCTGTGGAAGAAAATTATAAAAGCTGAGACAGGGATATCTAAACTCTAGATCCAGCTGCAATAGATTTAACCTCAGAAGTTACACTATATTCTTTATGACTAAGAGCCAATACCACCTGTTACAGAAGTAGGAAGAGCAACCTTACTTTTTACATGAGCAATATTTTCTATTATTTTCTCTTATAAAATATATAAGAAACACAAGAGTGACAAAAAGCAAGTAGTACAGAAAGTCCTGTGGTGAAAATCAGCAATATTTCTACTTTTTCTGCCCCAGTTTTACTTCCTAGAGTAAATGATTCTCTCTGAGGTTAATTCATCATTCTGAACTTAAGACTCACGATGGTATTTCTTGTTGGCTGCTTTCTGCAGATGCTTAAGTATTAGCTTAACCTGTTCCCCTCACTTTTTCCCAATTTTCATAGTACTATTTATATTGATTTGGTGCTCAATTTTGTTACCAATGTAACTTTTTAAAATTTTTACAATAATTTTATTGAGAAACAAATAGCAATGAGACAGTTTCAGAACCGATTAGTAGTAGTTTCAATAATTAATACATTGCATATTGTTGTCTTCTTAGTGGTTATTCATAGTAGAAAATCTAGACATAATATCCTGTCCACAAACACTATTAGAACAAATCTTTCTATTCATTGAATTAAGAGAAAGTAGCTGTATATCTGTCCTATTTTGAATATACAGATACAAAATGATCCTTCATTTGTATCCCCTTTTTTTGTTTAGTTTTGTCAGAGAAGGGTATTCCATTGGCATTTAAATATTGTAGGTGTGGATTCAGCAAAATATTCCAATATAGTCCAGTAGTCCATAATAGCAGCCATAATAGTAGTGGGTTTTCCATAACACTGGCAATGTCAGAAGTTGTTGACTTGAGCCTTTTACAGCTCAGCATATTAATATGGCTTCACTTACCAATGTAACTTTTAAATCATACCCTAAAACAGGCTTGGGGTGTATTAAAGCATTCCATTCCAGAGCCATGCCTTGGCTCTGGTTTGATCTTGAAACTGTCTTCTTGATTCTCCATGCTGTGATTATACAGAGTAATTAGTGATAGAGTACTTGAATTTTTGAGGTTCTAGACTGAGTCCCAGTCACTGCAGAAATAAATAAAATATATATATTTTTTAATATCTAATTTGGGCTGGCCAAATAGATCAGCAGATTAAAGCACCTGCTTAGGCAGACTCAATGGCTGGGATTCGTTCCTGGCCTGCTGAGCTGAGGTAGCAAATGAGACTGGACATGGTGGCATGTGCCTGTAATCCCAGTTCTTTGGGAGACTGAACACAGGCAGATCAATATGATTATTTATTTAGCAGTACCGGGGATTGAACTCAGGACCTTGTGCTTGCCATGCAAGCCATTATTCTGTTTAGCTGTCTCCCCAGTCCAGGCAGATCACTATGTGTCCGATCTATATAGTGAGAC
>NW_004524680.1:2079522-2093971 GCF_000260255.1 Octodon degus | reverse complement strand
TTTTTTTGGAACCAGGGATTGAACTCAGGTCCTTGCACTTGCCAGAGAAGCGCTTATTCCACTGAGCCATCTCCCCAGCCCCTTTGTTCAAATTTTTATTCAAGCATTCCACACCTACAAAAGAATGAATATAGATGCTCGTGGACTTAGAATGGGGTTGCAACTCTATAAAAAGCCCACTGGAAGTTGAGAATATTTTACATAGTAACTGTATTTAATACATCTAGCCTATTAAGCACCAGAGCTTAGCATAGCTAAGATACACGTAATCATTTAACACAAAGCTTATTTTATAATAAAATATTGACTATCTAGTATAATTTCTTAAATACTCTGTTGGAACTGAAAAACAATAATTATATGGATATATTTTCACACCATCATAGTCAACAAATTGTAAGTTAAACTCTCCTAAGTCAAGGACCAGCTTTTATTTATTTATCTAACAATTATCTACCTACTTACCTATTCACTGTTGATGGAGACGTGAATTATTTAGCTTGAGGCTCTTAAAAACAGTGGTCCTATAAACATTTTCAGTATAATAGCTTTTCCTGACCAAGGATGATATTAAAGCTGTCACAGAGATGCATTCCAGAACCATTGGGTGTCTTGGCTCTGTTTCTTTTCTTGAGACTGTTTTCTTGATCCTTAATACCGTTGTTCTACAAAGTAATTAACAGTTGGGAAAGAAAAGTAGAAAATTGTGAACCTGGTTTTTACCAGTGAGCCTTTATCTCTGTAGAGCATTCTTATTAACAAGTAGAGGTTGGATTCCTAGCGATCACATCCTTCTCTCAGATCAAACTGCTGTAGGCAGTGGTTTCTGTCTTTCATATCAGTTTGTAGCTCTGTCCCATTTCTGATTCACAGAATATCTTTTAAGTTGTATTTAAGCCCAGCTGTGCCTTCTTCATCTCTTTATCAGTCATTGCTATGTATTTTGTACCTTAGAGCATGAGTTTACTAAATCATCTTGACCAGAAGTATTTCTCCGAATCTGAAGACTCCTGGTTTTGGTATATGTCCATGACTTTTTTCCTTCCTCTTTAAGCACATATGCGCCATTTCTTTCATTTTGCACTATTCTCACCTTAAACCTTTAGTTGCTACATTTTAATTTCCTTGTTTAATCACACTTAATTTCCTTTGGTTTAGAAGATTCATTTGACTTTTAGTTTTTAGGATTTTATTTTGGTAAAGTTCATTTTAACTCTTAAAATATGAATGCTATATCTCATTGCCTTTGTATCTGTTTTGTAGCTATCATATCTTTTTGACTTTCTAAGATAGTTAATTAGACTTTTCTAAAATCTTGTTTCCTGAATTACTATCCTCTGTAGTCTCAGTTATCGGGTTTATTTTATTCCTCTTTTACTTTGGAGGTTTTCCATAGATATGATGTTCCTTAATTGTCCATTCATATTTTAGCAGAACTGGGTTAATTGTAGTGGGTTACTGAATTGAGACTCCTTTTGTGATATTTGTAGATTTATTCCCATAGTAGGCCTCTTCTGAATGAAGTAGATTTATATACCAGGTGTGATTTAAAAGTATAGTGAATATTTAAATATTTAAAAATCTATTACAGTAAAAGACTTATCATTAATCCCCTCGGAATACTCCTCTCTTCAGATACTCTTATCTTGCCTTGCCACTTTCTGAAGCAGTTCTGAAAATGTTCCGTGAATATCTTTTGTTGTCTGCTGCAGCTGCCTCAATGTCTTGAACTGATATTAATAATCATAATATTAACTTTTCATGGTCATTTTTACTTTGGAGAAGAACTAGAAGTCACACAATTCCAGATCTGATCAATAAGAGACATAAGGACACACCATGTTTTAAAAGGCCTTTTGTATTGGTTGGCACTTGGCAGTAGCATTCAGCATATTTTCATCACACCTTATAAAGACACAAAAGAAGTCTTCTGAAACTGCTTCAGAAAATGGCAAGAACAATGGGATAAATACGTTAGAAACAAGAGTCTTTTGGGGGGGCTAATGAAAATATGTCCTTTTACTGGAATAACATTTTAAAATTGAACACTGTATATTTTGATCACCCTTGGTGTATAGGCAGAACACATCAAAGGACAGACTCTTTAGAGTGAGGGTGTGGATCCAGAGGAGGATCCCCCAAAGTTGAGAATAAAGAAGAGAGCTTGAGAGTGTAGCTCAATTGAACGCTTCCGTAACATGCCTTGGATTCTATCACCAGGCCCCCAGCCACCCACACACACAAAATTTACTCTGGGTACCAACCCTGGCAGCTATTTTAGACCTCCCACCAAGTAGGGTTTTTTTGCTTTGTTTTTGTTTTTTCTTTTAAATATACAGAAGATCCCTGTAGGTTTTTCAACTAGATTACTATAGCAAGGGAAAATAAGATGTTTGTCCTGGATAAGAAGATACAGCCATTCAAAAGAGACTTTCAGTAAACCCCCATGTTTCTGGCTTCTCATTTCTACCCTCCACACATTGTACTTGTGTGTCCTGAACCGTTAGGGTTTTTCAGGGTAGAAACTGCACTCGTCTGTGTGTTAGCTCCCATCTACATCTATTCCAGACTACAGTTTCCTCGGTTCGTTTTACCAATCAGCATACTATATATTTTCGTATTGTTTTCCTCTATAAATTGTTTTAATTCTTTCATCTGCTATTGACACTCTTCCCGTTCACTTCACTATTGTGAGTTTATTTCCTGTTTCTATGCCTTTGGTGTCATCTAATGGAGTTTCTATTGAACTGGAATATATAGCAGGCATCAAAAGGGATAAATGAGACATTCAAATCATTCTTGCCAAATGGTATTGCTAGTTAAATCAGCTAAATCATTTAGCAAACTTATCAACAAATATCCCACATTTGCTGGAAAACACTCTTAATTTCTGGAGTTACACCGGTGGTCAAAGCATATAAGATCCATATCTTTTATTTTTAAAGGTACAGTTTACATATTACGGTAGTGATGGAAAGTAGTATATAATAAAAAATAATATTTTTAGGTAATGTTTATTAAGTCACTGTTAAGAGATATAAAAATTGAAAGTTATAAAAGTTATTGCAGGAGCCGGGGAGATGGCTCAGTGGAATAAGTGCTTCCTTGGCAAGCGTAAGGGCCTGAGTTCAATCCCCGGTTCCAAAAAAAAAAAAAAAAAGTTATTGCGTAGAAAGTTACTGTTTGAGAATTTTGATGGAGTGATAGGGGAGATTTTAGATGAGGTCCAATAATGCATCTTCCAGGTCTTCCTTCATTGTTAACTCCTTAATGATGAGATTTAGCCAAGACACAATCTTGCAGTAAAAACATTTCAGACGAAAATAGTGTAAATACAAGGGATATTAGGCAGGATTCAACTTTGCCTGTTTAAAAAAAAAAAAAAGACAGAACCAAGAGCAGTGAGACAAATAAATAAGGGCATTTAGGAAATTAGCTCAGAAAAGTAGATAAGACCTAGGACAAGAAGGCCTGAAAGGAGTGTGACTTTTATTCTAAGCACAGTGGAAAGTCATTAGAGAATGTTAACAAGGATAGAACAAGATCAAATTTACATGTTTTTAAGATTATATATCTCCAATACATTTTGTAGCTGAACCTTTGGCATTCTGATGGGTTGGATGTTAGAGATGAAGGATATGGAGGAATCATGAGATGGCTGGTTTGTCTGAGCCTGAATGATTGGTACTAGTTTGCACATCACCATAGCAGAATACAAGTATCAGTACATCTACTGAACACTTGTATATATGAATACTTCTGCTTTCTTGTGGTGATGTCCAGTTGCTGGCCCAGATTTCTGCATGGATCACTTATATGACCCCAGACTTAGCTCCCAAGATTTCAGGGTAAAAATCTTGGAATATTTTTAGCCAGGGTGAGTAAATCCAGAGGAACTTCCAGACTTAGTGTTATATTGTGCTGTTTTTAGTTCTCTCCTACTACTGATACTTTTGCATTTGTGAGTGTTATGGTGTGTACCTAGGAGTTCCCCCAAAAGCCTCATGCAGGCATGGGGTGGCTTCTGCAATTTGTAATTGATTACTGCAGGTGTGAGTGCTGCACACTAACCCTGGGGTGGGTAATATGCATTACAGTGTAAGGAGGGGAGAGAGGCTAGCTAGCTGTTGGAGCTGCTTCCACTTCATTTGCTGTCTGCCTTGTGCTACTCTGCCTTGGAGCTAGCTGAGAATGGACTGAAACCTCCAGTAACTGTGAGCTAAATAAGCCTTTCCTTCCTTCATTTTGAGTGTTGGGTATTTGTCTCAACAACGAGAGAAGAGTAACCAAGACAATAAGACAGTTAAATTTGTGGCAAATTCCTGACTGGAATATTTCTATTTTCCGTTGAGAGTCCATTTATTCTGTACTATGGGAAGCATTTGATGGGACTGAGAACTCTCCCAAAGATACAAACTGTGACACAAATAACAGATTTCCTAGTAGAATTATTCAGGTTATTCAACATGCTCAGTCCTCAGAATTCAGTATCTACTGTGTCAAATGTTGCTCTAGAAAATATTTTCTTAATAGATATTAAGATATGAACATGTTTAAATGAAATTGTAGATAGGATAATACCTAAATGTACCTGGCTCAGCAGACTTCCTACTCCCTTTAGGTATAAATTAAAAGAGAAATCAAGGAAGAGAGCATTGGAAGTATTCCTCATAAAGAAAATATCATATGAAGTTACAGAGATGTGAAATACTAAGATATATTTGAGAAACTCAGAATTTTAGTATTTCTGGAGCAAAGAATGTTAGAGGGAAGTTCTGAGAGATAAAGCTGGAAGGGCTTTTCTGCCATGCCTCTCATGTAAACTTTTGTTCTGGAGGCATAGGGGTCAGGGAAGTGACATGATCCAATCCATAGTTCAGTCAATGCTGAATCCCCTGTTAAGTATAGACTAAAATGGAAATGGCTGGAGCAGAACACTAGTAAGGAATCTATTGCATGAATACAGACAGGAGTACTCGAAATTCCAAATTAAGTACACTCTGTAGGTAGAATTCTAATGAAAGAAATACCAACTTCTACATTATCTGTCCTGCTGTACTGTTTACGAAATTCTCACCCCTCTCCCTCCACCTCTAAATCCTCTATCCTCATTTTCATTTTTATAGTTACTTGGGCATCTCTAGGTAACATCATCACCATTATTATCATCGTGTAGGTTGCTTAACACTGATTTAGGAAAAGCCTGTTTGTTGGGGGATTTTCTTCCTTAAAGTTTCAGTCTGATTGTATGCATGGCATTGGCAGGAGCAAGTACTTTTTTTTTTTTTTTGAGACAAGTGCTCACTGTGTAATTCAGGCTGGCCTTGCACTCACTGTGTAGTCCAGACTGCTTTCAAATTCACAGCAATCCTCTTGTCTCAGCCTCCTGAGTGCTGAGGCTGAAACAGGCACATGCCACCATGCCCATCTCCTCATTTTCTTTCTTTCTTTTTTTTTCTTTCTTGTTTTCATTCTTGCTGATATTATTATTCTTAGTGCATGTTTATATAATGTTTACATTCACTGAGGTTATTAGGTTCCTGAATATGGTATATTTTAATTCTACTTACCTCCCCTTGTCCCGCCCTTCTCCCCTCACCCTCCCTCTTTTGGGCCCCTTCCTGTATTCAGGAGATCTATCCTCTTGTTTCCTTCTATCCATCCTTTATTATTCTCTTTGCTTGTACTTTGCCTTACTAAAATGAAAGATACCAGTGAACCTGTAGCATATGTGCTGCAGCAGGCTGTTTCTATCATTGAAAACTAAAAGTTTCACGATCGCTGCCAAACAGTATTTAAGCTTGTGTGACTGGTTTATTTCATTCAGTGTTATATTTCCACAAAGCACTCTTTTCCTACAAATGTCTTGAATTTATCCTTCTTTATACCCAAGTAGTATTCTCTTATGTGTAGCTTCCACACTTTCTTTATCCATTCATCGGTTAATGTGTATACCAGCTGCTTCTATCATTTAGCTAGTGTGAATGGTGCAGCTATAAACATTGTTATGCGTGTGTCTAGAAGGAGGTTTGGTGGCTCATATGGAATTTCAAACTTTTGTTCTTTGAGAAGTCTCCATACTGATTTCCATAGTCTTCATACTAAGAGTACAGTCCTACCAACAGTGCAAAAGCGTTCCTTTTTCCCCACAGCCTTATCAGCATTTGTTATTCTTTGACTTCTTGATGATGTACATCCTTTCTGGTGTAAGGTAAAATCTCAGCATTATATTAATTTACATTTTCTCTAATGGCCAAAGATGTTGAACATTGTTTCAAAAGTTTGTACTTCATCCAAGTAGTGTCTGTTCATTTTCCTTGCCCATTTCTTGCCCACCTTTTATTTTAGGTGGTCTTTTTTGTTTAACTTTTTTTTTAGTTCTCTCTGTGTTCTAGAAATGACTCCTATCTCTAAAGAATAACTGGCAAAATGTTTTCCCACTCTGTAGACTGTCCCCTCACTCTACTAATTGATTCCTTTGCTGTGCAGATGCTTTTTAGTTTAATGAAGTTCCATTTGTTGATTCCGGCTGTTCTTTTTTTAATTTTTTTTTATGTTTTGTTTTGTTTTTTCTCTTTGATCCTACTCAGAACCTTGCACTTGCCAGACAGATGCTGTGCCCCTGAGCTATATCCCTGGCCCTTGTTATTTCCTTTGTAGTTGAAGTTCTATGTAAGTCCTTGTCTGTACCTAAGATTTCAAGTATTTTACCCATTTTATCTTCAGTGGGTTCAATGTTTCTGTTTTAATGTTTAGACCTTTGATCTGTTTTTAGTTTAGTTTAGTACAGATAGCCAGTTTTCTCATACCATTTGTTGAATGGGCTTTGCCCAACATGTTTTAGGCCCCTTTATCAAAGATTAAATAGCCAAATGTATCTGAGGATGTTCTTATGTCCTCTATTTTATTCCATTGATCATGTGTCTGTTTTTGTGACAGTACCATGTAATTGTTATCACTGGTTGTTTGCAGTATAGCTTAAATTCAGGTATAATATCTCCTGCTTTGCTCTTTGCTTTTGTAATTCTGGGTCTCTTTTTTTTTGTATGAATTTTAGCATTATTTTCTCTAGTTGTGTAAAGAATGCTATTTTGATTGGGGTTGCATTAAATCTGTATAACAGTTGTGAGATTGTGGCCATTTTGACAATATAGTATTGATTCTGCCTACCTTGAAGTAGAGGATATCGTTCTTCTAATTTTTTTTTAATTTTTTAATCTTTATTTATTTATTTATTTATTTGGTACAGGGTCTTGCTATGCAGCCAGCACAGCATGCAGTGCAGGGGATCAAACCCTGGTCCTTGCACTTGTCAGGCAGGTGCTTAGACTGCTGAACTATCTCCCCAGCCCAGGGGCTATCTTTCTGATGTCCTCTTCAGTCTTACTTTTCAGAATATTCCATTTTCTTTGTAGAGGCTTTCATTTCATTGGTTACATTAATTCCTTTCCTGTACATGTCCCATTTGGTTTTTTCTCTTGCCTGACTGCTCTGGCTAATGTTTCAAATACTAAAAGTTATGATAGTGAACATTCTTATCATGTTCCTGATTGTAGAGGGAAGGCCTTCAGTTTTTCCTCATTTAATATGATAGTGGCTGTTGATTTGTCATATATAACTTTCATCAAATTTGGGTCCAGGCTTTCTGTACATACTCTATTCAAGATGCCTATAATAAAAGGCCTTGGGTATATAATCAAAAGCCTTTTCTGCATCTCTTGATAGGATCCTGTGGTTTTGTCCTTGCATCTGTTTGTTATATATTAACATTGATTTGTGTATATTGCACCTCTGGGATGAAACTTGGTCATGAAGTACAACCTTTTAGATGATGTGTAGCAGAATATATATGTATATACTATACTAAATATATTTTTTTAATTTAATTTTTGTTCAGACGGGGTTTCACTGTGCAGTTCAGGCTGGTCTTCGACTCACTATGTATCCCAGGCTGGCCTCTAACTCACAGCAATTCTCTTGCCTCAGGCTCCCAAGTGCTGGGATTGTAGGAAGAGTTTTGCATCGATGCCCACTAAGGAATTTGGCCTATAGTTTTATGTTTTATTTGGATCTTTGTCTGGTTTTGGAATCAAAGTGGTAAGAAATGAGCTTGGAAGCACTTCATCCCTTTTAATTTCATTGAAGAATTTGAGGAATATGGGTGATATAAAATCCTGAAAGCTTTTGTAGAATTCAGCAGTAAATCCATCAGGTCCTGAACATTTTGTAGTTGATACATATTTTATTACTGTCTGAATTTCATTGCTTGTCATTTGATTGTCCAGCGTTTTTGTGTCTTCTTGGGTTAGCTTTGATAATTTATATGAATCTAAGAATCTGTCCATTTCTGCAAAATTTTTCAAATAGTTTAGAATGTAACTTTTCATGGTAGGTACTATCTTCTGGATTTCAAGGATGTCTGTTGTGACTGCCTTTTTCATTTCTAATTGTATTGGTACGAGTCTTTTCTGTCTTTCTTTTTGTAAGTTTGACTAAGAGTTTATCTGATGGATGGATGGATGGATGGATGGATGGATGGATGGATGGATGTATGTATGTATGTATGTAGTACAAGGTCTCACTACACAGCTTGGATTCCTAGTGATCCTGTTTTTAGCCTCTCCAGTGCTGAGATTACAGGCCTACACCATCACGCCTGGTTTCGGTGGCTGGCTTAGTGTGCCCAGGGGCAGGGCTAGTGCTGCATGTGGTGCCAGAGATTGAACTCTAGTCCCTGCCCTTGCCTAAGCAGGCGCTTAGTCCACCTAGTTATCTTGCTGGCCCTTATTTTATTTTCCTAAAGAACGAGCTCTTCAGTTTTGGGGGTTTTTTTAGTCTCAATTTCATTGTTTTCCAGTCTAATCTTTATGATTTTTCTCCTTAGTTTCATTTTGGGCCTGGATTATTATTGTTTCTCAAGCATTTTATGGCTCCTCAGTAGGTTTTTTTTATTTGAACTTGCTGTTTTCCTAATGTGAGCACTGGTTGCAGTGAACTTTCCTCTTACAACGTTTTATTGTGTCAAATAGGTTCCAGTGTGTTGTGCAAGCATTGTCATTAAATTTCAGATATTATTATTAACACATTCCTGCTGGCTTGAAATGCCTGTGATACATATATGACTGTTCAGTGGGTGCCGTGAACCACTGCTCATATTTTCATGACTGTGCCACTGGGCAGCTTGTACTACTGATGGTACAAACCGATCTAATGACTTATCAGTCATTGCACTAATAAAATTGATAAAAAGTCTTTAAATGGACTGAATCTAGCTAGTTGCTTGAATTTTAATAATTACTGCCCAAATATAAATCTAACATAGTATTCTTAATAGCAGTTTTCAAATTATTACAAGTAACACTTATTTCAGTAAATTAAAATAATTTTATTCATATTTGTGATTATCTGTAATTAATTCTCTAAATTTTAACAGAAATCTTACAAGTACTCTATTCCTGGGGTATATAATAGGTGTTTACAGCTTCTGTATCACAAATTAGCTATATTACAACTTTTTATACCCTTTTAATATTTTCCATAAGGAAATGTAATATGGTGACATATGGTCTGCTAAATCAATGCCTTCCTTTACATTATTGTAATAAAAGACCTCCCTGAGAAGGTGCAAGCCATCTAATGGGAAGTCATGCATGTATCACTAATGATTCAAGCTAGCAAGAAAGATCAAAGTCAAATCAGTACTGCCCAGCAGTGAGATAAATTAATTATGGCCCCATTGTGAATATGTTAAGTTTCCAAGTGCCTCTAAATTTTATGTGATTTCTTCTGTGGTTGATTTCTGTTTTCACTGCACAGTGGTCGTATAGTAAACATAAGATGATTAGAGCTGTTGAAGGCACTGGGTGCTGTGGAACAAAATGTATACTCCATTGTAGTAGGGTGAATTATTCTGTAGGTACCTCTGAGATTCATATGTTCAAGGGAGTTGTTCAGCTCTGTTTATTAATTTTTTAGTTGATCACTTTGTGAAAGTGGGGCATTAAGCCCCTCCCACTATGTATTAGTATTTAGTTGACCTTTTATGTGTGTCAGTATTAATGAAGGTAGGTACTCCAGTATTTGGTACGTAAATACTTATAAGCATTATCTCTTCTTGAATTATTTCCCTAACTAGTATGTAGTGCCTTCTTTGTTTCTTCTGATCAATGTTAGCTTTAACTTTACACTATCTGTAATTGAAGTTTCTACTCCTTGTTTTTAGGGTACTGGTGCTTGAAATACTGTTTTCCATCCTTTGATCTTTAGTCTGTGCTTGTCTTTTTGGATTAGTTTATTGAATGAAGCATACTGTTGGATTTTGTTTTTTGTTTTAGTCTGCCTATCTCTGTCTTTTAACTGGAGAGCTAAGGCCATTAGCATTGAGATGTTCTTCATATAAGTATTTGATTTGGGCCCTAATACCGTGTTCTGAGGAGGGATTACTACTGATTCAACAATATCAACAAATGTGACCATTGCTTGTATATGTTATTACACTGACTTACAGTTACACCTTATGTCCACACTCCTTAAAAGGTATACTATAGTGTTATTAATAGTCTAAGATATGTAGAGAGAAGGGATGGGAGGAGATAGAGGGATTGGAGAAAGAGGTATATGACTCAGAGGAAGAGGTAAATAGGAGAAATAAAAGGTAAAAAGAAAATTGGACAGGTGTTGAGTTCTCCAGGAGTTCTTTTATATTTTAGATGCAGAGTTAGTGTTAAAAGTGTAGAGAAGATACTTGTGTTGGGGGCAGGATATAGGGGAAGGAAGATGTAATTTGCTATTGAGGATAGCTACAAAGTTACCAGAAGCTACTGATATATTTGTGTACCTGTAAGGTGAAGAAGCTAGAGATGGCATGGGGTTAGGTAAAACAAGGAAGAAGGAAAAGAATAGAATAGAGAGACCAGGAAGTGAAGAGGCAGTGGGATAACTGAGAAAAAGCAAATTATAAAAGTGGGGGAGAACTTCATAGAAATTTTAAAAATGAGACAAAGAAGTAAAAAGTAAGGAAGTAGCATTGCAAAAATGTTACTGGCAAACAGTATTAGGAGAGGAAAAGAGAGAAAGAACTACTAATCAATGCAAAAAGGAAGCGGAGCAACAAAATAACAAGGATAGAGTGGAGGGCTGGTTCTAGTGCTCCGAGGAGCTCAGACATGCAGTTTCCATGTGTAGGCTGTGTAACCACAAAATTCCCTTCTTGTCTTGCTTGTGGTCTGTTGGCATGAAACCCTCTTGTCAGTATTCTTCCTTCTGCCTGGCAGAATCTATTGTCCTTTGTTGTCACTTGTGCCTAAAACATGTAAGCAGGTCTTCATTGCATTCAGTAAATTTGCCTCAGTTTGGCCCAGGAAGACCACTGGAGTCATTCTCCTTGCTTGTATGGGAGTCGTAGCATTTCTCTTTTATCCAGGGCACCATAAGATGAAGTACAGAACAGTGTTAATATGTGACTGCCCTTTGGCTTAGTAGCTTCAGTAAATCCATAAAGTAAGATTGATTGGGAGTAATAGCTTTTTGTCTAGCTAAAAACTGGAATTGTGGCTTAGAAAGAATATTGTTTTGAATAACAAAGAATGCAGTTTTGCTATGTTAAGCATGCACTTCAAGCACTTGAGAACAAAGATAGCTTGGTGATTATTCTTAGAACTTAAACTAAAAGGCCATTATCACTTCAACAAACACAACTTTTACAACTGTTTATATCTCCACTTTTCTTACACAAGAGTGAGGCTATTACCAATCCTGGTTTAAAATATCTATAATCTACACAAATAGTACTGGCTGCTGTGTAGGTCTTTAAACCCAGAGACTGCCTGGAAGCTGGTGTGCAGAAACTAACTAATGCCCTTATGTAGGTATCTAGAGAAAAACCAGGCTCTTACTTCCTTGTTATCTTAGTTTGACACCAAAAGGGGCTGTTCTTGATTACAGGCTTTAAAGGATAGGAAGAGGACTGAAAGGAAAACTTGGCCTAAGGAGTATATTCTCTTCATTAAGTAAAGCCAGAGAAAAACAAAGGACAATGGAGAGAAGACAGTTGTATGCATTAAATTTATTCTATAGTTCTGCCATTATACTAATTTACTCAGAAGGGATTCATTAAAAGGAGCAGGCCTGAAGCAAGTGCGTCTACCCCTGAGAAGCAATGGTGGGTTGAGACCTGTTGTGGTTTTTATGCGGGAAGTCCAGGTGTCCTGCCTTAAAGGTTGCTTCTTATGTTAGTAAATTATGTCTGTTCTGAGGTTTACTGTAATAATAAAGTATACAGTCCTAAGGAATCGTACTGCTGGTTTCATTAATCACTTTACAAGCTGGCTATACTGACCCAGGCCCTGTGATTTATTTGCACCGTACCAAAATAGAAATGCCAAATATATAAGCTACACTTAATCTGGGATGGCCCTTTAACTGGGAAACTTCATAAATGCATAAACTGAAGTAGGAAAGCCGCAGCATCTCCTGGCGTATCCATGAGCTCTCTTCATCCTTTGTGATACTTCCATTTCTTAGAGCTGTGTGAGTTCAGCATTCTTGTTGGAATGTCTCACTGGGATTTTTTTGTACAGTTTTAGTCTATCTAATCTTTGATCCATTGTTTATAGATCTAAAAAATAGCTTTGAAGTGTACTTTAGTACCATTGTTTGTTTCTTTGTTTAGTCACTTTGAGACAGTTTTTGTTATGCAGGTTGGCCTTTGTAGCCTAGGCTACAAGGCACAACAGTCCTCCTGCCTCAGCTCACCCCAGTGCTGAGATTACAGGCACACACCTGACAGTACTGTTGTCCCTGATACTCTCTCTGGAATTTATTTCTGCAAAGTGAAATAGACTTGAATTTTTAGGTTGTTGCCTATATATTTTAAAGCAATTTTTGCATTTTCAAAATTACCAAATTGAACTACTAAGCCAATAATTAGTCACCCTGCTTTGTATGATTGCCCTTGTTGTCTTACAATAAGTTTTCTTCCAAGCTCTTTGAACTTCACTGATTTCCTTAGTACTAAAAAAGAAATTTTGAATTGCACTTAGGATTTGTATGCAATAGTCAAAAATTAACATAAACAACCTAGTGAACCAGATTTTCTTGTTAATCCAAAAGAGCCTAATTTTTTTTTTTTTTTTTGTGCTCCGAATGCCTTCAGGGCAGGTTTGGCTGGCTTGAGTTGTGGGGATCGAACCACAGCAACCTGAGCCTGACTGCTTTGTTGAAGCAGCCACTTAAAGAACTGAGCTAAGGGGCAGGCCCCCGAGCCTAATCTGTTTTTAAGCTAAACTTTATTTTGAGATAATCATAGACACGTTTATTGTAAGAAATTACATAAAGAGATCCAGTGTACTCTTTAGCCATCCTTTATGGAAACATCTTGTAAAACCAGGATGTGCTATTTTAAAAGGTGTGTTTGATTTTACCTAAAAGTATGATTTCAAGGTACATTCTTTTACCAAAAAAAGCCTTGAGTTTATCCTTTTTGTGGCATAGTAGTACTCCATTGTAAATGAAAACCACACTTTCTTTATTCATGCATTGATGGGTCTCTATGCTATTACTAAGATGTAACTGTTACACATTATCCTGAGATAAATATGGGTGTGCATATATTGGTGTGGTATGATGCTTTTAACTCTTTGAGGAGGATACCAAGAAGAAGAGGAATAGCTTCAAATGAAACTTCTACTTCTAATTTTTTTAGGAATCATCGTACTGATTTGCATAGTGGTTTTATCACTTTACACTCTTGCCAAAGTAGAGAAGGAATCTTTTCTCTCTGTAGCCTTTCCAGCATTTGTTATTGATTGATTTCTTGATCCTAGCCATTCTGGAGTGAGATAGACTCTCAGTGCTGTTTTCATTGGTACTTCTCAAATGACCAGCAGTGTTGAACTTGTTTTTGTTGTTGTTGTTTTCCTGTTTGTATTTCTTCATCTGAGAAGGATCTATTCATTTCACATGTCCATTTTTTTGGATTGGGCCTTTAAATTTGGGGAATCTAATTTCTTTGAGTTCTTTGTGTATTCTAGGTATCAGTCCTTTGTCTCAGCAGTAGCTAGTGAAAATATTTATCCATTCTATGGGTTGCCTCTTCCTTCTTTTGGTTGCATCTTTGCTATGCAAAAGCTTTTTAAGATTCCAGTTAGTGACTTTTTTTTTTTTTTTTTTTTTTTTCGGAACCGGGGATTGAACTCAGGTCCTTGCACTTGTCAGGGAAGCACTTATTCTACTGAGCCATCTCCTCAGCCCTTGTTGACTATAATGTGTCCTCACAATTGGGATTTTGTTCATAAAAGTCTTTGCCCATGCTTATATCTTCAAGAGTTTTAATTACTGTGTATTCCAGCAGATTGTTTCTGTTTCAATATTTAGATCTTTGATCTATTTCAGTGTTAGTTTAGTAGTGCATAGTGAGAGATATGGGCCTAGGTTTAATCTTAAGCGTATG
>NW_004524680.1:2078124-2079112 GCF_000260255.1 Octodon degus | reverse complement strand
TAAAATTTTAAAATGAAGTAAAATAGAGAAAAGTTAAAATAAAACAATATTACCTAACAAAAATATTGGGTTTTTTTGTTTTTTTCCCATAATTTCACTGAGAAACAAATAGCAATGAGACAGTTTCAAACCAAATGGGTAGGACAGTTTCAATAATTAACACATTGCATACATTCTTCCTAGTGGTTAATTGCTGTACAAGATGCGGACATGATATCCTATTTACAAACACAACTAGAACAAATCCCTCTATTCATCAAGAGAATGTAACTACATATGTATCCTAACCACTTTGAATACACAGATACAAAATGGACATTCATCTGTATCCCCCTTTTTTGTTAGTAGTTCATTTTCTTGATGCCATTATGAGAGATGTGGTTCCCTAATTTCTCTCTCGGTGAGTTTGTTATTTGTATACAAGGGCGTTATCAGTTTTGTGGTGTGGATGGATGACCTGCATACAGTATAAGGGGGAAAAGAGGCTTGTTTTCCCCCTTGTGCTCTTGCTACTATTGCTGTCTTCTGCTACCTTGAAGTATCACCCCTGTGCTGTGCCACTCTGCCTTGGAGCCAGCTGATTATAGGCTGAAACCTGCACAAACTGTGAGCTAAATAAGTCTTTCCTTCCTTAATTTGTGGTGCCAGGTATTTTGTCTAAGACAGCCACTTGATATGTATTTCAAGGGCCTCTTGGACCATTTGTCTCCAGAAATTTTTCATTCTTACTACATTTCAGAAAGCTCTATCTCACTGCCTCGCAGGACACTTAGAACTCACCAGGCGTCATCATGCCACCCCTTTTCAGTTATGTAGAGCATAATGTGAGTTGTTCAGTAAAATTTTTATTCAGTGTATTTGAGCTTAGAGAAGAACTAAATTAAACCATGGTACCCTGGTCAGATTTTTGAGATATAATTGTGCTAAACTGAAGAGGCAAAGTAATGTTTCTAGATATTCAAAAGATAATTATTTGAAAAAGTAAATA
>NW_004524680.1:2076198-2077644 GCF_000260255.1 Octodon degus | reverse complement strand
CAATACTTTTCATATGTAAGACCTCATATTATGCTAAGCATATGTGGTTCCAAGATCCTAAAAAACTTATTTTATATCTCTTTCCACTTCTTTCACTGCTTTTTACTTCTTCCTTACTGTAGTTTCTGCTGTATGCACTGAAACTGCTTTCCAGGACAACTAAAAGCTAAATCCCATGGAAATTTTGCATTCTTTGTCTTGACCATCTTTCTTGAAACTTACTTTGTCTTCCAAGAGACCACTTGCTCCTATTTTTCTGTTATCTCTAAGACTACTCTTCTCTTCTTTACAGTCTTACCCACCAGTGTTGTGCTCCCTCCCTCTATCTTGCTAATCTCCTGCTCCACTCCTGTGATTTTAGTTGTCTGTGTTGTGATTTTAGTTATGTCTATTTCAGTTATTGTCTATTCCTATGTTCATCTTTAACTCAGTTCAATGCTAGACGTAGAACTGCTTACAAGGTATCTCCCCCTCTCAGAACCATAGGATTGTAAGAATTTAATCGTTTAATCTATGTAAGGTTTCAAGTGTAGTATCTAACCCCATTTTCATAATGCCAGCAATATTAATTATCGTGAAATTTTACCCTATACATTCATAACCTGTTAGTCATTCTCTTGAGGAACCATTAGTTTCTCTTTAAATCACCATTTTCCATACTTCTTTTTGAGATACTAGTATCCCTCCAGGTGCTAATTGATTTTTCACTCAAGAAGAAAAAAAAGAGTTCTGTGATCAGTTACGTTTGGAAAATATACTAGGGTTGACAGATTTTTCAGTAAAGAACCAGATGATAAATTTATTGAGTTTTGTGAGCCATTTATTCAGTGTCTGTCACAAGCAAAGAAATCTGTTGTAATACTAAAGCAGATCAAAAATACGTGTTAACAAATAAGCATGTTTGTTTTCCATTAAAATTTTATTTTTGACACTAAAAAAATTCACAAAGTATTATATATTGTACTATCATGAAACTTAAATTTTCCAGCCATTTAAAAATGTTAAACCATTCTTTACTTGTAGGCTGTCCATAAACAGGCAGTGTGTGAGATCAGACCGCAGACAGTAGTTTCCCAAAGCCTGCTTTAAAATATACCCTCCTGTTAAAGATGTATAGCTATACCATTTAAAAACAAAACAAAACTCTTCTATGTTTTACAGCAGTGCTGTTAAGATAGGTGTTCCCCAAGTATAAGATACATTTGACCATTCAAATCTTTTCTCATAGTGCATTTGTTAGTCTCTTGCTGCGTTTCCATGAGAGGCATTTTGAAGAAATGCTGACCTAAGGGTAATTATGTCTGTGCTAGAGGTACAGCACATAGAGGCTATGGAGCAGACCGCGAATACGAAAAAGGGAAAGTTTCTGGTCTCTGTTATACTTGCACTGATCAGCTGAACTAACTGGCCACAGAGAGAAAGGCACATTGGAAAACTGAAAATTAG
>NW_004524680.1:2072291-2074758 GCF_000260255.1 Octodon degus | reverse complement strand
TTTTGTTTTGGTTTTTTTAGAAAAGTAAGATTTCTTTCTCTCTTTTTTTTTTTTTTTTTTTGCGGAACCAGGGTTTGAACTGAGGCTCTTACACTTGCCAGGGAAGCACTTACTCCACAGAGCCAACTCCCTGGCCCAGAAAAATAAGATTCTAATGATCGCCAATTTTAATTTTGAGTTTTATTATACTAAACAATGTGTACTTCACAGGAAAAAAATCAATAAAATTAAATATTCCATTTTTAATATTCCTGTTTGTAATGAACATTAGAATTTTCAACATCAAATATTTTTTAGTTTAAAAATCTAAACAGTAGCAGAAACAAATTCCTACATGAACTACAATGAAAATATAAATTAAACTCTACAACAAAAATAATCTTTCTTCAATTATCACACATAAAGCAGTTTTCACACATGAAAACAGCATATTCCATACACATGTATCACTTATACTGATAGAACATGTATTTGCTTTCCTGTCTTTTTTGTTAAAGTATATTTGACATCTTGCTGGTCTTGTTTTGTCAGGAGGTTCTTATTAACAGGAACATAGAAAGCAATAAAATAAAGTATTAATTTTTAGTATGTAGAGTGTGTAGAATAAACATCATTTTCAACATCAACTAGGAAACATCAATGAAAATATCAGAAATAAATTCCTATGTGAACTACAATGAAAATACAAAAGTGTACCACAGAAATAATCTGTTTCAATTATCATACCTAAGACAGTCTTCACACATGAATACTAAGTGTTCCATACACTAGTATCACACTGATAGCATGTTTATATTAATTTCCTGTCCTTTTTAGTAGGGCACAGTTGACAACTTTTGGTTTTCCTATTGTCATAGTAGGTCCTTGTGATGTTGCACCTGCCTCTTCACCTGTCAGATCAGCAGTGTGCGGCTGAACTTTTTTACGTAGCTCCTTGGGCAAAACGTTTTGTTTTTCCTCCATTGTAAGTGATCTTGTATAAGTTCCAGTCCCAATTGTCTTAAAATCTCTCCATAGTATTTAGGCTTGTTATTTTTTTTTATAAACTATGAAAGTATGTCAGACATGTTTAGGATACGGTAAAATACAGCCATTGTCCAATGTTTTGTGTTTTGAATGACCTCATAGTTGCTGCATTATTTGTCAACAACATCTGCTCCACCTTTCATTTTGTTGCAAAAAGTTAACATCTCTGGCTTCAGCACTGGTTTCTTTGGCAAGACTGCAATGCTGACATCAGCAGTACCATTTTGTTTTTCTTATGATAACACTCTCTTGGTTTTCTAGTATTTTATGTGTTATATACATGCACTAACTCCCCTTGATGAATATAAGTATTATGTACTGCAAGTATGTACTAATAAAAATGAATTTAAAATTTTCTTAAATGTTAAAAAGTAAAAAGCAGAGATCCTAAGTTTGTCTGTCATATGATAGTTGTTTTCACAAAGGTAAGAAATTTGCTGTTGTAGAGACTGGGAGTGGTGGCACACACCTGTAATCCCAGCGCTGAGGCCAACATTATGTGTGTCTAGAATCCAAAGATTATAACATACAGTTTTCTCTCTTGAACTTGCAACATTTCATTGGAAATTTCTCCTTTGTTCTTTTCAACAGTTCCTGTGCTGGTCAAGTTGTACTTTGTTAGCAAATGTAACATTAGTTGGTAACCAGTAAACCAGTTGTCCAATGTCACATTCTGATTACTTTGGGATATAGGAGCACAAGTCTGTTGACAGCATCATTTGGTTTATTACTGCATGAATAAGAACTTGGTGGCTGAGATTGAGGATAACTTTATGAATTGAAAGTATAACATGTATGTCCTACCAAAAAAGACAGGAAAGCAAACACATGTGCTATCAGTGTAAGCGATACATGTGTATGGAACATGCTGTTTTCATGTGTGAAAACTGCTTTATGTGTGATAACTAAAGATTATTTTTGTTGTAGAGTTTAATATATATTTTCATTGTAGTTCATGTAGGAATTTGTTTCTGTTATTTTTTAGACTTATAAACTAAAAAACATTTGATGTTGAAAATACTGACATTATAAACACTCGAGAATATTAAAAATGGAATACTTCATTTTATTGATATTTTTCCTGTGAAGTACACATTGTTTAATGTGATAAAACTCATAAAATTGAAGTTAGGAATTCATTAATAGAAATACTTCTAAGGGCTAGGGAAATGGCTGTGTAGCATAAACACAAGGTCCCAAAGTTCGAGCCATGGTACGGCCAAAAAGAAAAACGTGTAGAAGAGAAACTTTTAATAATTTTGCCAGTAAATTGATAGTTACTATCAAGTCCTTATAGAAGGTAATTTGTAGGGTTTGTTTTTGATGACCTCCCACAATCTCAGCAGCTCTTGTGTCTTTTTCAGTCTGCTCTTAGCACACCCCAGCAGTCATTCATATGTATCCCTTACATCTTTCTTGGGGCTGGGGAGATGGCTCAGTA
>NW_004524680.1:2047071-2072026 GCF_000260255.1 Octodon degus | reverse complement strand
GCCTCAGGTTGCTGGAGTTCGAACCTCACAACTCTCCCGCTGGCCAAAAGTGCCCTGAAGGCATTCGAGGAACAACAACAACAACAACAAAAAAACCCTTATTCCACACATTTTGCTACAGATCCAAAGAGTAGATACATTATATAATGTTGGCTGTCTTAAGAGAGCAGGACACAGCTCTTGATTGAGCTAGGAAATGGGAAGCTGAATGCCATGACACCCTGGCGGTCTTCTCGCGTGGCAGTCTTCTCGCAAATGTCATAGCAAACAGACGCAGAATGCAACTGCAGAGCTGAAGAAAATTCAAGCAAGCCCCTAGGTAACATAGTGTGAACAGCTGGTCTTGATGAGTTATCCACAAAGACTGAGAAAGGTTAGGTAAACAGTGGGACAGAGTGTAAGAATTAATTGCTGAAAGCACTCAGTAATTCTTAAAGTAATCATTGAAGTAAATGGAGGCATTCTGGAGTTTGAAGTCTGAGAGACAATATAGGAAGACTTTATTTTCAGTTGGAAACAGAATTCCTAAAGAAAGAGGACAAGACCAAAAAAAAAAAAAAAAAAGGCAAGACAAATGTAGCCCAAAGTATACATATATAACAGATGTACCTCAGTTTGAAAGGACTACATCTGCATATGGGAAGATGTTCTGAAATTTTTGGTTCATGTTACATTATCACACTTAAGGCAGAAAGGTTATGACAATATGAAAGAAAAGGTTAGTATGAGTTTTATGCTGATATTACTGCAAACGTACCACTTAGTTTTCATCCACTTAGATACAAATTAAGTTTTGTCCACCGACCCCCAAGCCCTGCCCCCAGATCTCTAACACACATCTGTGGATTTAAGACATAATGTGGGAGCCGGGGAGATGGCTCAGTGGAATAAGCGCTTGCCTGGGAAACACAAGGGCCTGAGTTCAATCCCCGGTTCCACCCAAAAAAAAAAAAAAAAAAGACATAATGTACTGGGGATTTTGAATTGATTTGAGTAAATCCCATATAGAAACTCTTGGTTTTCTAGTATTTTATGTGTTATATACATGCACTAACTCCACTTGATGAATGTAAGTATTGTGTACTGCAAAATGTACTAATAAGAAAAAATTTTAAGTTTTCTTAAATGTTTAAAAGTAAAAAGCAGAGATCCTAAGTTTGTCTTATGATAGTTGTTTTCACAAAGGTAAGAAATTTGCTGTTGTAGAGACTGGGACTGTAATCCCAGCGCTGGGGAGGCTGAAAACCAGGAAGATCACTACAGTCTGAACTGCATAGTGAGACCCTGCACCAAATACATTGAGAGAGAGAGAGAGAGAGAGAGAGAGAGAGAGAGAGAGAGAGAGAGAGAGAGACATTTGCTGTTGTAGATATTACAAGATAATGTAAACCATATGTAGAGTCTGGAATAATGGCAAATGTAAAATCTCTCCATAATATTTTTGAAAGCCAGTAACAGACATATTAAGAGTGCCTGCAGTATTATCAGGATTTAAGAGTAACTTTGTCCATTTTCACTATTAAATTGAAAGTTTTTGTGTGGTTTATTTGGGAGAATAAATTCAGATGCTAAAAATTCATTCTTGATAAGAATGTGGGAAATCAAGGATATCTAATACTTTTTCATTGTTAAATTATCTTCCTATTAATCAGTGGGTTTCAAAGCTACCTGGAGATCTATTTCAAAGGTACAGATGTGTGTCCCAGAAATAGAGATTCAGATCAGGCGTGCAGCACAGACTTCCATTTTCAAAAAATTCTTTCATATTTGAGAACTACCATTGTAAAGCAAATCTGATAGAATATGAGCTATATTGCTTCCTACAGCTATAGATTTAATCATTCCTGAGTCTTTCTAAGGTTCTGAACAGTAAGTCTACTTCCCTGTCGTAAGTGGCTGTTTCCCTCTTATAATAATAATAATCCATTCTGGAATGATTGTCATCTACCAAGCAATCTATAATTTCCTTATCCTTTTTATTATTATTATTATTATTTGACATGTGTTCTTGATTATCAACAAAGATAGTTTGTTTCTAGCTTTTCTTATCCTGATATGTGACAATGATTTTTTTCTAAAGGAGGAAGAATCTGATAGGTCTTTATTCTGCCACCTTGAAATCAAAAACAAAAATGTCATTAGTACTATATTGGAGGACTAAAAACTTTGACCAGGGAGGAGGAAAGAAAATCCATAGTAACTTTTTGGAAAAATGGAGGCAATTTTCCATTTGAGATGAGGGTCAATTATTGTAGTAGGGTGGGACCTGAACAGCTGTTTTATGCCAAATAAAACATTTTGTTTTCAAAAGTCTTTTCTGGAAAAAAGTGAGTCCTAGAAATATTTCTACATACACCAGAAATAACTATGACTTTGTAGCAAACAAGTTAAACACTTACTATATCAGTCCATTGTGTGCACCTATGGTAAAATAGCACAGGTTAGGCAGTTGATAATGAACAAAAATTTTCTGATTGGTTCTTTGGAGGTTGAAAGTCCAAGATCAAGGGGTTGGTATTTTGTGAGGGCCTTCTTTTATTGCTGCATCATCCCATGACAAAAGGGCAAAGAGTGGGAGGGGGGACAGGGGTACAAAAGAGAAAGGGACCATCTTTTTATAAGGACCACCTCTAGTGATAACAAAACTGCGAGTTCCATAGAGGATCCATTCATGTGGTTAAAGCCCTCTTGACCTAATAAGCTCTTAAAGATCCCACTTCTTGATGTTACAATGACAAATTCCAACCTGGAATTGGGATGGAGCTTAGTGGTGCAGCAGTTGGTAACATGCTCAAGACCTTCTGTTCTATCCCTAGCACTGCTAATTAATTAATTGTAGCATAAGGAGCTTCTAGACAACTGAACATGCCGTGGTTCCTAGAGTACGGTGTACCAAGAGAGGGCATGAAGCTTGACACACTTTCTTCATATGTATTTTTTATAATAAGCTGGTTAGTATTTCTTTAGATTGAGCATGACTTTAGAAGAAAAATATTCAGACTTCAGGCGCTTACTGAATGGAACTTTTGGTTGCATATTTCTTTTCTGTCAAACCGTTTTTAACATAGACTGCAGTTCCCTTCATACTATAGTGAAGGAATCTCTATACTATATTTACTGTCCCATGTGAAATCTAAAGTAGATCCTTTGGGTTTTCTTAAAAGAAACATGGTCTGAAGTTTGATTTGTTTTGCTTTGATTTTAATACAGAAGGAGTTTTAAAACATTTTGACATACGGATATCATCTGTAGAAGTAATAAGAGTTTATTAAAGTATGTCATAGTGTCTAAGCATAAAGAAAAAAACGTTTGCATATTATAGTTATTTATTTGCATAATTGTACTTACTATCCAGATTTTGTAGTAGACTTTAAGTTCTGTGAAAACATTTTTTAAGTCAGTAGTCTTAGCATGATCTCTGGCACATAGTAGACACTATCAGTTGATAATTGATAATATGTTTTGTTTGTGGCACTGGGATTCTAAACAGCAGGTCAAAGTCTAATAAATAAGTAAAGCAGCTCATACTTCTAGCTCAGCACAAAAAAAATAGCTACTAAAATTTAGCTAGAAGTTGTTAAATCTCTTAACTTGCTTTATACAGTTTTTGAAAGCTTCTGCTGCTGTTGCATGAAATTCTGTTTCTACATTGCTCTAGTACACTACTATGTGTTCATATCAATAGTAAATAAAACAATCTCTGTTCTTTCCATTTGTTTATGTATATTCTTCAAGATGTTTTTCCTATTTGTTAATACACATAAATGAAATAAATTTCTTAAGTGATTCTTGGAAAAACTGACAAACTTGGACATCTTAAAGAATGTTTTCTCTTTCTTTAAAAGACCAGCATTGCCAGATATGTCTGAAACACTAGCTACCACTACCACGGAGAGTGAGGCAGGAGAATCACATGTTCAACTCCACCGAAGCAATTTAATGAAAACCTGTCTCAAAATAAGCTATAAGAATATCCCAGGGCCGGGGAGAGATGGCTCAGTAGAATAAGTGCTTCCCTGGCAAGTGCAAAGGTCTGAGTTCAAATCCCTAGTTCCGCAAAAAAGAAAAAAAAAATATCCCAGTAATAGAGTGTCTCTGAGTTCAACCCTCAGTTTAACACGTGCACAGCAAAAGCTGGAAATAAAGGAGAGTAAACATTACAGTACCTATGGGTGAGCAGATGCACAGTGTTTGCTTTCTGGGATAAATTAATTATGCATTAAGCAAAATTGGTTTCCTTAGTGGAAGGTCTTCATGGTTGAATATAAATTAGGAAATACTAACATTCAACTTGTTTCTTCTCTCCTCTGTTCAGGTAAATGGGCTTTCTCGCCTTGTTAAGAGACAGGAGAGAGAGAGAGAGAGAGAGAGAGAGAGAGAGAGAGAGAGAGAGAGAGAGAGAGGACAGTAGACCAAAGATTTACTTTTGAAGTGGACTAGTTTTTATTAATTGCCTAAAGTGTACTTAGTACCTAAGTTAAGATTTTACATGTGTAGGATATAGTGATGTTAACATATGGCCCTGTATTCAAGAAATTTATACGCTCAAACTGAAAACTCAGGATTTAAATATGAAAAGAATTGCTTTAAAAAACATCTCAGTGTGCAAGCAGCATCTCCTCCAGAACATTATATCACACAGATAATACAGTTCTGTGTGGTTAGACAAGGGAAAGATGCAAGGAGTACAGTAGCTTGAGAAGAAGGCTTTGTAAGGCAGTAAATATAGTTGTTGTTGTTGTTTTTTTTAAAATGGGCATAGAAAGTGAGTGCAGGGCATTTAAAGATAGACTTGTTAAATTGAAGATACTCTGTTTCAGTTCCTGGCCCCCTGGCCCAAACAGGGGGGGGAAAAAAAAGCCTATTTGTATTAAACTAACAAACAATTGGTAGTAAACAGGGATTTAGTGAAATGAGTTTTGGATTCCACCTTCACCTTTTGAAAGAGCTTGAATGCCTAACTTGATAAAAGCTAGCTTGCATGTACATTCTACAGTGATAAATACCTCTCATGATAACTTATTTTCATGAAAGTGGTTCCAAAAAGTGTGGGCCATTAGGCCACACAGTATAACCTTTATAAGACTGTGGTTATTCATTAAAACTGAGGATATGTCTGGGAGTATGGCTGGTGGTAGAGCATTTGCCTAGTGTGCACAAGGCGCTGGGATCCCTGGCACCTCAAAACAAGGTTTTTTTAGATAAACAAAACCAAAAAGCACAACCTGAAGGTACTGATTATTTAGAAGCCATTGATTATTGTCAAAAAATCAGAGTGAATGTCCAATTTTTTATTGAGACTTTCTTTAGAACCAGAGAACTGAATTTTACTTAAAACATTCATGGAAGAGGACTTGAAATCCAGAGCTTCTGAAAGCCATTGTGTTTTCCCATTCTTTTGTTTTAAACTCTGTCTCTGTGTTGTTTTATTCTGTTGTGAGTACTTCTACAGGTGTCATTGTATTATAATCTTGTAGATTAGACACACTTGATTATTAATCAAATTTTGGAACTCTTATAAAGTATCACTTCAGTATTTCTTGAACTGACTTTCAAAATAAGGGATATTTTAACACTAAGTAGTAGAAATCAAATCATTTGCTGAGATTCTGTGTCTCAGTATCTACCTGCCACCATAGAAGCTATGGTCATGTATTGTATGTTATAACTAAACTTGCTAAGGTAGAATTTCAGGATTACAAAGAAGCTGCCATTGTACAGTGCTTCTCCACTAAACCTTTCTGCATCCCCCTAGTCATTGCCTTTTCCCACTGTGTCCTTAAGCTAACAATATTTAAGGAAGATTTCAGACCCAGGCATTGTGTCACATTCTTGCAGTCCCAGCACTCAGGCATCTGAACTAGAAGACCCCAAGTGTGAGGTCAACCATGTTATGAATAAGGCTCTGTCTCATAAAGTAAAAATGTAGAAATTTGTTTTAGACCCCAATTTCCTATTTTCCTTCTTTTTAAAAAGAATATAGTAAAGAATAAGTTTGAAAAAAGAGTTGGGGGAAGTATATGTCAGATTTTATTGTCAAGGTCACTTAAATTTGGAAGCATAAAAATACATCATGCTTGAAGACATACTAAGTGAAAGAAGCCAAGTGTAAAAGAAAATGGTCAAATTCATGGAGTCCAAAAGTAGAGTGGTAAATTCTCAGGCTGGGATCAGTAAAAAAGGGGGAGTTAATGTGCAGCTCTTGGAGTATAAGATTAATTTTGTCATCAAGGCACATAAACATGAGTCTGAGAATATTCTTTAAGCTATTTCTTTTGATAAATTATTTTAATTTTATGAGTTTTATTAAATAACAAGTACTTTACATAGAAAATCACAAAAATACTGAGTTTATAATTATGGAATGTTAATAAAAAATCAAAATTTTCATCAACATCAATTTTCATCAGAATTGACTGGTTTTTGGTGTACAAACTCTGAAAAAGAATATCAGAAATGAAATCCTATATGAACTACAATAAAAGTACCAGTAGCACTCTACAGAGGAGATACTCTTTACTTCATTTATCACACCCAAGGCAGTCTGCACACATGACAACAACACATTCCACGCCAGGTATCACTTAAACTGACAGCATATCTTTTGCTTTCTGGCCCTTTTGCATGACATACTTGATATCTCAGTGGTTTGGCTTCTTATTATTAAGAAGAAATTTCTTATTATATTATCTTTCTGTAGCTAACAGGAAGATAAAATATTTTTTAAAATTCTTAGCATGTATTGTGCATTTCGACTAAACCTCAACATTTTCACAGCATCTGTATACTTCCTTACAAAACCTAAAAAGATAACTTCAGAAATGAATTCCTATGTGAACTACAACAAAAATAGCAATAGAACCCTACCCCCAAAATAAGCTTTGCTTCAACTGTCACACCCAAGGCAGTCTTCACACATTACAACTGCATGTCCTGTGCACATATCTTGCTTACTCTGACATCATGTGTTTAGCTTTTCTTTCCTATGTTACAGTTCTCACCACTCTCTCTGTTCTGTCGGGCACTTTCTACTATAATATCTAACATACACTCAGCAGGGAAATAAGATGTCAATAAAGGGGCTGGGGATATGGCTCAGTGGTGGCACCAAAACAAAGAAAGTCAGTAAAATATAGTATCAGATATTTAATGAGTACTTAGAATAGACATCAACATTTCACAGCTGTTACTTGCTTACAGAAACTAAAAGACAACATCAGAAATAAAAACCTAAGCTGGGGAGATGGCTCAGTAGAATAAGCACTTCCCTGGCAAGCACAAAGGCCTGAGTTCAATCCCCAGTCCTACCAAAAAAAGAAAAAAGAAATAAAAACTTGAGTGCAGACACAAACAAAAATCAGCCACAGAGATAAGCTTTGCTTCAACTGTCACACTCAAGGCAACCTTCACCAGGACAGCTGCATCTATAGCTTACACTGGTAACACATATATTTTGTTTTCCTGTATTTTCTTATGGGACCCAGTTGACATCTTTTTTGCTTTCCTGTTTTTGTAGTAGGTGTTTGTGATGCTGTGCTTGCCTGTTGAACTTTCAGCTACTAGTGTGCTTCAGTTTTTTTGCATAGTTCCCTAGGCAAAAACATTTTGTTTTTCCTCTGCTGTAAATGATCTCATATGAGCTATAGTCCCATTCCTGTAAGAAAATTTCTTTTTTTTTTTTTTTTTTTTTTTTTTTTTTTTTTTTTTTTTTGCGGAACCAGGGATTGAACTCTGGCCCTTGCGCTTGCCAGGGAAGCGCTTAGTCCACTGAGCCATCATCCCGGCCCCTTTTTTTCTTTTCTTTTTTTTTTTTGCACAACCAGGGATTGAACTCAGGTCCTTGCATTTGCCAGGGAAGTGCTTATTCCACTGAGCCATCTCCCCGGCCCCTCTCTGTAAACTATCAAGCTATGCTATACAAGTTCTGGATAAAGCAAAACACAATCATTGGTCAGTGCTGTGTTTCTTTTTTTCTTTTTTTTGCAGTACTGGGGATTGAACTCAGGACCCTGCACTTGTCAGGCAAACGATTATTCTACTCAGCTATATCCCCAGCCCCTAAAAAGATTGTGTGTGTGTGTGTGTGTGTGTGTGTGTGTGTGTGTGTGTGTGTGGCTGCCTGAAGTGCAGGTCTGGTAAGGCAGGTGGAGCAGAGGATTGAACTGCGGTATCCTGCACCTGACTACATTTGCATGAGCAACCACTTAAACAACTGATCTAAGGGGCAGGCCCCCAAAGCTGTGTTTCAAGTAACATCACAGTTGATACATAACTCATCAACATCTACTCCACATTTGGTTTTGTCCTAAGTTCCCGTCTCACGCTTCCGTTTTGTCCACGTTTCCCTATCAGCATTTCCTCCATGGTGCAGTAGTGACATCAGCAGTAACAGTCTGCTTTTCTTGGCCATATATAAGGCCAATGTTATATCTTTCTGAAATTCAAAGATTGTACTGTGTAATTCTCTGTTCTGCCATTACAACATTTCATTTGGAATTTCTGCTTTGTTCCTGTGTACAGTTCCTACGCTGGTCCACTTGTGCTCTGTTAGCAAATGTAACATCAGTTGGAAACTGGTAAAGCAATTGTTGATTGTCAGATTCTGATTACTTTGGGAGATGGAAGCAACAAGTCTTTCATAACATCATTCAGTTTATTACTATAACAATAAGGTCCTGATGACTGAGCTCCAGTGTACATGTCTAAATTAGAAGCATAATAAGTCTTTACATCTAAAAGGACATAAATTTTATGCCGCACTTTGGCCCATCACTTTTCCACAAGTCTTTTGCATTCCTGTGATTACCATGACAAAGCTGTGCAAAGTGCAGCAGACCTGTGAATGCTTTCAGTTCAGCTAGGGAGGTATCATTAAAAAATACATTTTTGAATATGGCTACTAGTGCATACAGAAGGTTTTACTTGCATTTCAGCCTTTGTGTATTTCGCAGCATCTCATAGCATTTCATCTGTTACAGCTTCCAACACTGAATGGCATTGTTGGCATTCTGCCCAGTACATTTCACCAGTGCCAAGACCTTTGCTGTATTTTCAGACCTAGTTCTAAAGTTGGATGGTTTCATTTGGTTGGGAGGCCGTTTTGCAACATTTTGATTAGTCAGAGATGTACTGACATTGTTTTCTTGCTCGTCTAAATCAAGAAGGTCTGCATCCTCTATGTTTGTATCAGTTGATTCTTGCTCCATTTCACTGTCACAGGAACCATGGCTGCCATGGCCAACGTCAGAGTGATCATCCCCATCCTCCACCCACACCACTCTTCTGTAATGATGAGTGTGCTCTGTTAGCAAATGTAACATCAGTTGGAAACTGGTAAAGCAATTGTTGATTGTCAGATTCTGATTACTTTGGGAGATGGAAGCAACAAGTCTTTCATAACATATATTTTACATAATGTAGTATATGTTATACATACACTACATGTATAACATAACATATATTTTACATAATGGATCATCTTAATCATCCATGCATGAGTAGTCTGATGATTCCTTTTGACCTCCTCCAAAACTTGCAGATCTGGGTTTTCATGTGCCATTGCACTGAAAATCAAAAGAAAACTTTTTTTCAACAAATCCTGAATTGATTTGTGTCTACTGGACCTCCTGTGATGCTCTGGTAAACATGCACAAACCTTCCAGAGTATAAGGGTCTGTCCAGATCCCCTTTTGCACATGTGCACACTCTTTGCTGCTCAGTATACCAAGTGGGTAAACACACCACTTGTTTGCTTTAGGCCTCAAGCAAGGGTACTAAGGTGCACAGATGCTACTATCATGCAAAAGTACAAATTTACAATAGAACAGTAAAGGATGGGTCCACTGGACACGCAGATATACGGAGTTTTTCTTGGGGAAGTGAAAGAACTCTGGAGATACAGGTGGTGATAGATGGTACAAGAGTGTGAGTGTGCGTAATGCCATGAAATCATGCATTTGAAATCAAAACAAAACTGAGGGTGTAGTTCAGTGTCACATCACTTGCTTAGAGGTGCAAGACCCTGTGTTTAGTCTGCAATATTTCACAATAAGTTGGCAGATGAACGAATACATATGGTTAAAATGGTAAGTTTTACATTCCATATATTTTACCACAATTAAAAATATGTTTTTGTTTTATCTGGAGCATGTTTGTATTACAAAATAGTGATAGGGAATTAATACAGACATATTACATATCTCATTTCAGCTCATTTTCAACTCCCCACACACATATCATAGTTGTACTTATCATGTTTAGTTGTTACAGCATTCCTCATTCAGAAAATTTTAAAGCCTGTAATCCCAGCACTTTTGTGGTTGAAGTAGAAGAATCACAAGTTCAAGGCCAGCCAGAGCTACATAGTGAATTTAAGGCTGACCTACACTACAAAACATGGCCCTAAAAGGAGGAGGAAGAAGAGGGAAGAAGAGACAAAGGAAAAGAAGGAAGGAGCTAGATGTGTAGCTTACTGGTTGAGTGCTTGCTTAGCATGTTATGTTCAGTTTCCAAAATCACACACATAATGTCCAGAAAGAAAATGTAAATTTTGTGTTATTAGTATTTTATCACAAGTAAAAATTATTTTAAAATTAAAACTAAAACTTAGCAAATAAATTCAAAGGGATGTTCCTTGAAACATTTAAATTATAATGGTAAGTTATAGCCTACTGCACCTGGGGAAGCAGACCTTGCACATGTAGAAGAAAAAATTGAAGGACATTTACAGAGCACCTTCCTGATGTTAGAAACCAAAATAGAAGTAAGTCAGTAGCCAGAGGAAAAGTCAGATCTTGAAGAAGAAGCAACAGGCATTTTAGATGCAGAGCATAGCAGAAACCTAAGTGAAAACAAGTAGAAACCCTGTGACAGATATGGAAGACAGAAAGAAATGGGTTTTCCAAGTGTAGGTGTTTCTGAATGTTGGACTAAACTATTTGTTTGGTAACCAATCCTAGGAACATGACAGCAAAAAGTTATGACATTGTAGAAGTAATAGAAAAATCAGAGAACAGCCTTTAAGAATAATATAGGCTCTGGGCCGAGGAGATAGCTCAGCAGCATAAGCACCTGCCTGGCAGTTCAAGGTCCTAAGTTCAATCTCCAGTGCCACAAAAACAAAGATTAATACAGGCCCAAGATAAATGGGTCTTATAGCAAATAAATACATGAAAAAATGTTCACCAATTGATCATTCAAAAAATGCAAATTAAAACAATAACTAGATTCCATCTCACCCCAGAAAGAATGGCCATCATAGGGCTGGCCAGATAGCACAGCAGACTAAAGCACCTGCTTAGGCAAAGTGTAGAAATGGGGTTCAGTCCCCTGCACATGCTGTGCTGGGCTGGCCTGCCCCTGGAGCATGCTGAGATGGTGATTGAGACTGGGCGTGGTGGCATATGCCTGTAATCCCAACGCTTGGGAGGCTGAAAACAGGAGGATCACTCAGAGCCCAATCTGTGTAGTGAGACCCTGTAGACCCTGTACTAAATACATTGAAGAAAGAAAAAAAAAAAAAAAAGAATGCCCATCATCAAGGAGTCAACCCATAACCAATCAATGGTAGAGGCTGTGAGAAAAGAGAACCCTTCTCCACTGTTGGTTTGGATGTAGACTTGTGCAACCACTGTGGAAAGCAGTGTGGCATGTCCTCAGAAAACTAGCATTAGAGGTCCCATGCAATCTAGCTATTCCCCCCTGGGTATTTTTCCAGAAGAACTGAAAACATCATGCCACAGAGATCTGTGTGCACTCGTGTTTAAGCAGCATAATTTGTCATAGCTAAATGTTGGAAACAACCCAAATGCCCATCAGCTGATGAATGGATGAAGAACATGTGATATTTTTATACAGTGGAGTATAACTCAGCTATACAAAAGTAAATTTGAGGCTTTTATAGATAAATGGATGCAACTGGAGACCATCCTCCTAAGTAAAATAAATAAGACCTGTATGTATAAGCACCATACTTTCTCCCTAGTGTAACAACTTAAAATAGTAAATAAAATCTGAAAGATATGATAAATACTGTCAAAGGGAAAGAAACTATTCAAAAGAAGGAACAACTGGAATAAGGAAAAGGAGAAAAGGAGAGGAAAAAGAAATACATAGTATATACATAGCATAGCTTAGATAATTGTACTACTGATTTCTGCTGATCTATTGAAAGGAACAGTTCATGCTTAAATATTTCATTTCAATTTTTTTGACCAATTTTGCATGGCTATATCTGGCAATCTGAACATCTAACTTGAAAACAACAATATGCAATAAACAACCATTGTTGAATTCCTGTCATTTTTTAGTGAAATTCTGTATTGTTTCTAATGTTCTTTTTTTTTACTTTTTTATTCTCTTTAAAAAATAAAAAATGGTCTTACGAACTCTGCTAGTGACTGCATCAACGCAATAGCAATGAATACACCACATACTATTAGAAAGACATACAAATTTTTAATATTAACCGTGACAAGCAAGGAAAAAAAATCAGTTTCCTTAAATATTGTCAGGCTATGAACTAAGCAATTGCTCTGTTACCATGAAAAGGGAAGTTTGTGTTGATGGAAGGAACAATTGATTTAGAGTTGACATTTTATGCCAAAGACACTTCTGGGTATCTAAATGTTAGTGACTAAGAGAAAACATACCAAGATGTCCAGAGACCAGTGTTTGAAAATTTTTGCACTTCAGTTTTCCCACAGGCATTCACCCATAGAATAGGGTTTTAACAAAGCTTAATTATGGTACTGGACCTACTGTACTCTGAAAACTCTCCAAAGGAAATGAGAGAAAATCATAATTAGAAGAATTTTTTAGGAAATAAAACAGGAGTAGATCCTGGTATCTTATTACATGCTGTGTAATAACTAACTGGCTAAATAATGGATTAAAAAGTAGCAAAATCAGAGGCTTATTTAATACATCAACTAGAGAATCCAGAGTTCAGATTTAATATAAATAGGAAAATTAAACTATGGCATCAGTATAACGTCCATGGCATTAAAATCACCAAAGCCACTAATACTATTTTCATATGGGTTTTTCAGTGATATTTCAGGATTATTGAATTTATGAAACATAATTTTATGATTATGCAATCATTCAATTTAATATACCAACTTGAAAGAGGTAAATGCTGATAACACCCCTTACTTCATACTCCCTTTTCTGTCATGCATTTTTGTGAACTATGTACGTTTAGGGTACATTCCTGGATTGTTATTCATCATCATTTCAACACTGATTGCAATCTCTTATTTACTGATGATAGGCAGCTAATATTGTGTTCTTAAGGATTTAGAAATTGTCAAAAGAATGTTGAGCTTTATTTGCCTTTGATAACTTGTCTCTAGTTTCTGAAATTTGCTTAAAAGGGAAAATTGGACAGAGGAGTAGTTTTACTACTTCCTGAAGCTCAAATGCCAAAGCAGACTACTTTCAGAGACATCTTGATTCTATTAGAGCTTAAGGTCAAAAGGCAGGTTCAGCTGATCTGGTTGTTTAAAGCACGAGGGATTGAATGAACAGACCACTCCAATGAATTAACGTTGGAATTCTGCTACCTATTCATTATGTCAGTAATATGACATGTTCATCATGTCATGGGAAAGGGGTTACTAATCACTTTGTTAGGTTTTGTGTCTACAACTTACTTACTTACTTTATTCTTTCTTTTTCTTTTCTTTCTTCCTTTCTGAGCTGAGAAAAAGACACAAACAGGACAAGGAGAATTTGGCAGGAAGAGCATTGAAGTTTTTATTTTGCTCTGGACTTATGGCATACATGTATTACCTTTCACGTTTTATGTGCTCATGTTACTCCCTTAGGGCTCCTGGGAAATGAGGCCAGAATGTACATTGGCAGGTCTCCCCTTTCTGTGGAATCTATGTAAGGCTGCTCTCAGTTAATGATTAACCTCTATTAAGGTTCAGTGTCTTTAAAATAATTCCTATCAGTGTTAAAATAGGTGACTTCTAAATCTCAAGCCATTGACTCTGATTGAAAATGAATTACCTCCTGTAATTTTTGTTTTCTTCTTCAAGTTTGCTGTGACTTTCAGTTTTTCTCTATTGAGTGTGTATTAACCTTATCAGAAAATATCATTTTACAAAGAAGTAATTGTATGGAGTAGGCAGCTACTAAAATAAGATTCTTTTCACAATTTGCTTTTTATGTTATTCTTCTAAATTCCAGTCCCTGTGAAAAACCAAGTGTTCTTAACAGGTTTATGCATAGACACTTTTGAATGTACTGTATAAAGCTTAACCGTATAACTTTATCATGTGGTCTTTTCTTTCAGGTATATTGGGAAACAATTCCTTATCCCGCCCCCTCAAACTTAGGCCTATTACATTTACTACTTTGCAGTTTTTCTCCCGTTTAGTGTTACCAAACAGAGTCTATTTTGCCTACTGCACAGTATGCCAATCACTGTAAGAACAACTTTGCAAAAGAGAAAGAGTTCACTCAAGAGGCAGCCAAACATGAGGAAGCCCCAAAGTCTCAAATCTACCTCCCTAAGGGTGGGGGCTGAGGGTGTTTATTGCAGAAAGAAACGCAGTGATCAGAGGCATAGAGAAAGGTCATTGAAAGTAAAGAAAGGTGAAGTGGTCTGCACATGCATAATAAAACTTTATGGCTCTTCATAGGAAACATATTCAGAAAATGGCAACATTAACATTCTGCGAGGGTAGTTTTCAGCTATCTGATAAAAAAATTCACCCAAAAGGACCAGTGATTTTCAGTGGCTTAAGCTATATCTGCTTTCTTACAAAAACAACTTAGGCAACTGTCATGACCCATAAGCAAAGGTATTATTGAAGTTTTCTCTCAGTTCTTATAGTATCTATAAGAATTTACCAAAATTGTAACAAAGAACACACTATTTGAAGACTTTTCAAAAATAAAAGCTAATAAATACACAGAAAATATTACCCAGAATTTGTGATTAAATATATGAAGAAGAATAAAAAATGTTTTTGTTCTCTTTACTGTATGTATGTATGCCTGTTTTGGCACCTATACATGTAGAAGTGAATATAAAGAATGTAAATCTCAAGTGGTAAGAACAAATCCATGATCATGAGTTAGGGAATTTTCAGAGCTAAGAATTATGTTTCAGGGGATAAGAGCCGTACTCGAGAGGCAGAGTTTAAGTAATTGCATATATATGTATGTGGAAATGGAATAATAAAATCTCTATTTGAATTATATTATAAAAGTTCAAATTGTATATCTTACTAAAGAGTCATTATGCCACATTGGCACGGCCTTTAAAATTTTCAAATTTTAAATCAAAATTGCCATGTGCTGTAATTTGAATTGACATTTACCCCAGACATTAGCTGTGCCATACTAACTGCCCAAACATACCACTTATGAAAGTTTGGAATTTGGAATGATTCTTACTATTTCATACTATGATGCTTTAAGCACAAAATAGAATTCAAATCACATCACCCTTGTATTTTGCATGTCTTTCAGTAAAGGTGCTGATGATTGAGTTTAACAGATTAAGTTATGTTTTGTTCATCTTCTGCTATTTGCCTGCCAGTTTGTGATTCTGACCATTAGTGCGCAGAAACACAGCCACCAAGAAAGCACGCTCATTCCCGCTTGGTCAGTCTCGGAGGTTCCCTGAAGGCAACAGATGACTGCAATAAAGAGGAAACTGTGCATAGTTAGACCATCTTGAACTCCTTCACCTTTAAGCTCATTTCACCACTTAACATTTTTTTTCCCAAGAGATCAGTGGATATATTTAGAGTGTCATTATCTCTTTGGTGTTGACTGAAGCCTACCACTGTAGGCCATCTGCCATTCCTTACCATTGCCAGAGTGTGGGGACTTGGAAGGTGATACTGCAATCCCAAAGAATCTTCTCTTCTCTTTCAACTGCAGAGTAGTTAAACAGATTATTTCTGTCATGTAAAGTGATTACATTTTCCATTTGTTAGTTCTGCTCATTCAGAATTCAGTACTTATACAGAATAAAAAATATCCGATGGAATATTCAAATGATAACTTTTTATTTTGTGGCTTAACTGAAACTCCTCCGCGTGACTGCTATTGAAGCTCAGTTATCTTAACAAAAGACAGAAGCAAAGTTAAATGTGGGCATGCATTCTCAGATTAAGTATTTCCTCAGGCCAAAAGCTCAAGCCACTTATGTAGTTTCTATAAATCAATTCTGTCTTATTGCGTAAAAGATACATTACTGAAGAATGTATTTTAGACTATGAAACTTAAGTGTTCACCAACTTCATTTTGATTATTTTTTAAGTTTCACATGTCCACTTCCCTTCTAAATCTACCTCCTTTTCCTTCTGGACATGAACCACAGCATAGTTAGCCAAACCACAAGGAATTTTGTGAAGTTTAAATTACAGTTTCAAAGTATACAGATCATTGCCAATAAAATCACAACTGTAAACTTAAAGCATTAATGAGATAAAAAGAATTACCAGTGTTCAAGGTATCTCAGGAACAGATGGCTTTATTTCTGAATTCACTTTACTATAGTTTACAATTTTTTATGTTTCATACTTGAAATTGTTTCAGTGTCAGTGTTTCAGTTTGCTTGGAAGCTATGTAGTGCTTAACCAAAGGAATGAGTGAAGTGAAGAAAGTACATGGGTGACAAGATTATTCTTACTTCAACAGAAAAGCACTAACTTTGCTTACTTTTCAAGTTTAACCACAGCTATACCTATGAACTATTTCTTTTGTTAAACTAAAAAACAAAATATATGGTATTTTAGGGTTAGGATTGTAGCTGTGGAAGAAACCTTGGCTAGTATTATGAGGCTGTGGGTTCAATCCTTAGTACCACAAAAAACTACTGCCTTTTTAAGGTTATATGTTATATATGAAATCCACTTTTTGTTGTAATAGCAGTGATCAAACTCAGGAAGGGGCTTTTTAGCACTAAGCTACATCCTCAGCCCTTTTCATGTTTTATTTGGAGATAGAGTCCCATTAAATTGTCCATGGTGGCTTCAAATTTGTAGTCCCCCTGTCTTAGTCTTGAAAGTATCTGGGATTAGCTGTATGCCCCTATGCCCAACTTAAATACATATATTTTTTATTAGCGTTTGTGACACATGGCAGTTACACTTGTTTGGGGGGAATTGGTGTACACATACATACGTGTATGTATACATATATCATTTCTCTTTTTTTGTGTATTTTTAGGAAATGGTCTACAGGGTGTTTAGGGTCTCACTACTATATTGGACTTGTAGTGATCCACCTATTTACAGCCTCACAAGAGCTGGGATTACAGGCACACGCCACCACGCTCAATCTCGATTGCTGTCGCAGCAGGCCCAGGGATCGAACCCCTGGCCCCTACGCCTGCTTGCAGGTGCTTTGATCTGCTGAGCTATGTGGCTGGGCCTTATATGTCATTTCTTTATCATTTTCCATAGCTCTGTTCTAAGCCTTTACCTTCCCTGACCCCTTTTTCCTTTGATCAAGATTCTGCAAATCTGCTTCTGTCTTTCATACCATTTTTTTATTTCACTCCTTTATTTATATTTTTGGGTTTCTCTTATTATATAAGCCATACAGTGTTTAACTTTCTATGTATGATTTATTTGACTTAAACTTATGGTCTCTGGATCTGCCCTTTTTCTGGCAAATGTTATGATTTCATCTTTTTCATGACTGATTAATATTCTACTTATCTTTGTAATTTTTTTTTCTTCTTGGTGAGTGTTAACTATAAGCCAGTGTTGTACAGCAGATTTCTAGAATGCATTCACCTTGCAAAATTGAGACATTGTGTTTATTTAGTAGCAATTCCACATCTCCCTCTACCCTAGCTACTGGCAACCACTAATTTCCTCTCTTATGCCATGAGCTTATTTGTTAGATACTTTATGGAAGTGAAATCATGCAATATTTGTCTTACTATGAATGACTTACTTTGTTTAACATTGTATAATAGGGATTCTTTATTAAAATAGAAACATAACATGGTAAAGACATTTATAATCAGAAAAACCTAAATTCCTTTTTTTAAATCTTTTTAAAAAATACTGTATTTTAAAAAATAAAAAACCCAAAACCAGCAAGAACAAAGACAAAGCAAAGTAAAACATTAAAATGGTAAAGAATTTCAAAATAAGAATAGAAAATGAACAATGGTTGCTGTATTACATATTGACATTATACAATTAACAAATTCCTTGTTGTATTATTTATATCAGGGATAAATTTGAGCAAGCTGTATAAATTCTCTATCCTCAGTTTTATCATCCATAAAATGAGGGTAATGATAAAAGAATTACTAGAATTAAAATGCTGGTGTTTTCTTTCTTTTGCAGGCAAGAAGCTCTACTGGCTGCTATTAGTGAAAAAGATGCCAATATAGCTCTTTTGGAGCTTTCATCCTCTAAGAAAAAGACCCAAGAAGAAGTGGCTGCACTAAAGCGTGAGAAGGATCGCCTGGTGCAGCAGCTTAAACAACAGGTACTAATAATGGAGGGGCTTGGGTGCGCGGGACTGTCCCTCACACAATTTTCTATGCATGGGCTCCAGAGTATATTTCAGGATCTCATGTTTTATATTAAACATATGATAATACTCAGTTAATTTGCATAATAGAAGGACTAAATACTTTAACTTAAAACAACACTTAAAGGAGGAAAGTTTTATTTCAGTTCACAGTTAGTAGGCATTTCAGCCATAGTCAGCTGGTTCCAAGACAGGGGGGCACAGCAGAGGACCATCACAGAGGAGAAATAGTTCATGGCAGGTGGAAGGCAGCACACCCAGGAAGCAGCCCTTCTCATATTCTATCCAAGCTTCACTCCCTTAGGATGGGTAGTACTCACATTCAGGATAGGTCTTCTCATTAGCCACACCCAGAACTGTGCCAGACCAATCGGTGGCCTAATGTAGTAATCACACATCCTTAATCCCAGCATCACACTCTAGATGCAGCCACCTATGAAAAGCCCTGCCTTTGACTACATGAGGCTTTAGGGGAACATCTAGTTTACTATAGTTTAGTTATATTATAATTTATTTAATCATTCTTATTTATGTAGTTGATTGGCTTTTTTATTTATTTTTTATTTTTTTATTTTTTTTGCGGAACCAGGGATTGAACTCAGGCTCTTGCGCTTGCCAGGGAAGCATTTATTCTACTGAGCCATCTCCCCGGCCCCTAGGGGAATATCTAGATGCTAGCTATAACAACTAGCTAGTCTAATTTCTGTCTAAAGGTGACTTCAAACCAAACTATAAGAAAAGACAAAGAAAGGAAGTCACTATATATTGGCAGAGACAATAATTCACTAAGAAGAAATAACAGACAATAATTCACTAAGAAGAAATTTGGTATGTGTATGTGTACCAAATTTTGGCAAGACTAATTTCATAGAACAAAAATACCTTACATAAAAGAGCAGATAACTATCAGTTCAGAGTAGGAAATTTTAATGTCCCACTCTCAGAAATACACGATTCAAAACTGAACATTTGGCTCACATCTATAATCCCAGCTCTCAGGAGGTTAAGGGAAGAGGTTCACCATGAGTTTGAGACCAGCCTTGACTGCATAGTGAGTTCAAGGCCGGCCTAAACAACAAAACAAGACAGTGTCAAAGAAAGAAAAGAAAGACAGACAGACAGACACAGGCCAGCCTGCCAAACAGAATTAATTTTTAAAAACTACCAGAGTTAAACTGCACCATAGAACAAGGGCCCGCAAGATAGCTTCCTGGACCAAGCACCTGCTTAGGCAAGCAAATGGATCAGGATTCGATCCCCAGTACCACATGCCAAGCCGGCCCCACCCCCAGGCATAGTGAGCTGGCTACTGAGACTGGGCATGGTGGCTTAGGCCTGTAATTCCAATGCTGGGGAGGCTCAAAACAAGGATTACTACGAGTCGGAGCTGCAGAGTGAAACCCTGTACCAAATACATTAAAAAAAAAAAAAAAAGAATTCTCAGCAGGTCATGAAACCTGCTATAAAATAGGTCATATTTTAAACTATTAAGCATGACTTAATACAAAAGGATTAAAATAAAACTTTGTATCCTATGAGATTATAACACAATGAAAGTAAAACTCAAGCGCAAAAGAAACCACAGAAATTACACACACACATGGATACTGAATAATGTACTCTTTTTTTTTTTACTGTTTTTTTTCAAAGTTTTATTGATAAACAGCAATGAGACAGTTTCAAATCAAATCGGAAGTACAGTTTCAACAAATAATACACTGCATATATTCTTCTTAGTGGTTAATTGCTGTACAAGATGCGGACTTGTGATCCTATTAAAACAAATCATTCTATTCATTAAGAGAATGCAACTATATATCTATCCCAGCCACTTTGAATACACAGATACAAAATGGACATTCATAGGTATACCCCATTTTTTCTAAGTTCCGTTATTGAATATTATAGGTGTGTAAACTCAGCAAAATTGAATAATGTACTCTTGAACAATTAATGGGTCACAGAAAAAATCAGGAAACAAATTTTGAAATTTCTAAATTAAATAATGATGTTATTTAACATATCAGAATCTGTGGGACACAATGAAAGCAGTTATAAGATGGACATTCTTAGCTCTAAGTGCTTACAGCAGAAAAACAGGCTGATCCCAAAGAAATAATGTAATAATACATTTCAAGGTCTTAGAAAAACAAGAGTAATACACTCACAAAACTAGTAGAAAGAAACTTTAATGAACAGAGTAGAAATCAGTGAAATTGAGAATCATAAAAAAAAGGTAGTTACAGTGACTCAAAAGAGTTGGCTCTTTGAAAGGATAAATGATATTGATACTTAGCCAGACTAACCAGAAGAGAAGACCCTCATTAATAGAATTAGAAATAAAAAGGCAAAACTGTGACAACACAGAAATCCAGAGAATTAATAGAAACTTTTTTAAACTTTATATTCCAATGAATTGGAGAATTTGGAAGGTAAATTTTAGATAAATTCCTCAATGCATATGACACCAAATTTGAACCGAAGATATAAAAACCCTGACTATACTGGTAGAAAGCAATGAAAATGATGCTGTAATAAAAACTCCACTTAGAAAAGCCCAGGATCCAGTGCATTCATTGATGAATTTTGCCTTAAGAGCTAATGTTAATTCTGCTCGTATATTTCCATGGAATTGAAGGAGAAGGAATGAACACAGGAAATAATTCCAAGAATCAATAAAAAGTATTACATTGAATTAAAAAGCTTTAGCACTGCAAAGGAAACAGTCAACAGAAAAATATGACAACAGAGTGAGGAGACAACCTACAGAATGGGGAAAATAAATTTACCAGCGACTGCTCTGCTAGAGCAGAATATATAAGCTAGAATATGTAAGAACTCAAAAATTAACTTCCAAAAAACAAATGACTCAATTAAAAAAAAAAAAAAGCACATAAACTTAACAAGCACTTCTCAGAAGAAGTACAACCTGCCCCAGCTCATCTTCCTTGGAAGGCCAGCAGGGACATACAAGGTGCCCCTCGGTGAGGGCAAGATCACATGCAAAGTGGCAGGGCTGCTAGAGGGCAGAATGCCATCAGTGGTTTCACACCAGGAGCAGTTGTCTCAGAACAGTTCATCCTCATCACCAAACTCATGTCGAGTCTTGGAGATAACAGACATGGATGCTGGCAGTTTCTCCACACCGGTTTTATTTAAGATAATAGATTCTCAGGAGACATGGATTCCTTTCAGATCTGAGGATTCACAACAGCTAGAAGAGGCACGAGGCTCTAGAAAGATTGCAGTGGGAAAGCTGTCTCCATGGATGGGAGTAGGGATGCTCTTCAGTTGGAGGAAAAGATCCAGTGTGCGGTATACTGGATAAACTAGGATCAAAAGTGAGTGTACCTCACAAAGACAATAAACATGTTCTCTATGTAGGGGGTTTCAAGCAAGTTTTAGAGGAAGCTTGTTTGCTTGCTGTAACTCAGAATGAATAGAAAAAGAAACTAGAGTCTTCCAGCAGAGAAATTATTCTATTACACAATTGAAACCTCAGCCCAGGGGCCAGGGAGATGACTCAGTAGAATAAGCACTTGCCTGGCAGGCACAAGGGCCTGAGTTCAATCCCTAGTTCCACAAAAACAAAACAAACAAACAAAAAAAACCTCAGCCCATTTTCAGAGTGTAATGAATGGAGTTTGATACCCACTGAACAAGGCCAGCCTAGAACAGTGAAAGGTTGAAAATATTTGTTGACATTCATTGTGGAGAACCCTTGTACATAGATCACTTGGTCTTTGCAGTCCATGTGGTTGAACCAACTTGTGATCTTCACTTTCAAAGCATGTGGTGCTGGGATTGAACTGCAGTCACCTGCATCTGCCTAAGCGTGCCTAAGCAGGTGCCATCCTTTTATTTTAAATTGAAGCACCCTCTTAAGAATTTCTTCTAGGAAAATGGATGCACCTTGAGACCATAATGATAAGTGAAACAAATTTGACACATAAGCTTAAATATTTCATGGTATTTCCTATATTAAACACCCAAAATATAAAGAACACAATAAAAGATAAATAATAGGAAAGAGGACATACATTTTACAAAGGGGAAGGGACCAAGAAATGAAGGAGAGGAGAACATAAAATAGTTGATGTGTTGTATACATGTACCAATTCCCCACAGAGAGAATTAATCCCTGTGGATTAATAAAGAATAAAGAAATCCCTGGGGAACTATGAGATACCATTAAGTAAATAATCATTCACCATATGATTGTTTCAGAGGGTGAAGAGATGAAAAAAGATAAAACCTATTTAAGAAACTAGCAGCTGTAAACATTTAATCTTGGGAGAGATGTGGATATACTACAGATCCATGAAACTCAAAGGATCCCAAGTTAGACTCTTTCTAAATGCTTGCCTGGCAAGCACAAGGTCCTGAGTTCAACCCCCGGTACCTCAAAAAAAAAAAAAAAAAATCAAAATTTCTGTTTGAAATGAAACTATTATTCTTTTTGTTGTGTTGCATTAATTCGTTTTGATTTGATTTTACAATGCTGAATACTGAACCCTGGAGTCTTGTCATGTTAAGCGCTCTATCACTGAGCTATGGACCAAGCTAATTCCCATTATTCTTTTATTTTTTTAATTTTGAGAAAGGACTGCACTAATTTATCCAGCTCAAACTTGTGATCCTCCTGCCTCAGCCTCCTGAGTACCTGATGTCACCATCCCCAGCCAGAAAATCATTTTAAAGAATATTTAATGGTATGTGCCACTACTCAGAAGGCTGAGGCAAGAAGATAACAAGTTCCAGGTTAGCCTGGGGAACTTAGCAAGGCCTTGTCTCAAAAACTGTTAATGAATTAGGGTGGAAAGTCAATAGGAAAGCACCTTCCAAGCATATAGGTTTCATCCCCAGGAACCACCTGCCCCTAAAAAAAGTGACCACTCCTTGAGATTCAGATTACATTAGTTTTGCTACCTTCAGAATGAGCTACTTTTTAAAGAAAACAAATATTAGAACACTATGCTCTTTTAAAATGATATGAATGGATAAGGAAAATGTACTTATACACAGTGCAGTACTACACTATTACAAAGAAACCATAGGCAAATGGATGCAATTTGAGAACATAATGTTAAGTGAAATAAGTCAGGCAGGCAAACTCAGGTAGCACATAAATAGGAAGTAGGAAAAATTTCAAATACTTCCCCAAATCATATATTCGTTGTTTTGAAAATATTTCTGTATATGTCAATTTGTTTCACTTATATGACTAGGTCATCTTACTTTATTTAAAAAAATTTGTTTTATTATCTGTTTCTTTTTTGTAAGAACCTGTTTAACTTATGGACACAGGGTATCAACCACCAGGATGTCTTATACTCTGAGTAACTACTTTGAAGATTACAGTACAGAGTATAATTATTACTTATTGGTTATGAAAGTTTGTTTTATTCATAAAGATTGTAAATGATATGAAAAACTACCTTTAAGATAGTAATTTTTCATTATTACCTCATTCTCTGGAAACATAGCACTTCATGATGGTACTCACTGTGGGCTTTTCAAGTCTTTATTTCTCTAGGCAAATGTTCTACCTTCTGTAACTGAATAATTCAGATCCTGTGCTTGCCAGGCAGGCACTTATGCCACTGAGCTATCATCTCCGTGGCCCTGCTTTATTTTTTAAGCAATAGCTTCTTCTGTAAAAGATACATAATATGTTATCAACTTTAATGTTTTCAAATATTTCTCAGATCCATAATTTCTTATAAAAAATTATTGCCAACCTTAGTTAAGTCTGTGATTCTTTATCACCTCTGTATTATAATTCCCCAGGACCTGAACTATTTTATTAATGGTATATCAAGATGCACTACAAAATGTACTCTGGGGTGATAATGGTATCAACATCTCACTTGAACTGGGCATGGTGGCACACACCTAAAATACCAGCATCCTAGGAGACTTACGACAGAAAGATTACAAGTTCAAGCCCAGCCTGAGCAATTCTGCAAGACTTTCTTTTAAAATTGAGCATTTATTTGCCCTCTTTATTGTTTTTGCAAAATTTTGTCATCATTTTCCAATAAGATTTTCTGTAGGGAAAACCAATTCATAGTACAGTTCCGTTTCACAAGTGGTAACATTAAGCCACTAGTTAGCTATCAACACACATCAGCTGTTAAGTGTCAGAGATTGGAAAAAGAGATCTTCACTTTTACATAGCTTCCACTGCCATTTCAGTGTCCTAATATAACTCTGAGGGTAATTCTGTACTCTTATCTTCTTAGCACTTCTGCTCTCCAGGAGTCTCTTGACCCCCACTTTACTATTAATATAGTAAAGAGAGTCCTTCCAGACTCGCTTTTAAATTTACTTAGCAGGGGCCGGGGAGATGGCTTAGTAGAATAAGCTCTTCCCTGGGAAGCACAAGGGCCTGAGTTCAATCCCTGGTTCTGCAATAAATAAACAAACAAAT
>NW_004524680.1:2009569-2046971 GCF_000260255.1 Octodon degus | reverse complement strand
TAGCAGTACTAAACAGGTATTGTTTATTGCTTACTATATACCAGACTCTTTCCTGGTTGCTGGTGATAGAGGTAAACAAAACAAATATGACCTTTGAAGACTTCACTTCCCTTACAGTTGATTATTTTATCCAGCATTTCTCAGTATTTTGTCACACAAAGATTTTCAGGTTGTCTAATCTGACAAAGAACTGTATTTCATATTTTACAAGAAAACTGAACAGAACATTAGTAATTTTTCACAATTTCATAATTTGTTCACATTTTAAAAGCCCTAAACTAATTTTGTCTGTATTTCATATATTCTGAACAATTATCAGTTTCTATTGTGCCAAATTGAAGAATTGTAAATGGATTAAGACTAGCTAGTAATTTGTCTATACATACTGAAAAAGCTTGTATGAGTCGATATATGTTTGTGATGTTTCCTTCTAAGTGTAAAAAGAATACAATGGTACAAAAGTTCACAACCACTCTTGTTAACAAACAATTTGGTTTACAAACAATGTTCGGTAAAATTTTGTTTTTGTTTGCTATCTGCATCAGGTGACAAACCCGTGGCCATCTTTCCCACCCAAATACAAATGTGACCATCTTTTCCACAATAGTTAAACAAATTAAGTTTGTGAGCCAAGCTAACACTGTATTATCCATGTGCTGTTCCTGTTGGGAAAATTCGAAGCTTCATATATACTGGCACGGAGCATAGTCCGAAACACTGCAGCCAAGTACTTTCATCAATTTTTTAAATTTTATGTTGTATTGTCTATATTTTATTTAACTCTCACAAGAATAGTTCTTGAGGAAAATAGATATTGAAAATACTTAGGACAATCTTATTGGTTATGAAATTTTGTTTTATTCATAAAGATTTTTTGAATACTTAGGATACAAATATCCTAAATATTTTCAATATGTGGAATAAGAAAAAATCTTAATTGATTGAATAATGTTTTAAGTTATTCAAAATTAACCAAAGAGTTACTTACTCTGGTTGATAGCTTTTTGCCTCTTGCAAGGAGTTATGTGGGACACATGGGTCTTTGTATGCTATCTTTCCTTATGTATTCCTTTGACAGAAACTAGGTACAGAAATCTGACAGTGTCTGGTGAGGTCCAGGAAGTCGCTCTGTACTTTGCCTTTTTTCTTTTTTTTTTTGTTCCTAAGTTTTATTCAAGGAAGCATAAAAAAAATTCCAAACAAAGGAGATTTAATCCTCATCTTCCTCCTCTTCATCCTGTAATCTGGAAGTAATGTAATTTGTAACTCTCTTTGCTAAATACATACAACCAGTCATGCAGATTATTCTTTTTTTTTTTTTTTTTTTTTTTCGGAACTAAGGATTGAACTCAGGCCCTTGAGCTTGCCAGGGAAGCACTTATTCCACTGAGCCCATCTCCCCAGGCCCCACACAGATTATTCTTATTTAAATATTTTTTGGTGAGATATTTCAAACACTTGATATCCCAGCATTCTGGGAGGCTGAAGCAGGAAGATCCCAAGTTCAAGTCCCATCTGAGGAAATCATCAAGAACCTTTTGGAAAAAGACACCTCAGAAGTCACAGTGATCTTACTCTTGCTTCTTTCGATGGTAACCAGCCCTCCACTGAGATTCCCGGCTTTGCCATTCACCTTGATTCTTTCCTGGAGAAACCACTCAACATTGGCAGCATCCATGATTCCATCTTCTACAGGATGTGTGCAGTCAAGGGTGAACTTCAGAGCCTGCTTCCCCCCCCCCCCTTGCCGCAAGCTTTTTCATGGGTGCCATGGTGGCCGAGACATCAGAAAGGGCCATCCCATACTTTGAATTGGCACTTCCTGGGTCTAGCAGGAATTCTAGCACACATTCACTGATCTGAAAACCCACATCTTAAATGCTTTCATACTTTTCCACGATCTACTTACAATGCTGGTAGTTATATTAGCAGGTGTCAGTGTCTAGGAGGCTGAACAGGAAGGTCATTGGGAGTTTGAGGCCAGCCTGTACTTTAAAGTGAGACCCTGTCTCAAAAAAAGAAGGAATGAATAAAAGGAAGAAGAAAGAAGAGCGAGAGAATGGTAAAACTATTTTACATCCTATAAGAACACTAGTAAAGTTACAAAGAGCTCCTGAGTTGTTACGTGCTTTCTTTTTTTTTCTTTTTTTTTTTTTTTTTGATGGAACTGATGATTGAACTCAGGCCGTTGCTCTTGCCAGGGAAGCGCTTATTCCACTGAGCCATCTCCCTGGCCCCCTGAGTTCTTACCTGAAGAGAAGAAAGTTAAATACCAAGTGGTAAAGCACCTGGAGAGTGCTGCAGAGGCTGTATGGAAGAGAAAGAAAATGTTGAAGATAGTTATCCATCTCACTAAGTCATTTAAATTCTTAATAGACAAATTCATATATCTATTTATTTTACATAAAAATCTATACATTTACAAGACTAGGTGCCCTTTACATGACTGAACAGACATTCCTTAGAGAATACATTTAAGTTTGACACATTGTTGAGGATCCTTTTATGTTGCACTGGCAGTGCCAGCTTGGCCTGAACGTATATGTATAGGTGTTAACTTCTGCTTCATAACATCATCACTTGGATAGTGATGACTATATTGTTATCATAGAAAGCGAGAATTTTCTGTTTAATTAGAATTTACAGCATCCAGAAATTAGAAGAATGTGATTTAATTCAATATTTAATGATTGGGGCCGGCCAGATAGCTCAGCGGATTAAAGCGCCTGCTTAGGCAGACACATGGACTGGGGTTCAATCCCCAGCGCCACATTCTGTGCTGGCCCTGCCCTCCTGGGGCATGCTGAGAGGACAGTTGAGACTGGGTTTGGTGGCACACACCTGTAATCCCAGCACTTGAGAGGCTGAAAACAGAAGGAACACTACAAGTCCGATCTGTGTAGTGAGATCCTGTAGACCCTATATTAAATACAATTTAATAAAATTAATGATTAAACATCTCTTACTGGCTTGGTCAGCAAAAATGTTAATTGTCCTAAAATTTTACCTTTTGTATGTTAAGTACTTTATGTATACTATTTCTTGTAAGTCACAGTAAGCATTAATTTCTTCTAGGTTGTTCTTGCTGATGGCATCCAGATTTATTTAGAAGAAAGTAGCTGGAAAAAATGTACTGTTCACTCTCCTCACTTCTGGAATTGCCTTCAGCTTCCCCAGTACTTCCTCAGTGTACTCTACACTTTAATCTTTGCTTCTTTAGTTTGAATTTCTTAGTCATTAAATCAACTCTTTTTGGTGCTAGGAATGGAAACAAAGTCATCATACATACCTGGCAAATACTGCTTTATTAAGCAGCACCTTGCCTTTGTGATTTTTTCTATTTTTTTATACTATTAGGAAAACCATTCTGGGATATTTTGTTGTTGTTGTTGCTTTTGCTTTCACTCACTCATTTGTCTTTCCCTGTGACTTAAGCTGAAACAAATGAAAAGTGAGGGTACAGAGAGAAAGAAAAAGAGAAACTGTTCATTCTTCATTCTAAGGCAAGACGTTTTCATTACTGTAGTTCTTTCTTCAAATGTGAGAATTCCTGTGCTATAACTCTTGCTGTCTGGTTGTATGAAACTCCGTACTATAATAGAGAAAGCTCTAAACTGATTTTCAAGGGACTGGACTCTTAACTCATGCTCTATTGATAACTAAGTATATAACATTGAGCAGTAGTAATGTTTTCAACTAATGAATGTCACATTTTACAGATCACTTTTCAGATACCTTATAGCACCGACCCTTACACATATATGGGCCAGGCAGGTATCCTAAGTAGGAGTGCATGAAGTGGTATAAGCCAAGAAGAGAGAACTGTGATAAACTAGCAGCCACAATGCTGTCTGAGAATCAACCATTTTTGTGTAGATATATGTTCTGTAAAATGGTTTCTTTGTTTATTTACTTTTTTAGTACATGGCAGGGATACACAGTGATTACATTCAGCTTGGGGGTTTGATATATATACATACTGTACCTTTATTTTCTATTTGGTGGTGTTTTTTATAGCAGAATACCATGCAATATGAATGACTTATTTCACTTAGCATCATCAAGATCCATCCATTTTCCTACATTAAGAGCAATTTTTAAAGAAGCAATTATAAAGCATTGGAAATATTCTGTATGATTGTTTAAATTTGTCTACAGAAATATGCATTTTTATGAATTAATATTTTTGTTTAAAAGTATTGCATTTTTAAGTCAAAAATAAAATTTCTTACCATCTCCTTAAAGTCATTTTTGATTTCTACAAAGAATTATCATATTTTGAGGAATTCTTAAAAATACTCTTAGTGTCAGTAATTAGCAGGTAAGACAAAGGTATGTTAATATATTGAAATATGGGAAATAAAAAATTTCAGACTTCAAAATCCATTTGATTTTTCCACTTAATATTATGGATGCACAACATAAAGCCCAGATAGACAAAGTTAGGCAGTTGACAACCCTGTCTGTCTGGCCGTCTGTCTGTCTATCTATCTATCTATCCATCTGTCTATCTATAATTAGTTGCTGACCAAAAAATATCAGGAGATTTATATAAAAATCAATAATTTCTGGGAAAACAAATGGAGGCTTTTAAAATACTGTGCTCACATTTTGCAGCGTTGCAAGCTACAGTTAAAAGTGGCTAATGCTGTATGTGTATTTGCTAAAACTTTCTACCTTCTTATCTAATATCAAATCTAACCTCCCCTTTCTATTGTCAGATTGCTGTCTTTTATGATGTTACAAGGAATTAATTTATAAATCTTATGAGTTCCCTGATCCTTCTTGAATTTTTTCTTAACATAAAAGAGTCACCTAAGTTTCTTGCTCCTATGCTAATGTCTTCCTATCTCTATTTGTTTTGTCCGTCAGGTAACGGGTTTTCTGAATTCAGTGACCTTGGTGTGAGGATCGCATTAAGCGTAGACAAATTAGCTATACAATGGTTCCCCCGCCATCATCAAATTTACCTTGTTAAGAATCAGGTCGATGTTTTCCGTAAGATCTATTTCTGCTGACTCTTGGTACCTTTCGACCTTCTGCAGATACTAGTTAAAAGTGAATGTGAAATTATGATATTTATATTCAAAGACAAGAGGATTGACTTTCAATAAACTAAACCTGGGGCCATCACATCTTGCCCTTTTTGGAAGCTGTAGTGTACATGATCAAATTAAATCATCCATACTGCTTCATGGCTTTCTAGAAAACAATTTTTCATTCCATTAGTCATCTAGAAGAAATGATATTAATCATGTATCTAGCTGTGCCCTTTTTCCAGTGACTTATGTGAATTAATTCATTTAGTCCTGTTGATGATTTATGAAGTAGATTTATCTTCATTGAACAGAGAGGATGCTGGGAGAGGTTAAGTGGTGTGCCATAAGTCATTCCTAGTGACTGAGGTGTAGGGGTCATGACCGATTAACCACTCTGGAGCTGATACTCTTAATGCCCACACCAAAATATGCTTCTATCATTATGTACTTTTGATTAGGAGATTTCAGTACCTGCATTATTAATGACTCCATAATACTGTTGCAATAAATACTGCCTTAATCTACCCTTAGTGAAAGGGGGGAATGCTAGTCTTTCACGCATAGATGTCATCTTCCCAGCACTGTCTGTTAAAGATTTATCTTTTCTCTAACACTTATTTTTGGCCCTTTTGTAAGAAATCACATGTTATGGGATTGTTTCTATCTCTTATTCTGTTCTATTATTCTACCTGTTTTGTGCCAGTGCTACGTTGTTTGTTACCAATTTTGTGATGCCTCCGGCATTGCCCTTTTTGCTTATGATTTTGGCTAGTTGGGGCCTTTTCTTGTTCAAAAAATGTAATATATATAACAGTAGCATATAAAAGAGAATGATGCCATTGCAAGAAAATGGATGGTGAGCTGGGGAGATGGCTCAGTGGAATAAGCACTTCGCTGGCAAGCGCAAGGACCTGAGTTCAGTCCCTGGTTCCAAAAAAAAAAAGAAAGAAAAAGAAAATGGATAGAACTTGAGACCATATGTTGAACAAAAAGATGCAGAAAATGCAACCAATTCTCTTACATGAAAAGCCAAATACTGTGCTGGCCCCGCCCACCAGGCGCACTGAGACAGCAGTTGAGACTGGGCGTGGTGTCGCACACCTGTAATCCCAGCACTTGGGAGGCTGCAAACAGGAGGATCACTATGAGTCCAACCTACATGTGAGACCCTGTAGGCCCTGTACTAAAGACATTAAAAAGAAAAAAAAGGAAAAGTCAAATGAATCAATTAAAAAAAAGTTTTTAAAAATTAAGCAGATTCTTTAGAGATGGAGAAGGGAATGAGGGAGTTAGGAGTAAAGGGTTTTAAATCGCCAAGACATGGTGGTTGCATGTACCAATTCTCTGAAACCAATATCGCTGTTCCGTATTGCAAACGTATGCTAATATAAATCAAAATGAAGCTGGGCTCGGTAGCATATGCCTGTAATCCCAACACTTGGGAGGCTGAGGCAGGAAGATCACTGAGTTCAAGACCATTCTGAACTATATAGCAAGACTCTGTCTCAAAAAACTTAAAAAAGAGGGCCAGAGAGATGGCTCAATAGAATAAGCACTTCCCTGGCAAGCGCAAGGGCCTGAGTTCAATCCCTGGTTCCGCCAAAAAAAAAAAAAAAAAAACTTAAAAAAGAAAGTAAAAGAGATAAATTATAGTGGAAGTATACATGTTATTGTAAAGGCTTTCACCAGTGTTTAAAAATTAACTCAGAATCTTCACAGGTAAAAATACCTTCTTGGGCTGATGAGATGGCTCAGTGGTCTAAAGCACCTACTTAGAACAAGCTTAGCAAAGCACAGGGACCGCAGTTCAATCCCCAGCACCACATGCCAGCCAGCCCCGCCCCCTGGTGGGCTGAGCTGGCCACACACACACACACACACACACACACAAATAAATAAATAAAATTAAAAAAAAAAATACCTTCTTCTTCTTGTACCACAAGAGACAAGGTATTTTTTTTTTTTTTTTTTTTTTTTTTTTTTTGGTGGAACCAGGGATTGAATTCAGGCCCTTGTGTTTGCCAGGGAAGTACTTATTCCACTGAGCTATCTCCCCGGCCCCGAGACAAGGTATTTTCATTTCACCAATTATCCTAGAAATTATTGACTAGACTGAACAAGTATAGGTCATAGGGGAGAGTGAAATCATAGGCTATTTTATTTTATTTTATGTTGTATTATTTTTAGCACCAGAAATTGAACTCAGGACCTTGCACTTGCCAGACAAGCACTTGGAGCCTTTAGGGCAGGTCTGGTTTGGCTTGAGGATGAGGGGATCGAACCACAGCATCCTGAGCCTCACTGCTTTGTTTCAGCAGGTACTTAAACACCTGAGCTAATGGGCAGGCCCCTACAGCTTCTTATAATACATACAGAGAAGTATATACACACATGAGTGATCTTTCTCAAAGAAGCATACCCATAACCAGCATCCACATCTGTGAAGCCAGATTATTACAGAAATAAATGCTTGTGCTTACATGTATCATCTCCTGTACTTTTGCAAAAGTAAGTATTGTTTTGAATTCAAGCAGTACTGGTTAATTTTTTTTTTTTTTTTTTTTTGAACCAGGGATTGAACTCGGGCCCTTGTGCTTATTCCACTGAGCCATCTCCCCGGCCCTGGTTACTTTTATCTTAAAATATTTTATGCCAACAGAAGCCCAGAAGCAGAGGCCAGTGAAGCCACCACAGGCAGGAGAGCAGAGCCTTGAGCCATTCTAGATTACTTGAAAACTATGGAATTTGTCTAAAGGATTTCAAGACTTGCTTGGGACTGACAACTTTTTTTCTTTCTAGTTACTGCCTTTTGGAATAGGAATGTCTATCAGATACCTGTTCTATGATTGTATTTTATTTTATGTTTTCCTGCATTTTTTAGGAAAGGGTCTATCGGGTGTCCAGAGTCTCACTACTAGATCGGACTCAGGTGATTCTCCTATTTACAGCCTCCCAAATTCTGGGATTACAGGCGGGCACTATCACACCCCGTCTCTGTTGCCCTATCAGCTCACCCCGGGGGTGGGGCCGGCAGGGCAGGTCCGGTCCAGTATCAACCCCAGCCCCTGCGGCTGCTTGCAGGCACTTTAAATCTGCTGAGCTATATGGCCAGCCCTCCATTGTATTTTAGAAGCTGATAATTTGTTATCTAAATTCACATATCCACTGAAGGAGAGAAATTTTGCCCCAGGGTAGATCATGCAGTTTCCTTCATACCCAATTCAAATAATTAAGATGTTGAAATAGGAGCCAGAGTAAAGACCAAAGGGGAAAGGGAAGGGAGAGTAGTCAGTAGCTGTACTGTATGTATTCTTTAAGAACCGAATATCCCATCATCCTGTTATATGTATAGTTGAGTTCTCAGATTTGTTTTTATACATACTTTCATTGAATAAACAACTAAATGGGAAAAAAAAAGATGTTGATATTTGCGGCTTTGAACTGCTATTTATAAGACTTCAGGGGTATCAAAATTATATGAATGTATCTCACATGTGGGACGGACCTGAATTGCCTGTGGAAGAGGACAGACTCTGATAGCTTGAACGATGGCTTCCTAAAACATACCTCCTTATCCAAATCCCTAGAACCCATAAAAGTGACCTTCTTTGGAAAAGGGGTCTTCACTAATGGAATTAAGGATCTCAAGATGATATTCTAGATTATCCATTTGACCCATAAGTGCAATGACAAATCATTATGAGAGATGGAAAAGAAGATAGACACAGAGGGTAAGATGTTGTAGAAACAAAGGCAGATTTTGGAGTATCATAGCTAAGAGCCAAAGGATGCCCATGGTCACCAGAAGCCAAAAGTGGCCAAAAAAAAAAAAGGATTCTCTCTAGGAATTACCATGCAAAAACGTAGCACTACCAACACTTTACTTTTGGACTTCTGGCTTCCAGCACTATGAGAGAATACATTTATATACTTTAGGCCCCCAAGTTTATGCTTGTTATTGTGACTATAGAAAACTAATACATGGATATAATTTGATGCAGCTTCTCAAGTCCTTTGTGTTAATAAATTCAATCTCATTTTTAGGATCCTTCAATATATAATTTGAACATATTAGAAAAATATATTATTTTAATGTTTATATTTTCAGTTTTGTTTTGCCTCTGTCTTATTCTGGAGCAGGTTGAAATTCAGTTTTATTAGTGTGTGTGTGTGTGTGTGTGTGTGTGTGTGTGTGTGTGTACACATTCACATGCATGCCAAGATATAAGAAAACAAAAGATAAAGGCTTGATGGCAGGCTTGATGCCCTTGAGTGTGTACATTGGCTTTCCATGCTGCTGTTCCCTAATCAGAATGATTTAATGCAGTTGCTGTTTATTCAAAGTCTGCTGCCTCTTTCGCTAACTGTGAGGTAGTTGTCTTCTATGTCGCATGTTGAATTGAGTCATTGGACCCAGCGCTAGCCAAACTTTGATAGTGTAGCTCTTTCAGAAGGAGGCTTCCTTGGTTACTGTAGCAAAGGAAGAAACAGCAGGAGAGTCCAGTACTGTAGCTGCTGTCTACTTCTACCCAGAGACCGTCGGCCAGAGTGGGTATTTCATTTGGATAAGCGGACATGGTCTCAATCCTAGATATGTAAGTGATCTAAAAGACTGTGAAAGAGAATATGTGTTCCTTTTTAGTAGCGTGAGTTATGTGCAGTTTATACTGGGGTAGATTGTCAAAGAGGCAATTAGCCAGAGAACTATACTTCCGATAAAGGTAAGAGCTAGAACAAATAATGTTAGTGTTATCAAAACAGAGATGATAGTTAAAACCATGAAAATAGAGTAACTTAAGAAAATGTAGGACCAGGGAGATAGCTCAGTAGAATAAACACTTACCTGGAAAGTGCAAGGTCCTGAGTTCAATCCCTGGTATCGCAGAAAAAAACAAACTGTAAACAGATAATATTTATTATTTACTGTTTTGTTGACACTTGTACTAAGGATATTAACATGTACCATTCTTTTCATCCTCATAAAATATAATTCAGTGAACATGTGCTGTCTATACATGCTTTTCTTAACTAATCTCAGAGTTGGCGTTATTAGATATGAATTGTTAGAAGTTTGGGGAAGTTCAGAGCTTTTAAGATCTTATAAGTCTTACATGTTTTACAAAACTTCAGGCCTATATGGCAGAGGCATTTATAATTTTATGTACTACCCAACCCTTTTGCTCTTCTGATATGTAAGTTAATTAAGTTCTGTTTCCGGGTGAGTATGCTGGCACACATATGTAATCCTAGAACCCAGAAGATTGAAATAGGAGGATCATGAGTTGGAGGCCAGCCTGGCCTATGTAGTGAGTTCAAGGGTAACAAGACCTTGTCTCAAAAAAAGAAAAATAAATTTAAAATGTAAATACATTTCTGTTTCTGGAAAGCAGACCACGTGAGGTATAAAAACTGCACTGATACTCTGAATGGGTAAAATAAATGTAGATTTAAAAGCACTCCTTTAAAAATTCTGTCCAACTTATTTTGTTTCCCTTAAAGCATTTAAATTTTCTGTCCTTTTTGCATTTAGTCCCTTAGCAAAAATATATAATTGAAAAAAAGAAAAAGCAACCTAGCTTCATTTTAAGTGCCATAGTTCTTTCATGAATTAATCTTTGTGTATTTGGAGATTGAAATTATACTTGAAGTAGATACTTGATTTAAAGTTGATGGGTTTTTTTTAAAAATGTATTTGGAAAAAAAAAATAAAAAATAAAAAATAAATGTATTTGGTATGACATCTCACTGTGTAGCTCAGACTCATAGTGATCTTGCTGTTTCAGTCTCCCCAGCACTGGGATTACAGTAGTTTTGTTTTCTTTGAAGTATTACCTTCTAATCATAGTAAACATTGGTATGTTAAGATTAATAATTATAAAAATTTACAGAGATAAATCAGCCTCATTAGTGGTAAACCTGATTTGATGTAATTAGAACTGATCACTAGTCAATAAATTTCTGTATATTTGTAGGACAGTATAAGCTTATGACAGTATAACATAAATTAAGAACTTTTTAAAGAATCACTGATATATAGGGCCGGCCAAATAGCTCAGCAGATTAAAGCACCTGCAAGCAGGCGCAGGGGCTGGGGGTTCGATCCCCGAGATTGCCGTGCCAGCCCTGCCCTCAGGAAATGTTGAGATTGGGTGTGGTGGCCAGTCTTGGGAGGCTATAATCAGGCAGATCACTCTGAGTCCGATCTAGTAGTGAGACCCTGTAGACCCTTCCCTAAAATACAAAAAAAAAAAAAAAAAAAAAAAAAAAAGTGATATAATAAATATCAATAGTTGCTAAAGTTCAAAAGTAGTTTAAATTTTTAGTAAAAATTGAGTTTATCAATTTTATAAATAATTATTGGTAAATTGTTAAAATAAGTTAATAAAGTTAGCATTCATTATTATCACTGACATATGTAGGGTAAAAACAGAATTTTGCTAAACCTAAAAATGGGAAGAGAAATCAAAAGCACATATTTGAATATGATTAGGATGGAACCATAAGATCAGTACTTTTGGAGCAGCAGTCAGTCCTGCAGATGGGAAGAAGTTTAATCACCGCCAGAATAAAACTGACCAACTGAGTTGAGGAGAATTCGGTGAACCTCTCTGTGGATTGACTGTGGTACACTGCTGCAGGACTAGAACTTTGTAGTCCCCTGCTCTAGAAGATTCCCAGTAGCTTTTGGCTTCAGTTGAGGCAATCTTTAGATACCCACAGCCCTCTGCTTCGCACGTCACAGTGCCCCAGAACTAGGGAGGAAATGAATGAAACCTTGAGGACAGGACTGACTAGGAAGCGGGGCTGGCAGGTCTTTCAGAGCAGTTTTGGTTGTTTCCGTCCCAGCAGCAGTCTAGCTACCCCATTACCCAACCCTAGTGGCAAAATGGTGTCTTTAATCATAATTCTTTTTTTTTTTATTTTACTTTTTACATTTATCTTGAGATCGTACTAGTCCTTCTTATGACACAAGATTTTTAATGAAAACCAGGACATTTGGGTCGGCCAAATAGATCAACGGATTAAAGCACCTACAAGCAGGCATGGGACAGGGGTTCAATCCCAGGGCCTGCATGCTGGTCCCACTCACGGGGCACCCTGAGACAGCAATTGAGACTGGGTGTGATGGCGCGCACCTGTAATCCTAGCTCATGGGAGGCTGTAAACAGGTGGCTCACTCTGAGTCCGATCTAGCAGTGAGACCCTGAACATCCTGTAGACCCTTCCCTTAAAAACAAAAAAACCAAAACAAAACAAAAAGCAGGACATTTGAGGGCCAGCAAGATAGCTCTGTGGACTAAGCACCTGCTTAGGTAAACACAAGGACTAGGGTTCGATCCCCAGCACCATATGCTATGCTGGCCCCTCCCCCAGGCAAGCTGAGCAGGCCTCCCAAGACTGGGCATGGTGACACATGCCTGTAATTCCAGCACTAGGGAGGCTGAAAACAGGAGGATCACTAGGAGTCTGAGCTACTTAGTGAGACCCTGTACCAAATATATTAAAAAAAAATTTTTTTAAACCAGAACATTTGAGTATTCCATGCCTTGATATTTATCCTTCATCTTTTACTGGTTTTCTTGGTGAAGGTAGAAGTCCAGATTTCCCAGTTGGCTTCCTTGTTGCTCCTAGGGCAGAGCTGTGGGCTCATATCACCATTTGGCTCCAGTGATACATCCTGCCTGGAAGATAGGAATGCCTCCACTGACTCTCGGGCAAGGGGGACACTTCATGATTCATTTGCTGTAGTGAAAGTCCCAAGTCTCCAACTGGCCTCCTCTGACAATTGCCACAAAAGGGGCACTTGTCACGGCAATGAAAAGTGGAATTCTAGGATCTTTGTTTCCAGTAGCACTGCAGAAGGAACTTACTCTCTTATGGTAACAAAGGCCCTGCCTTGCTCCTGAGCTTTCTCTGACATCTTCCAGAAGCATCATATCACAACCTGACAAGGGTAGAGGTCCTACTTGGCCTTGGCTGGCAATGGGAGGCAGTGGGGCCACAGTTTCTTCTGTTTGAAGTATGGTGATTATTATCTCAAAGTTTTCTACCTACCTGGGCCACCGAGTTTTCATTTCTAGACTTCTTTGGTCAGGAGGAACAGACTTTTGGGGGGCATCTTGTGTCTGTGTCTGTTGTCATTTCCAGGTTGCCAGCTTCTTCAAAATCAAGTGTGAGCACATAAGACAAAAAGGAAATCCAGAGAATTTATGAATTGTGTCATTCTGTGGGATGCAATGTCCCTAAATGGTTAATCTTCTCCGTGTGTGTGTGTCTCTGTGTGTGTGGCTTTTAGTTATACTTTTATTATTACAGTGTTAAAAAATTTTAAAAAAGGAGCCAGGGAGATAGCTCAGTAGAATAAGCGCTTGACTGGTAAGCACAAGGGCCTGAGTTCAATCCTCAGTTCTGCAAAAAATAAATAAAATAAACACAAAATTTCTGATACTTGTTAGACAGTAAGGCAGACTTTATTTGGGGGGATTACTAACACAGGGCTTTGTCTTTTGTTTGTTTGTTTGTTTTACAGAACTGGGGATTGAACTCAGGCCCTTGTGCATACCAGGCAAGCACTTATTCTACTTACCCATCTCCCAAGCCCCAGGGCTTTGTATTGGGGGAAGAAATTGAGACTAGTGGAGATGTACATCCAAGGAGTAGATCATGAGTCAGTGAATGATTAATTACTAAAATGAAGTATCAGGACCAAGGGAATTCTTGCTCTGGAAAAGCCAGAGAGATAAGAGAATTTGTCAAGGGAAAAGTATAAGGAAATATATAGCTGCTCTGACTTCCAGAAGCAGAAGTTAAGGTAGCATTTATTTTTTAAGGAAGAAAGACAAATCTACCTTTAAAAAAAAAAAAAGACAAGGTTTCATAGGCTGCTTTGTAGTTCATTTTGTAGCCCAGACTGGCCTCAAACTTGCAGTGATCCTCCTACCTCAGCTTCCCACATGCCAGCGTTATAGATGTCTGTCACCATGCCAGGCCTACCCTTTTTCTTTAGGGAAACAAAAGATGTGCTCTGGCTTTTCTGGCTTAAGTAGAATTTTAGTGCTTATATTCAGATAACCCAGTTTTTGAAGTCATTTTTTTTTTTTTTTTTTTTCCGGAACCAGAGATTGAACTCAGGCCCTTGCGCTTGCCAGGAAAGCACTTATTCCACTGAGCCATCTCCCCGGCCCCCTGAAGTCATAATTTTCATTACTATTTGTCTTATTTTTTCTCCCTTTGATGAGATAAAATACTTGATGCCCAAAATTAAAGAAGGAAAAGTTCACTTAGCTTACAGATTGTAGAAGTTTCAGTATCTCCAAAGCAAAGTGGCATGGCGGAGGGCAGCAGCTCCTGGCTGTGAAGACAGCAAAAGCAATAAGAGCAAAAGAGGAGGAGCAAGCCTCTTTTCTTCCCATGTAGTATATACAGGCCACCTGCTCCCAGTCCCAGCACTGGACAGTGAACCACTTACAAACTCTGAGCTTAACTTCTCTGAAAAGCCCACCCACCATGACAGTATGAGGCTTTGAGGGGACATCCAGATACTAATCACAGCAGTCCATCCCTGGTCCCCCAAAGATTTATGAACATCCCTTTATGCAGAAGGCATTTTAGTCCATCTCTAAGAGTTGCCAGTGTCCTAACAATTTCAGCGTTGCTCAGTTACTTAGTTAAGCTTCTCAACTCAAGTTGACACAATGAATCAACCCTAACACTATTTTATCCCCCAACCTATCACATATTTGTATGTTTTAGGAAACCATATCTAGTAGCAAATGAGTTTGATGTCTGGTTTCATTCGTTTACTCAGCTTCTGGTTTATTCAGATGGTTCTTAATGAGTGTTTGTTCCCTACCAGAAGTTAAACATGATACTTTCTATATATGAGTTGCTATAAAAAAAAATTTAAGTATGTGGATATACGAAATGGTGAAAAGAAGTATTTCAACCAAGAACAGATAGGATTATTTAGAATGCTTTTGTACAGCAAGTAATATGGCTTAGTGGAAGAGCATTTGCCTGACAAACAAGACTCTGAGGTTGGAGATGACTCCTCATCTCCTCCCGGCTCCACATGAAGTACTTTTCCATAGTTAAGTGTCTGTCTGTTGTCTGTCTGTCTCTCTCTCTCTCTCTCTCAAGCCTTATTTTAATATAGTATTAAAATACAGTGTTCCCCCCATACACACAGAAAGAAAAAAGAAGCATTCGCTGTCATGTGAACTATATATATATTATTACATATATATATATATATATATATATGTAAAAATATGTAGGGAAATCCTTGTATAATAAATTCTCAGAAACAGCAGGAAAGGGGTGTAAGGCAGGAACTCAGCTTCTGGTTAGAGATATTTCAATATCTGCACATGAGTCTACAATTTATACTGAGGTTATATTTTAAGTCATGGAAGAATTATTTCCTTCCTACTCAGAGACCATGATTTTATAAAAAAGGAAAAATAAAATCCCCTCAGAACTTCTTACCTTGAGAATTTTTGTTCTTATGATCTGTAGTGCTATATTTTTCTTTAAATTAAGAGAACATGTGTTTTTGAAGGTTGTCCCTCTGCCTACATAACTGCTCCTCAAGCAAGAAAAGGTGGGGGAGTGGGGTCTTCTAAAAATCATTAAGTAATTTCTGCTTATTATTGTGCTTTTATTTGAAGGGGATAAACTAAATTGTTTTACTTTTCCCCATAAATAGGGTTAAGGTTGAGGTATATTGTAACTGAAACAAAAACTTAGAGCCACCATCACCATCTTTAAGAAAATGATTTATAATAATTATCAATTATTATTTATAATAATTATCAATAATAATTTTAACCTTATTTTTAATACCATTTAAAATAAAACAAGAAGAAAGGTCTTTTCTGTCGTGTGTGAAAAACTTTAGTGTTACCACTTATTTTGTCCTACCTGTATTTGTAAAATTTTTATTGTATTCTTGGCCACTCAGAATGCCTAAAAGCTATGTAAATATGCTTAGATTCTGGTCATGATTTGCTGATTCCTAAATAGTAAAAACACTTGCCTATATGTTATTCTCCACTTTGGATAGACTTTGGAGATCTCTGATCCAGCTTCCCCTTAAGCATTCTTGTTTCACTCAGGACACTGCTGGGAGAAATTATCCTTATATGTTAAAACTTGCATTGAGCTGCTCTAGGCATATGACGGGGCAGGGAATAAGTACAGTAAGTACTGCAGAATGCGGCAACGGTGCCTATTCAGCTTTTGGGCAGTCGCATTTTAGACATTGCACTTGGTCACTGTATGCAAGTTGGCCTACAAAATACATCATGCCTGGAGTTTCAATTTATGAGCTAATTTTAGGTAGGGTTTTATGGATCTGGCTCTTAACTTTTTTACCTTAATGTACTGTAATTATATATCATGGTCTTCCCAGAAAACAGGAAAGCTCTCCAAAATTAGTATTGTAATAGAAATTTTTATAACTTTTTTCAGTTTAAAAATGCTGATGTATGTTGGAAAAGAGAAAATGTAGTCTGTCATTCTCCAGAGTTTAAAGTTAAAATTTGCATAGCATATAAAAAAGTGTTAGAAGCACACTATAATCTGAATTAATCATGAAGATTAATGTGTGCTTTTTGGAAGCTCCTGAAATCTTTTAACTGTTTGCAAATCCTCTCAACTATGTTCTGTTTCTGTGATGAAGCAGAGAATCCCACAAGCCATCCTGGGAACTAAGGAGTAGTCATAATCAAATGGAAGAACTGTTAAAAGTGAAAACCAGATTGCTATGTATATAGAGTGTTGGTTGTTGTAAGTTTTCTTTATTGCAATGTAAGATAGTGAGATGGAGTATTCAAGCAGAGGGACACTAAATGTAGGTAAATAGCTTTTGGGAAAGGAAAGTGTGATACATTTTCAACTACTAAGCAGGCTTTTTAAAAATTCAGGGCCGGGAGATGGCTCAGTGGAATACGCGCTTCCCTGGCAAGTGCAAGGAACTGAGTTCAATCCCCAGTTCCACCAAAAAAACACTAAAAATTCAGTAATATATTTCATTTAACTGAGTATATCAAAATAATCATTTTAACATTGAATTAATATAAAAGAATTAATGTGATATTTTAGTCTTTATTTCATAGCAAGTTGTCAAAATTAAGCCTATATGTTATGCTGAGAGCACATCTTCATTCAGATGGTGAATGTGCATCAGATACACGTTATCTCTATTTAGATATCATAAAAGTCACAATTGGAAAAATGTTCAGATACTAAAATTGCCGTATGTATAGTTAAAATTTTTATAATAATCACAGTACTAAGTCTTGAGGAGTCAAGGTGTTTGAGATGGTTAATTTTAATCATCAACTCAACTGGACTTAGGGATGCCCAGTGAGCTGGTGAAACACTGTTTCTGGACCCATCTATGAGGGAGTTTCTGGAGGGAGGTAGGCTGAGTAGAAAAGTTCTCCCTCTTCACATGTGGAGGAGCATCACACAGTCCAGTGAGGGTCTAAATAGAACACAGATGTGGAGGAAAGGTGAATTGTCTCTGTCTCCTTGAGGTTGGACATCCTTCCATTCCTTTTCTGTCCCTGGGCATCAGTATTGCTGCTTCTCTGCCCTTTGAACTTGGATTGGGTCTTACCTACCTCTGACTGGCCTAATTCTTAGGCCCTCTGTTTTAGATAGGAGCGATACTTCCAACTTTCCCATGACCTAGTTTGTAGACAACAGATTGTGGGACTTCGTAGCCTCCATAAGTGTGTAAGTCCATCTTTTTTTTTTTTTTTTTGTAAGTCCATCTTTTATGATAAATTTCTTTGTTTCTCTCTGTATATCCCGTTGGCTTTGTTTCTTTAGAAAACCATAGCTAATATATCAACCAAGTTTGAGAACCTAGACTAATTCTGATACACCCACTCAAAGTGGACTGTTAAGGTTTAGATTAAGAATGTCTTATGCACTCACAGATGAGGCTTTTAGAAAGTGATTGAATCATGGGGATACAATAACTGGCTTTCTGTTAGGAGGTGGGATCTGATCACAAAAGGCAGGTCAATTGGGGGGGTGACCTGGAAGGGGTCTGTCTCTTCCCTGATTCCACACTTCTCTCTGGCTCACATAAGATAAGCACGTTCCTCTCTTGCTAGGCTATTTCTACATTGGAGCCAGCCTACCATAGACAGTAACTGTGAGCCAAATAAACCTCTTAAAGAGACTTAAAAATCTTAGAAAAATATGACCTTAATGCTCAACTGTAGTTTATCAAACTTGACTTTTGAAAACAACAAATTAAATAAGTTTAATGTCTTCCTATCACAAATACAAAGCCTACTTGCTTTTAGAGACAAGTTCCATCAAATATACAACTATTCTTTAACAATTTTTCTAGAAAATACAATGAAGAGAAAATTCTCTGATTTATTTCATGAGGTTGCCATAACTTTGATAGTAAAACTAGATATAATACCTAAATTTTGTAGGAAAATATTGCCTATGAAATTAAACACATTCTAAGTAATATGTTACCACATTCAGCAGTGGTAATATTACTACTGATAATATTACCTATAATATTACTAAGTAGAGTTTATCTCAGAAATTTAGGAATATCTTATTATTTAGATTCAGAATTAATTAAGGAGCAAAATAAGATGATCTCTCTCTCTATTAAGAAGTTCCAGGCATGGTTACACATAGCTATAATCCCAAAGGCTGAGGAGGCTGAGGTAAGAGAATCACAAGTTTGAGGCAGACTTGGGCAACCTAGCAAGACCCTGTCTCAGAAACAAAAAAAGGGGTGGTAATATAGGTCAGTGTATAGGCTCTGGGTTCACTCTACAATGGTTGACAAAAGGAAGGGGTAAGAGGAGGAGGAAGAGAAAAAAAGAAAAGAAAAGGCCTAGTGCTAGAATATTTGCCTGGTTTGTGCAAGACCCTGGATTCTATTCCTAGCACCAGTCAGACAGACAGACAGACAGACAGACAGACAGACAGACAGACAGACAGACAGGAAAGCCAACCATTGGAGCAATGAAATTGGCAAGATGTAGCTAGATAGTGGAAGAGCTTGATGTGTTGTTCCCTGTGGATGTTGGGCTCTGGTGATTACTTCCAATGAACAGATTTGTTTTTTAAGTAAGAGTAATGCTGGGACCCAAACTTTTGTTGGAAGTTGGCAAAAGAAGTTGTCTAGAGAAGCAATAACATGATACACCAGTGGTAATGTGGGTGAAACAGTATAATTACTGGGGGAAAAATACAGTTGTGTTAACTTTCCCCATGACAAAATACCTAAGATAATTTAAAGGAGGAAAGGTTTATTTAGGCTCCTACTTTTCATGCCAAGAGTCAACAAGGTATTGTATCTCCACTAGCTACATGTGGAAAATAAGGGATCAAGAAGGATTCTGAGGTCCAGAAGTAGCTGCAGGCTCCTTCTCAAGTCTCCATCTTCATTTCGCCTGCCTCCACTCTAGCCTCCACCATGTCCATAAGGGTGATTCAGAAGTCCCACAAGGTGTCCACCTCTGGCCCCTGAGCCTTCAGCAGCCTCTCCTACACCAGCAGACCTTCTTCCTGCATCAGCTCCTCCAGCTTCTCCCAAATGGACAGCAGCATATGCTTCTGGGACAGCCTGAGGCTGGGTGGCTATGATGGGGCTGGTGGTGTGGGAAGCATCACAGCCATCCAGGTGAACCAGAGCCTGCTGAACCCCCTGAAACTAGAGGTAGACCCCCAACATCCAGGCTGTGCATATTCAAGAAGGAGCAGATCAAGAATTTCAACAAGTTCATCTCCTTCATCAACAAGGTTCAGTTTCTGGAGCAGCTGAGTAAGATGTTGGAGACCAAGTGGAGCCTCCTGCAGCAGCAGACATCCCAGAGTAACATGGACAACATATTTGAAAGTTACATCAACAACCTCTGGCAGCAGCTGGACGCACTGAATCAGGAGAAACTGAAGCTTGGAGGTGGAGCTTGGCAACATGCAGGGGCTGCTGGAGAACTTAAAGAATAAATATGAAGATGAGATCAACAAACATACAGAGATGGAGAATGAATTCGTCCTCATCAAAAAAGATGTGGATGGGCCGGCAAGATAGCTCAGCAGACTAAACGCTTGCTTAGACAGGCACAGGGGACAGGGTTCTATCCCTAGCACCACATGCCTGCACTGGCCCCACCCCTGGGCGTGCTGAGCCAGAGATAAGAGTCCAAGCTTGGTGGTACACACCTGTAATCCCAGCTCAAAAGAGGCTGAAAATAGGAGGGTCACTGTAAGTCCAAGCTTTATAGTGAGACCCTGCACACACACACACACAAAAAAAAAAGTAGATGAAGCTTACATGAACAAGGTAGAGCTTGAGTCACACCTGGAAGGGCTGACTGACAAGATCACCTTCCTCAGGCAACTGTATGAAGAGGGGTTATGTGAGGTGCAGTCTCAGATCTCAGGCACATCTGTGGTGCTGTCTATGGACAACAGCCACTCCCAGGACCTGGACATCATCATTGCCCAGGTTAGGACCCAGTACAAGAAGATAACCAACCACAGCTGGGCTCAGGCCAAGAGCATGTACCAGATCAAGTATGAGAGTTGCAAACTGGCTTGGAAGCATGGGAATGACCTCTGCCACACGAAGTCCGAGATCTCTGAGATGAACCTCAGCATCAGCCACCTATAGGCTGAGATTGAGGCCCTCAAAGGCCAGAGAACATCACTGGAGGCTGCCATCACTGATGCTGAGCAGCGTGGGGAAGTGGCCATTAAGGATGCCAGCACGAACCTGGCCCAGCTGGAGGCTGCCCTGCAGAAGGCCACGCAGGACATGACCTGGCAGCTGCATGAATACCAGGAACTCATGAACATCAAGCTGGCCCTGGCTGGACATAGGATCACCACCTACCTCAAGCTGCTGGAGTGCAAGGAGAATAGAGGCTGGGATGCAGAACTTGAGCATCCACTCGAAGACCATCAATGGGTGTGCAAGAATGGTGAGCTCACCCTCTGGGGGCCTCACAAGCCATGGCTTTGGGAGTCTCCAAAGCCCTGGCTTCACCTGCACCAAATCTACTGTGGTTGTGAAAAAGATTGAGCTACCGGCGGTGGGAAGATGTTATCTGAGACCTCTGATGTTTTGCCCAAGTAAATGGGCCACAGCAGCCTCTCCCAGCCCGCAAGGGAGCATTGGGAACAAGAGACCTACCTGAGGCTCAGCTTAGCCCTCAGCCCACCCTTGGGGGACATTGCTGCCTGGGGTATCCTTTCTTGCCCATGCCCTCCACCAAAAACCAATTCAGTTGTCTTTTCCAAAATAAAGCCTGGTTTTGCAGGAGGGATGTGGGGGAGAGAATGATTCTGGGTTGTTTTGGTGTGTGTAAGTGGATGTGGGTGTGGGTGTGAGTGTTTTGGCAGACTGGGGATTGAGCCCAGGGTCCCAACCATCTTAAACAAACTCTCTCCCGCTAAGCTCTACCCCTGGCCCTTTTATTTTGAGAGGGTCTCACTAAGTAGCTCACACTGATCTCAAGCCTGGAATCATCTTTCCTCAGTCTCTCAGATAGTGGAACTACAAGTGTGTAACAGTAGACCCAGCTGATTCTGATGTTTTTGATTAAGCAACTCAGTGAATAATAATTGTGTTCATGAAGATATAAAATGTTAGTGGAGACTCATAGCTGGAATGATAAAAAGACCTAGAAAAGAAAGAGCTCACAGTGCTGTCTGGCTGGTGACATGTTTGATATTCTACTCTGTTCTGCATGTCTGTTTATTATGACATTGTGACTGACGAAAAGAAATGAGGTAAAGGAAAAGGACAGTTTTGAAGAACAACTTATTGATAGGAACACTATCCAACTATATTTTCCTGGTTTTTTTTAACTTCATGTCCCTTTAAGGTCCTTAGTGAAGGATTCATAATTGTTTTAGTCTGTGATTCCATAGTTTTCCCTATAATGAATATGTAAGTCCAGTTACACTCCAGACCTTTTCTTTTAAAACCTGGGTTTGTGTAACTAAGTTTGTTTCTTGGTGTATCTTAAGTTTTAAATAAAATAGTTTCTGTCACACCTTACTTATGTATTCACATTTCAGTCCTAGAAGAAAAGATTAACAGAATAAACACTGAACTTTGCCTGGGAGAAGATATGTATGCCTGAATACACAGATTCACATCTATAGATAAAGAAGTTTTGTTTCAACAAGTTTCTTCCTTTTCTTTTTTCTTTCTTCCCTTCCCTCAGGCAGTCTTTTTCTTTGTGTCATTGAGGCTAGAAGTTTTCACAGATTGCACAACCCCGTGGCATTGTTCAAGACATTTGAATATAAAGTACCTTTCATGTCCATGAAACATAAAGTACTTGCCTTTTGCTTTTTGGTCTTATCTCAAGAAAATATAGTGTAAGAGCTCCTTTGGAGCAGTCATTCACATGATCTGTGTAACGTGTCATGCTCTGTGAACCGTCAGATGTTTCCTGATCAACCTTATGACCCTTCAAGGAGCAGACTTTATACCAAATTTGTGAAGACTAGACCTAGATCCAGGAACCTTGAATTTTGATCATCCACATATCTCTTAAAATGGAGAAGTATGTTCTAAATGACTATCGCTTCATTTGCTTATTGGGATCAAATAAATAATCTATGGCCTTATTTTTCTACTAGGATTAGTTTCTTTGTGTTTATATTCTCATTCCTAAAAAGTATTTGACATATGTTCTGCATTGAAAATGGATTTGTGTGTGCTTTATTAGGGTTTCTTTTTAAGATCTTAAACTTATGCTAGATATCAGCCATTAAAGATTTATCACTCGAGGGCCAGCCAAGTAGCTTAGTGGATTAAAGCACCTGCAAGCAGGCACAGGGACCAGGTGTTTGATCCTCAGGCCTGCCTTGCCAGCCCTGCCCCCGGGGCGCACTGAGAAGGCAATTGAGACTTGGGCATGGCTGCACGCCCCTATAATCTCAGCTCTTGGGAGGCTGTAAACAGGCAGATCACTGAGTGTGACCTAGTAATGAGACCCTGAACACCCTGTAGACCCTTCCCTAAAATACAAAAAAGTAAATAAATAAAATTTTAAAAATAAAGGTTTATCACTCATTCTAAGAAAATAGCCATGTGTACTGTTGACCAGGTTCCATTAAAGCAACTTGAAAAGGTTTCATAGCTGAATGAATGACATGAAGATGTTTTGCTCACTTTTTGGATGTGCCTCTTTCCTTTCCCTTGTTCTGAGAGCTGCTTTGCAAAACTTTCTCCACTTTCTTAGTTCATTTAGGCTACTATAACTAAAAATCTTAGATTGGGTAATTTATAAGTAGTGGAAACATATTGCACATAGTTCTATAGCTGAAAAGCCAAAAACAAAGCCTCAGCAAAATTATTGTCTAAAATAATTCATAATCTGCTTTATATATGGTACCTTCTTGCTGAATTCTTGCATGGTAGAAGGATGGACAAGCTCCTCAGACCTTTTTTAATGTGGGTACTAATCTGTGACCTGATCATCTCTCAAAGTCCCCACCTCTAACTGCCACCCCAGTGGAGGTTAGGTTTCAATATATGAATTTCACTGTGTGTGGTAGTTTAATCCCTGTAATCTCAGCATTTGGAAGGCTGAAGAAGGAGGATCCCCAGAAGTTTAAGGCCAGCCTGGACTACATGGTGAATACAAGGCCAGCCTAGAATATATAGTGAGGCCTTGTTCAAAGAACCCAAAAATTTAATTATACATATGAATTTCAAGGGGACACAAACATTCAAATCATAACAAAACCCTTGGGGGCTTTCCAGAAAAGAAAAATTAGACAAATAGACAGATAAGTAAAAATAAACATTGTGAATGGGTAATGGTATGGGATGCAACCATTTAGTAATATTTAATAATATAAAGATGTTTATGATTCTAATGATAATAAGATTTATGAGGTTCTAGACATCTTTCCAAGTGATTTCTTTGTGTTAAATTCATTTATTTGTTACTCCTCACAACAGCCTTATGTGAGGAAAATTACTATTTTCCCAATTTTAAAAGTGAGGAAACTAAGGCTGATAGCATTTAAGTAACTTTCCCTAGGTTAGATAGCTTGCAAGAGGCAAAGCTATTTTTCAAACTAAGCCTTTTTTTTTTTTTTTTTTCGGTACTGGAGCTTGAACTCAAGACCCTGCACTTGCCAGGCAAGCACTTATCCTACTGAGCTATCTCCCCAGTCCCTAAACCAAGACAATTTGATCTAAATTACTGAGGCATTATAGCATATTTCTGTAAACTTTTTTAGGAAACTAGACCAAATATTTTTAATTCATCTAGAAAAAAAATGTGTTCAAGATAATCATATTTTGATAAAACCAGAATTGGAGAGAAAGGACAAAGCATATCATGCTAGATTGCAAAATACATTGAGATACAGTAATTTTTAAACTATCATAGAATAGCAGAAATAGGCATAGAAAAAAATAACATCAGAAGAGAGTGTCCATTTTATATGTTCATAGGGAGGAGACTGAGTGTATGTAACTAAATATTAACAGTGATTATCATTGTTTAAACTTTATTTTTCAGTTTATCTAAACATAACATTTTAAATTATTCATTAGCAAGGTTTTTTAGATGCTGTGAAGCAAACTTTAACAATGTTGTATTTTAATATTTACCAATATTATAACATAAAGTGGTGTTTACTTTTATGCCTAACATGCCCTGCATTTTCATAACTGCTAGCCCTGTAGAGTGACCCTCCAAGATGCTGAGTATATTATGTACTTATTCAGGGCTTACATTAACTGGTCACACAGAATCAACCCCATCCTCCATTTTGGTAAAGATGGAGCAAAGGCAATGGAGCATAATTGGTTCATGATTAAAGAGAAGGATCTTAGAAATATGATTTATTATCAAACCCTAAATTATATGTTTTGGTGTTGGAGATTGAACTCAGGGCCTCGTACATGCTAGGTAAGCACTCTACTGCTGAGCTATATTCCCAGCTCCCTGAATGTTTTTTATTGGTAAAGAAAAGCTATTGAAGGAGCCAGGGAGATGGCTCAGTAGAATAAGCTCAAGGGCCTGAGTTCAATCCCCGGTTCCACCAAAAAAAAAGAAAGAAAAGTTACTTAATTTTTTATATGTAGTTTCTGTTTGCTCAGTTTACTAAACTCTGTACTAAGTTATAGTTGTTACAGATCATTTACTGGAGTTTCTAGATAATCATGTAAGCATTTAATTTATAAGTGATAAACTTTCTCTGCAATATTCATGGTCTGTATATTATATATTCAAAATAGTGGAATCGTTATTTTAAAAGATGCTTAGATTCTTATGCTACTAACATAAAAATATGAGTCCTATATATCATAGAATGAACAAATAGTCTTATATGAAATATAATCCAGTATTTTAAAATACAAAAATAACCCTGTAGAAAGTTACTCAATTTGAGGATATTGCTTCTCTTCCAAAAATTCCTGTGCCAATGCAATCTTAGCTCAGGTTGCCATAACGAAACTCCATAGACTGGAGGCTAACTTATCCAGGGGCACTGTCTCTGGAGGATGGGGATGCAGAATCAAAGTCCTAGCTGATTCAGTTTCTGGTGAGGGCTGTCTTCACAGCTTGCAGAGGCTTACTTTTCTCTCTGTATCTTCACATGATAGAGAACCAGATAGAGAACTTTTTCTTGCTCTGTTTTTAGGGATACAGTTGTGTTGGAGACGGCCTTACATTCTTGTGACTTTACTTAACCTTTATTTTATTGTACCTTTAAAGATCTTGTCTCAGAATACAGTGACTCTGATGTTTTTTGAAGAAAAACAATGCTCCCATGATCTTGAAAGTGGTGGACAGGAAAGCAGGGTTTCTATATATAAATTTGGGGGTGACGATTCAGTCCACAGCAGTACTAAGCTCTTTTCAGCTATGTTTTGAGATTATTCTACACAGGATTAGTTTTATCCTTATAAAATTCTTAAGGTACTTGTCACTTTACAATGTATCCTAGAAACTTTATCTAAATGTAACTTTATGAATAATTCCCTTTTAGACACAAAATCGAATGAAGCTAATGGCAGACAACTATGAAGATGACCACTTCAGATCCTCTCATTCCAATCAGACAAATCATAAACCCTCCCCAGATCAGGTAAGGCTGCTTCTGGCTGTTTTTGTTTAACTTTTAAAGTATTTTTATATTAACATTTTGCAAATTCCAATGAGTTAGAAGAAAACTAAGTTTCTCCAAAACTCCACTTTCTAAAAAAATTTTGTATAGAACATTGATGATTGTAAATATTTTTTAAAAGATACTTAAAAAATTTTGAGAACAAAAAAAATCCATGGGGGGGCTGGGAGATGGCTCAGTGGAATAAGCGCTTCCCTGGCAAGCACAAGGACCTGAGTTCAATCCCCGGTTCCGCAAAAAAAAAAAAAAAAAAAAAAAAAAAAAAAAAAAACCTTGGATTGAGGGGAAAAAAATCAGTCTTGCCTTTTCTTCTAAAGAAATGGTGCCTTAGTAGAAATACAAGACTCCTTGCAAGCTCATTGAAATATAATTCAGTATAGGGGCTGCTTCTGTTTAATTACAAATTATGAAATCCTTGTTCATCATCTACTAAAAGTGATGGAAATTAAGTAAAACTTAATTTCTTTATTCCCATTTCTCGATAGATATCTTCAACATGTCATTCACAAGGGAAGTTACTGCCTCTACCTTCTCGGTACAAAAGAGACAGCAGATGAGTCTAAAGGGAACCATAATTAGTTTTGGTTTTTTGAAGAAAAACAGTTCTCCCACGATCTTGAAAGTGGTGGACAGGAAAGCAGGGTGAATAGATTATCTCATATCCCATTGCCAAAAACCAGGTTTTAACATCCCTATCATACTTAATCTTAAAATGTATAGCTAAGGGGGAAAAAATGTACTCAAATGATTAAATCTATCTATCTAAAGAGTCAGCGAAAGTGCCTCTGCTAAACATCTCACCAGATGACAGCTATGGCATTGTCTTAGAAAAAACGGCAGAACTACTGTAATTAAAAGCAGTTGTGATACCTACAGTGCTGATATTTCTTAGATGCAGAAGATATAGCCTTAGCATGATGACATTCCTAAGTTAGCTGAGGAACACAATGCAGTTTTGAAAAGAAATGGTACCAATTTTACTGTAGGTGAAGGGGAGAAAGTGGTCTGCCTCGTGTCAGTAGTCATTCCCTGCCAAGAAATCACTTTCTTTTCCTGTTTCCCAGTACATACCTGGAATTAAATTTATGTCACCATATGTAAAATACGTGCTGGATCGTTTCTAGGAAATAAGTTTTGATATGAGATAGATGAAATTAGAATAGGGAGAGGCAGAAATGGAGAAAGGTTAAAGAAAAAGGCAAAACATAAAAAAAAGTCCTAGTTTGGTAATTTTTCCCAGATCTAGCATAGAGATGACATATGTAATGATAAACTAATAAGAGAAGAGAAATAGTATGATAATAATCTAATAACTAATTTTCATAATTTAGGGAATTAGAATCTATAATGAGTCAAATTCTTTTCTAATACATTATGCTTATATATTTGTTTTAATACTAACCAACTCTTTTTCATTCCCATGCTGCCCTGGGGCACTGTGCCCTTTGTCATCTCTCCCCATAGGATGAGGAGGAGGGTATATGGGCATAGCCAATCAGATGCTCTTAGTTCAGCCATTTTGTTCAGAACGGTGAGAAACAGCTTTGCTTTTAACTACAGAAATGATTTTTGTTTTGTTTTATTTCATTTTTCCTTTTACACAATCACTCTCACATTTTGTTTCTGTATAATTCATGAATGTCTTTGATATGCTTTCTGTTTTTTCATTTTCACATGATTTTTGTGTGTATTGCTGTGCTTTTGGCATAGTGGGGTTTGTATTTTGTGGGTTTTCTTTTCTTGTGTATTATTAATCACTTTTGTAGTTCTTCGTATACATTTTTGGGAGAACTTTCAGGGCATATAATCAAATTCCTCAAGTTGTGATTTTTTAAAATAAATTATTCTTAACAGTGTCCTGGTAAGGTTTATAGTAACTTATATTAAACTGACAGTAGAAAATTGATTACTGTGTTATTAGCTTGGATTCGTGATGCCTTTTTTATGCTAATTATAAATACAGCATCTGTGTAAGAACAGTCTGTACACTAGGCTGTACTAAACCTTCATTTGCGCTATCTATGGAATACTCTGAATCCTCAGAGTCAGTACCTAGGATGTCTAACTGTGATATCTCCTGCAGCTTTGACATTACTCTCAAACTTTCCCTGAAAATAAAAAGGAACAGAGAAGTAAGAGAAAACCTCTTTAACAGTAATTCTGAAGAGTTCTCTCTCTTTGTATAGAATATTGCTTTCTTAAACAGTTGCCAGGACACTGCCAAGATTCTCCTTTCCAGTCCAGTTGGCTGGAAGAGTCCAGTTTGCTCTAGTGCCTTTAAGATTTGGCTAAGGAAACCCTTTTCTTATAAAAAAAAATTAATAGTTATGATTAATAAGTTGACACATACTGTGATAGCCTTGTATTCCCTGGATTCAGCGTTCATACTTATTAGTGACTTTACTCTTTTGGAGTCAGTTCTCCCTGAAATGTCCATGTCTTGGTGTTGAACTGCTTAAAATGATGGGAACATAAACAGACCTTCTACTGTTGAACACAGTAAGGCTGAAGAGGTAAGTTGTGGAAAGGGGCTATACACTATGTGATGCACAGCTTTTCAGATCACTTTATTCTACCACAGTGGATGAAGGTGAAGTTTGTCTGTGTCAACCAGAAAGTTTGTTAGGTTAGAATGCTGCATGGACTACTTTTTCTGTACTCTACAAGGGAACATATTTGTCATGATGAGAAGTGTGGGAACCATACAGTAGCAGAAAGGGGTCTACCAGTGTCTTAGAAATGAACATGGCTCTGCAGTGCCCATTTTAACAGAACATTTGACGTTGTAACAGTTTTTAGTTTGTCTTGGCTGGAAGCTTTCCCTGCCACTCACACACACCTTAGATAGTATTTTGCTTACCAACTTTTTCTAGTCAATCAGAAGAAACATGTTAGTGTTCTGGAAAACAAGCCCATTGATAACTTCATTAGGAGATTAAAAATGAACAAACCATTTTATGTATTTCTTCTAGAAGTTGTATTTTCTCTTTCATTGGAATGAAATAATTACTAGCAAGAGTTCAGTTATTGACTTTACTTTTTCCAATTATTCCACTATTGAGCCTACTCACAAAACTGTTACCTGTAATTGGTTTAATACATTGCAATTGCAGTTATCTGGCCTGTTATGGTTACTTTTTTCATTGCTGAGACAAAATATCCAATGCCCAAAGTTAAAGGAGGGAAGCTTTATTGTAGCTCACAGATTGTAGAGACTTCAGTTCATAGTTGGCTGGTTCCAAGACTGGATGGCATGGCAGAAGGACATCACAAAAGAGAAACAGGTCATGGCAGGTAGAAGGCAGCAAAGCAATGAAGTAGAAAAAACCAAAGCAACTACAAGAGCCCTCTTTCTGTCTCTTATATTCTACCTTTAGGGTAGAATAGGGTATGGGCGGAATATAAGGGTTTGGGGCTTCCTTAACCCTAGCCTTGCATCAAAATCTGTCCCAGCCTCACACACTTCAGATCTAGCCACCTCTGAAGAAACTTCAGTTAGGACCCCATGAGACTTTGGAGAGACATTTAGACACAAGCTGTAACATGACCAGAGCTGGAGTTTCTGTGAAATATTTTAAACTTCAAAAATTTGTCGCAGTCACCATTATGTCATAAAAATTTTGCCTAAAAAGGTGTATTGACTTCTAAAACACAGAAGTTTTGACATTCTGTCCAGTTCTCTTGATTTCTTTGCTGATTCTACAGTGAACAGATATTCTCAACAGATTTCAAATTTGAAATCAGTGATTTCCTTATCAAACATAAGAGGTTAATGTTTTGCATCTAAAACACTTTGTAAGACACTAGTTACTGGCAAAGTTACAAGCCTTACTAGAAATAATGTGTTCAGATGGAAGAAATATAGAGCTGAAAGGGGTTTTAGGCTTAGGTCATTTTATGGGATGTGGTAGGACATAATAGTTAGAGCAGACATGAGAGCAGAATGGCTATGTTTAGACCCTTAAATCAGTAGCTGAAATTTTGAATGGGTTTTTAATCTCTGTACGTGGGTTTTTTTCATCTTTCAGGTGGAGATTGTAAGAAGTAGAATGAATTGTGAGACAAATTAACAGTACAGCTTTGAAATTAGATTCCTTATGTCCATGAAAGTAACTTAAACTCTCTGAACTTCAATTTGTTTCCGTAAAAATCAGTTTATTAGTCCCTGCCTCAGAGGGTTGCTGGATAGATTATTTGCTTGATGTATATAAAATGGATTGAATAGTACCTTATACCAAAAACTACTGTACTCTTTGCATTGCTGTTACTATTCTTGTTATGGCTCTTGAACCTCTTTAGCTTAGCTGTATGTTCAGGAAGTAACAAGTTTTCAGTAAATGTTAGTTACTATTATTATTATCCTTGTCTAGCCCAGTGCCTTCACTTTGTAGTAACAGCACAAAACAAATATTTGAGAATTTAGACTCAAGGTCATCAGCTATTTCTGGGAAGAGGGACTAATGATAGTTGATAACAGAAATAACCAAAATATATGATGATTTCATTGCCCTTTCATCACTTAAACCATGATCCATATGTTGAAATTTTTTTCTCTTGGGAAAATACATTGATTTTTTTTTTGACCAAATATTTTATTATTTTAGTTTTGTTCTTTTTCATTTTTTAAAGAGAATAAAAAATAATTTTAAAAATATTAGAAATAATACAGAATTTCACTAAACAAGGTTATAGGAATTCAACAATGGTTATTGTAGTACATAGTATATCCTCAAATTAGTTGTTCCTGTTACCAAATGGAAACATGCAAAATTGGTCAAAAAAATGGAAAAGAAAAAATATTTAAGCATTAGCTATTCCTTTCAATAAGCCAATAGAAATCAGCAGTACAGTTATCCCAGATATCCTTGTGCATGTGGGTGTAGTATATATATTTTATACCCCCACCTTCTTTCTTTTCTCCTTTCCTCATCCCAGTTATTCATTCCCTTTGAGAAATTTCTTTCTCTTTCACAATATCTATTATACCTTTCAGATTTTATTTACTCTTTCAGTTTCTTAAACTAGGGAATGAATTTGATGATTTTTAAAAGAAATTCCTAAAAAAAAGAAAGAAAGAAAAAGAAATTCCTGGGGCCAGGGAGATGGCTCAGGGGCCTGAGTTCACCACCTGGCTCCACCAAAAAGAGAGCCAGAGAGAGAAATAAAAAGAAATTCCTTATGCAAAACTTTTAGTCAGTGACATTCTCCTTGAGGGAATTAACTCCTAAGATACAGACAAGCATTACTTCCACTTAAAAAAAAAAGAATGACAAAGTCCCTTCTTTCTCTCCTTAGCCAGTGGAAAACTCCATGTGACATTTGATCCATTTTCCCTCAAATTTCCATATATATATTATATATATATTTGGAAGGTAATACAGGATACATCATACATATGAATATATGAATATATGATGTACCCTGTATTACCTTCCAAATTCATGAAATCCAGAAAAAATAAGTTTACATTGAAACCAAGAACATAGAGTTGGCTATGAGCTCTCATATCAGTATTACTACTAGTACAAGAAAGTAAAAAAAATGATAAGAAAAGTGTTTAGTAACAAAAGAACTTTAGAGAAATTAAAAGTTAAAGGAAAGTCCTACTGCAGTCCTAGACTCTGGCTCCTATAACTTCATGGAGTTATAAAATGGAGTGAATAGAATTCTGAAATCTTTTTCATTTCCTAAATTTTAAAAAAAAAAATCCTTCAGGTAGAAACTTATCTTCTAAAGACCTGTGTTTTACAGTCTTCATGAAGCACAGCCATGTGCTCTTTCTGAATTTCCTGCTGTGGAAGCAGTTTACATAAACTGGTGCAAGACTCCTTAAAAGATGTACTTGGGCTTGTAAATCACAGGGCTCATAAATTGGTCTTGGTATAAGAACATTCTGTGATTAAAATCTAAAAATAACTTTTATGTATTATCTGCTCAGTACTATGGCATATTAAAACAAGATTTGGACTAGTTTGTTATGTGACTTCTTTTTCTGAAATAACCCAAATACTAATACAAGCTTTTGTGACAAGTATTTGTAAACAGAAGTCTTTCTCTTTTGGCCTTTCCTTTTTGTCTGTCCTACTGGGATTGTCTATACAACTCTCCTTGTCTATTTGAAACATCTGAAAATTATTCTTATTGAGGTAATGTTATGATGAAAGTCTCTAGGACCCTAGAGAATACATTTATAGAAGGGTGGGGTGATTTGTATTAGAACGTGGTAGGGAATTCAATATTTTGTCAGTGTAGATCAATACTAGGTCTGTTTTTTTGTTTTTTTTTTTACATAACTGAACCCGATACTATATTTTCAGCAGTAGATCAGAATTTTTAGCGAAAATCTCTGCTGGGAAGCTTAGAATTCAAGTCAGTGGAATTGAAGAAGCAGGAAATTTTTAATTGCAGGGACTTGGGAGAGAGAAAAGAATTATTTATTAAGCACTAATTTTGTGCCAGACACTTTCATTGTTTTTGTTCTGTATATAATTTTCATAGCCACCCTAATAAGAATATCTTGCTTTTCCTATACAAGTTAAATGTTTCTGTGATTGTGCAATTAGCAAATGACATGTTTAAACCCAGGACAGAGAGGTACGTTTGTAGTTAGTGAGACAGTGTTTGAACCATATGGGTTCATTCTCCACAATTGCAAAATGTAAACCACAATAAATGAATTAATAAATAATGCCAGCCCAGCATAGACTGCAGATCTCATACTTGTTACACTGTATTATAGCAAAAAGAGAAGGACTCTCCCACTTCTAAGTCTGGTAGTATGAATATAGTACATATTCAGTAGGAATATGTTGAATTGTATTCTTAATTGGTGAAATGACAAATTTACCTTTACCAATACAGAATTTCTTTAGGTAACTCAAGACAGCCCCTTACCACAAGGACCTTAATTGGTTTCCAACATTTTTTTCACTGGTTTATTATTTGGTTCGGTTTGCTTTCGTTTGGTTTTTATAACTAATTACCTAGGAGCTCAATGAGGAATTTGAAACCTAGAGATTTGGAGGGGTAAGAAATGGGTCTTGGATGTTGGATAAAATTTGAGTGCATAGGGACTGGTGAGATGGCTCAGTGGTCTAAAGCACCTACTTAGAACAAACTTAGCAAAGCACAGGGACCGCGGTTCAATCCCCCAGCACCACATGCCAGCCAGCCCTGCCCCCTGGTGGGCTGAGCTGGCCACACACAAATAAATAAATAAATAAATAAATAAATAAATAAATAAAATTTTTAAAAAATTTTGAGTGCATAGAAAGGAAGGAAAAAAATTATTTTACTTAAGATCCAGCTTAAAGGAATTTTTAATTTAAGAATGAGATGACATATAGGGGGCCAGTAAGTAACGAAACCAGCCAAGCTGAAAAAGAAGGTGGCTTTGTCTTTTCATTCATTCCATGTAATCCCATATTTCTCTATTAATACAGGACACCCATAATCAGGCAAACTGTGTGTAAGGGGTTTATCATATTGAGCTTCACAGAGGAGTAAAATAGGAACCAGCTTCCCCTGTACATTGTCTGAGTCACAGAACTGTAATAAATACTCTGTAGGCTAACAGTATTCTTTGCCTTCAGACCTAATTTTAAACCAGGTCAGTATAACTTATCTCAAACAGCTTAACTTCTCTAAGCATTAGGTTACTCATTTGCTAACTGGCATTAATAAAACTTGCACACACACACACAAAAAAAAACTTGCACCATTGAGAATTAACTGTACTAGTATATTGTGTAACCACCACCTTTGTTTGGCACATGGAAGTGCTCTGCTCAATAAATGACAATGAGGATAACATTGATAGTGGTGGTGATGTAGCCTTGAAACATTCATGAGGCTCATAGCTGCCGCTGTTGATTGGTAGACTTTTTCTCTTCTGTTACCACAGCATGCTTCCAATTGCACAGACAACCCACAATCCTAGTAATTAATTTTTCATACAGGTAAAGATAATCACAAACATAATTATCTCTTCTGAGCATCTAACTGAATCACTAGTGGTCTTGCAAAATACTGCTTGTGCAACACTGTAGCTACCTCCTTGAATATTCAGAGGCATGATGGGTGAGCCACAGATATCAGGTCTAGTCCAGTTACCTCTAAGAAGTACCTCAGGGTGGCAGGTAATTTTTTCTGACCTAAGGATGATTTTCAGACAATCCCAAGGATTAGATAAAAGTTTCCACCTCTACACTGTGGTCCTAAATAATTCTTGACAGGTTTTATGATTACTGAGCTCCAAGGGCAGAGGCAGAGAATTCTTAGGCTCAATGAAGATAAAACTGATATTTTAAGTACAAGCTTTAACACTGAGCTCTATCCCCAGACCTACTTTTAATGTTTTTAAGATAGCATTTTAGTGCTACAGGTACATTCTGCACACTTGTGGGTCCTGCTAAGTGATTGAAGGTGACACTGACCTGTCAGTCACTAGAGATAGTGCTTTAAGCATCTCTGGAAAATATGCTCTCAGATTCATGGATTCATACCTTCCTGCTTGTGATATTATTTGCAACTTGGGTTTTGTTCCTTAACAACCAAATATCTTTGAACATTGTGCAAAATCAAATCCTTCATATCTTGCTTACTTTTCCCATAGTCATCTGAAAATAAAAACTCCTACAGAGCTTAAAAGTTTTTACTAAGTGAAAAAATTAACAATAACTGAAGTGTAACTTGGTGGTAGACCACTTGCTTAGCATGTGCATGGCCCTAGGTTCCATCCCTACCCCCACCAAAAAAATAATAAAATGGGGTTTAAACCTAAAGTTACACATATTTTATTTATACTTTTATGTAGTGGTGGTGGTGGTGGTGGTGGTAGTAGTAGTAATGTCTGTGTTCCGTGGTTTAGTATCTCCCTGCACCTTAACAAGTTATGCTATAATCTGACACCACTAGTGTATGTCCCAAACTGATCCAGTCACTATGTACTGTACTCTATTATATTATTAAGTTTGTTGCTTATCTATCCATTAGCATATGGTGGAACCCATTTTAATACTAGTTTTGACGACAGGCATAATACTTTCCTCTCATATCACATTTTATTTTATACCCTGATGCTATGGAAACTATGGTTTGATGTACATTTTATCTAAAACAACAATGTTGTTAAAAGGAGGTTGTCCTCAATTCTCCACTAGTTTTTTGCTATGCCTTCTCTGTCTGTAGGAGTACTATCTATTTTGGGTTTAAAGGAATATTTTCTTTGACACAAAAGAAATGAATAAATCAAAACAAAAGAAACCTTTTTACCTTTTTTTAAGACAGGATCTCACTAAGTTGCTAAATTGCTCCCATTCAACCTCCCAGAGTGCTGAGATTATAGGCATGCATCACTATACCTGTTTTTCTTCCATCTTCCTGGTGCTAGGGCGATGAAGCTAACATTTCCAACTGGATCTGGCAGTCAGCATTTCTGGGATAAATTAAATAAGTGCACTTGATTGAGGTGTAGCTGGACCATATCACTAGCTTCCCATTATGTTAGGAGATCAAAGCAGCACACAAATGAGGCTTACTCTATAAAATATTCAAAACAGATGGCATGTTCTTTTGGGAATACTTGAACTGACTCCTGAAGGTAAAGAGGTATTTGCCAGGCAAATATAATTTTAGACTAAGATGTAGTGAAGATTTAGAAGCATAAACAGCCTAACAAATTTAAGGTACTCTTGCAGTTGTGTGCTTATTTAGTTAAAGCCTATATAGTGCTTAGAGTATAGTAATTACCTATTGCTGTGTAACATGTTACTACAAAACTTGATAACATAAACACTAAACATTTTTATCTCAATGGTCTCAGTTGATCAGGAACTCAGGAGCAATTTACATGAGCAGTTCTTACTTGGGTTCTCTCATGTAAATTGTAGTCAAGAAATCATTTGTGACTGCATTTATCAGAGACCTTGACTAAGGAAGGAGCATCCAAGTCCAAGATGACTTATCAATAGTTCTTGCTGGCTTTAGCAAAAATAGTTCCTCACTAAGTAAAATTCCCCATTGAACTGCTAGAATGTCTTTGTAATTTGGTGACCAACTTCACCCAAAATGAATGATAAAGACCAGAGCATAGAGGAAGCCACACTGCCTTTTATGACCTAAAATTAAATATTACCATCACTTTTACCATGTGCTATTCCTTAGAAGCAAGTTCCAAGAACATCTTAAATTTAATTGGCCAGACGGGTTTAGGGACCACTTTTTGCATCACTGTTTTCTTATTTCATTGACTATGTTCCCAGTGCTTTAGCACTGTGCTTGGCACATGGGGAATTGAACTCAGGACCTTTTGCTTGCCAGGTAGACACTTAGGCCACTGAGCTATATTCCTCCTACCCCCTGGGACCACTTTTTGAAAAGATAAATGCAAGAGAATATCTAGATGCTTTGTTTGCAGTGCTATGGAATTGAATCCAAGGCCTTGCACTGTGCTACAACCTAGCCTGTTTTATTTTTTATTACAGGATAGGATCTTGCTGAGTTGCCCAGGGTAGACTCTACCTCAAGATTCTTCTGCCTTCTAGGATTATGGGCATTTGTCGTCATAGTCAGGATTGGATGATTTTTAAATCACTACTGGGTGTCAGGGAAGAACACTGTATGAGGCTGCAGGTAACAGTCAACAGGATGTGGATCCTAAAGACCTTAGCTTGTAGTGGAAAGGGAAATGCTGGAAGGGGGAACAGCAGTTAAGAGCATCCTGCATTATCTTAGTGTTACAGGGGACCCAAGTGGGCAAGGTAGTAGGAAAGTGAGAAGTAGGAACATACTCATTATCAAAAAGTGTGGGTTCTTCCAAGAAATGGTCTTTCTTCATTTTGAAACTAGCACAATATAGAAGCCCAGTTATACTTCAAAAAGTTAATTTCCCCACAGGAACTATTCAGATAAAAGCAGTGGAACAAAGGCTATATACTTTATCATTGGTCAGGGTGAGAAACATGAGATTGTGATTTCCTAATAGTAAGGTAGCTGCTGACCATCTTCAACAGGTCAGGTTACTTCTTAGGGCCTCAAATGTTTCATTTAGCAAGTAAATGACCCATATGAGTGTAAAATTTCTTACATTTCTTATGTTGTATACTCACAATGGATCTAATGAGTGTTTTAAACTTGCTTAACCTTGAGAATGTTTGTCTTTTTCATTTTTTATTTATTTATTTTTATTAATTTTATTGAGA
>NW_004524680.1:2001731-2009127 GCF_000260255.1 Octodon degus | reverse complement strand
AAAATAAATTATTTGCAAACATAAATGAATATAACAATAAAAACTGTCCAAAATAAAAATGAAGAAAGAATTTACAGATCAGTCATAATAGTTCACTGTGTCAAAACCAAGAAACTTATATTCATATAATTAGAATTCTCAAAGTAGAAAGGTGTAGGCAATAAATATTTAAAGATTTAAAATTTCTGAATTTAGTTCAACGTATAATACCACATTTCCAAGAAAATGAACCTTTTGGAAAGACATTTAAGTAAAATCATACCAAGATACACAAAAATGAAATTGTCCAAAACTTCTTTTAAAGAAAAAGATCATTAAAGCATATACCTAAAAATATTAGCTATGGAAGAACAAAATTAAATAGCATCTTATTCCACGTTAGAAAGGGAAAAAAAAGGACCAAATGTGTAAGAAACTAGAATAATTAAAGGACTGAAAGAAAAGATCTGTCCTGTTTGAATCCCCCCCACCCCCAGAACTGGGGATTGAACTCAGGCCCTTGCTCTTGCCAGGCAAGTGCTTATTCTACTGAGCCATCTCTCCAGCCCCTCTTTGAATTTTATACTTAACAAACATACCTTTGAAAACTAAAGGTAAGATTTCCTAGTTATACAGACTTGAAATATTTTGATACCTCCAGAAGTAGCATATAGGAAGTAACAAAGAGCATAATTCAAAAGGCAAGAGAAGTTGCAGTATGCTCCTGGATGAACAATAAAGAGCTCTCAATATGATAGTTATGCAGGACTATATTAAAAAATATATTAGATGAACCCTTATTTAAAGGTCATTGCAGAATTCTATGAAACAGTACCAATCTTATGTTGGGTTATACACTTTTTTTTTCCCCATATATGTGTGTGTATGTGTGCATAAAGATAGGGAAGAAGTAATAAAAAGCCAACAGAAAATGGAAATATACTTTTTAAAGTTTCTAATACTAGGAGAAGATATCATGCAATGTCTTTTAAATAAATAATAAGTCAAAGATATAGTATAAATCTTAGAACAAAAATTAAGATTAAGCAATATTCAGAAAATTAAATATTAATTAATTAAAATTTAAATGTTTCAAAACAGTTGAACTAAGAAAAAGTTTTCATGATAGAAAAGAAGTACTAAGAGTAAAACAAGATAAATACTGGAATGGCAAGTAAATGCCCAGCACGTCTAACAGTTTGAGGATAGGATATCGCACAAAGTTCTAGTGTGTTGTGGACATGCATAATGACCATGACAGTTATTGGTGGCCAGGCATCACTTGTGGGCCTGAGCTACAGCTATTTCTTTGAAATCCACCCTATAGACTCAGGTGGAATCATGACCTATAGGGTGGAAGAGAAGTCCATTTGTAGAGTGTGCTGATGGAAATATTCTGCTGCTGTACACAAAAGAATAACTGAAAGACTACTATTGTATACCTCTTATTCTCTTGTGTTTAATTGTTTGCCCTATTTGGTGGGTTCTTTCCATTCTCATTCATGGGGCTGTGATCAATTTGCCCCCTCTCTAGAACATCATTTAGTAGTCTGTGTAGGCTTGGCTTTGTCATCATGAAATTCTTTGGCTGTTCTTTGTCATGGAAGTATTTCACTTCTCCATTATACTTGAAAGAGAGTTTTCCAGGATATATCAGTCTGGGTTGGAATTTGTTTTCTTGCAAGACTTGAAGTACTTTGCTCCATGCTCTTTTTGACTTCATGGTTTGTGAAGAGAAATCTGCTGTTATTCTGATGAGTTTCCTTTAAATGTGATCTGTTTCTTTTCTTTACCAGCTTTTAGTATACTGTTCCTATGCTGAATTTCTGGGATCTTGATTATTATGTCTGGGTGTGGTTTTCATTGGGTTGATGTTATTTGGAGTTCTATATGCTTTGGTTAGCTGAATGTGAGAATATGGGCTTGTTGCCCCATATTTGGAAAGTTTTCTGCTATTACTTCTGCCCATATTCTTTTTATATCATTTGTATTGACTCTTTCCTTCTCATTTATGCCTATTAGTCTTACATTGTTCATCTTTGCATCGTCTTGTAGTTATTGAATTATTTTTTCCCACATCCTAGTTGTTTTAAAGAGATCTTTTCTTACTTTTTCACTAGCTGCAATGGTGTCTTTCAGGTCAGAAAGTCTATTTTCACTTTCACTCAAACGGTTTTGCCAGCTTGTGATTGAGGTTTTAATTTCCTGTATATCACTTTGAACCTGTTTCATACATTCTATTTCTTTCCTAAATTGCTTGTTCAAGGGTTCTATCATTTTTATATTCTGCTCTATTTTTTATCAGTGTATTCTTTAGAAGCACTTAGTACTTCTTTGATTATAGTTAACACTAAATTTTTTAACTCAGAAATTATTTCTGATCTGATTTCTTCTATACCTTTCTGCAGTTGTTTCTTTACTGCCACCGCTATTATTTCAAAGATATCTGGTGTGTGATTTCCAGTCTCCACAATGCTAGTGTCTTCTACAATTGTACTGGGTGGACTCAGGGCCTGAGACTGCATTTTCTTCCTTCTCTTTGTCATTTTGTATACCACTGTCTTCTGACCTTTGGTGTAGAGCTTAGATAGAGTTATTACCTTAGCACCAGGTCTGGATCTATGAAGTTCAGATTCCTCCAGGTGGGTGTTGCTTGGATCTGGCTGGGGTCTGGCTTCTGTGCTCCACTTCTTCCTGCTGCAGCTGTTAGAGTTGAACCCTTTATGTCTCTCTGGCAAGATGTTCTGCTCCCGAATCAGCTGGGTGGGTCTTGCCTCTACCCTCTTTGCAGGGAGTTCTGCTGAAGGGTTCCACGCTGGGCCTGCACTCTGGGTTGAATGAGGATCCACAGGCCCCAGGTGGTCTCACTCACATGCCGGGCCTGGGCTCTGGGTCTATTAAGGATCCCACGGGCCCCTGGTTGTCTCACTCACTCGCCCGGCCTGCGCTGCTGGTCTATTCAGGATCCCGCAGGCCCCAGGTCGTCTCACGCACATGCCAGGCCTGGGTTCTGGGTCTATTCAGGATCCCTTGGGCCCCAGAGTCGTCTCACTCACTCACCGGGCCTGGGTTCTGGGTCTATTCAGGATCTTGCGGGCCCATGACTATCTCACTCACTCACTGGGGCTGCACTCCTGGTCTATTCAGGATCTGGCGGCCCCAGGTCCTCTCACTCACTCTGAGAATGTTTGGCCCCGTAGAAACATGTAACCTACTTACCAATATTTAATTCAGGCTATACCAATTTCAAGGCATTTTCATAGAATATTTTTCTGGTAGGGGCCGGGGAGATGGCTCAGTAGAATAAGTGCTTCCCTGATAAGCACAAGGGCCTGAGTTTAATCCTGTGTTCCAGGAAAAAAAAAAAAAAAAGAATATTTTTCTGGACATGATAATTAAGTTCAATTTATTGATTAGTTGTCTATATATGCAGTTTTAAATGTCCCACTTTTACAGTTTATTTTAAACAATCATTTTAATTAGCATCAGTTTTTCATATTTAAATTGTATCCTGGCCGGCCAGATAGCTTAGCAGAGTAAAACATCTGCTTAGGCAGACTCAGGGACCAGGGTTCGATCATGCCAGTGCGGCCCCACCTCCGGGGTGCACAGAGACTGCGAATGAGACTAGGCGTAGAGGTGCATGCCTATAATTGGGAAATGAGAACAGGAGGATCACTGCAAGTCTGATCTGTGTAGTGAGACCCATAGACCCTGTACTAAATACATAAAAAAGTAATCAAAAATTAAACTGTACAGTAATTTTATCATTGTTTTTCTGCATATCATATTTTAATAATTACAACTTTCTGCACCTGTCAGTTTTCTTTTTATACTATTGCCAGATCTAAATTTCCATTAAGCCAGAATTTTAGTTTGTATTGATATTATTGTTGATACCAGTAATACCTGCTATGAATACATGTTTTTAAAATAATACTTATTTCTTAACTATTCTGTGAAAAAATTATAAAAATTTTTTCTTATATCACAGTTATCATGTTATATGGATTGGTCTTTTGCACAGACTGGCAAAAGTTTTTAAAGGTCCAGATGGTAAATGTTTTATGCTTTACAGCCCTACCATCTGTCGGAATATTCAGCTCCTCTGCTCTGGTGTGAAAGCAACTGTAAACAGTAGGTAAACAAATGAGTGTAGCTATGAACTGATAACATTTTATTCCATAGACACTTAAATTTGATTTTCATACCACTCCCATATGTCACAGAATACTATTCTTTTAATTTTTCTTCCAAGCATTTAAAAATAAAATTCCATCCTTAGTTGACAGGTTGTACAAAAATAAGTAGCAGCGCTGGATTTGGTCTGTGACTGTGATTTTCCAACTTCTAACGTTCTTCATTGCCTCTGCAAATCCATTTTGTGCTTCTCATCACTTTATGTTCCTTACCTCACAATCCACAGTCCTTAGAGGGGACAAAGACAAATGGTGAGGCTCAGATGTCTTCAGGGTCAGCAAGTCAAGTAGAGCTATCAGAAATAGCTCGTATTTTACATGTACTCAAATCCTCACAAGGATAGGCATTATGATTTTCTGCTTTGTTTCATTTCGTTTTGCTGTACTGAGGATTAAACCCAGTGCTGTCATACTGAGCTACATCTCTGGGGTTTCTTTGTTTGATTAAAAAAAAAAAAAAAAAAACAGGGTTGTTTGAGTTACTAAGTCGCCCAGCTGGGCTTACACTTGCAGGTGGTAAAACTAATGCATGAAAAGAATTTTATTGTAATCATTATGGAAGAAGCTTACTATTTGACAGGCTTTTATTACAACTTATAAAGTACAATACAACTAAAGTATGTTGTTTGCGTCTTTTAACTAGAATACAGCATACATAGAATCTAGCTGATTTATCCCCAAAGCTTGTGGTCACCATCACTGTACTACATTGCTTGCTAATTCTGTACTGCTTCATAGAATGTATAAGATTTCATAGCATAAACCATAAGTAATATGGATCTGTCTCTGGTGAGGATTTTTTTTTAAACCACAGTATCTGAAACAGGATACCTAATGGTTAAAGTGATGTCACCACCTAAGGGCCTGCATGCTTCTGGCTGCACTGTTTCAGTGAGTCATATTTCTCACCACAGCCACACTGGCTTCCTCCCCTGGCACTGAAGAATGGAGACTACTGGATGTGCATTAAATGTTGGACTGTAGTAGTAGGGTCATGAGGTGCCGTAACAGCTGTTGCCAGACCAATGTTCAGATAGATGCAGTTCTTCATTAAATCAAAAGATACAGAGCACCACCTGAGTTTCCTATAAGCAAAGTAGTAAAAAAAAGTTCCTAAGAGAAATCAGTCACATTAGAGCAGATAAAAACAAGCAGCCAGGCAAACAGTTCTGCTTTGCTGAAACATGCTCATTTTCTTCATTCCAAGAGGTGCCAGGATGTAGGAGTTCCAGTTAGGAGGGGCCCAGCCCCAGTTAATCAGATCATATTCCCTGTGTATGCCTATACATACAAACATGTGCATGTTTTAAGTGATATGTTTTAAGTAATGTTAAACTTTATTCTACTGTACAGAAGTAAATGATTATAGATCTAAGCAGGACATGTTGATAAAATTAAGAGACTGGCATCCTTCAGGTATAGCAAGTGTACAGCACTGAACTGAAAAGGTAGCTGAGACACACTTACAACTTTACTTTGAAATGCTGTGTATGTGGACGGGATATGCAGAGATTCATTACATGGAGAAATGAAAGTAGTTTGTCAGACCCAGTGACATGACATCTTACTGCTTAAGTGAACAGTTTGACAGTTTTTGCTCCCAGTGAATGATCTACAAAAGACTTTCTTTCACATTAGTGGTAGCATTTCATGCAGGAATGTAATAGCTGCTAAAACCAAAAGACAAGTGAATATTAATGAGCCCTCAAAATGGTGTGGTGCATTAATTTGGGCAGATTGCTTAAAATATGTAGGCACCAAATTCTGTAGTTATTTGCTGGGGTTTTTTTGTTTTTGTTCTTGTTTTTAATGCCAAAATTTTACTTCCAGAGGGGAGAACCAGAAAAAAGCCAGTGCTAACAAAATAGATTAACATGATGGAAACAGACTTATTTCTACAGCCTCTCGATCTTCTTCTCATTTGATTCTAGATTGGGAGTTCCTTTTTTGCTTTCATTTTATGTCTTATTTTCTAAATACATTTAATGTGTTAGCTACTACAATTAAGATGGTCTCTCATAATGCTTGTTTACTTGATTGTGTCACTCTGGTTGACATAAGAAATTTCCAGCAGGTTAGTACACACATTTCGGAGTGTGTGCTTAGGTAGGTCATGGGGGCCGGACTAAATGCTGTATATGGTACTGCTCCCCTTGCTCTCTGGTGCTGTTCCCTGCTCTGCTTCCCAGCCACCATGAAATAAGCGAGGTTGCTCCACAGTGCCCTTCCATGGTGTTTCTGCTTAAAGTCAGCCATCTATGAACTGAATCCCCCGAAACCATGAGCCAAATTAAAATCTTCATCTTTCAATTGTGACTGTTGGGTACTATTTCACAACAATGGGAAAGCTGACTTACACAGATAATTGACAGTGGGAGTGGGCCTTTGGAACTGATTTGTAAGAGGACTTTGGAAAGGTTTGAAGAGGCAACCTAGAGAAGCCCTAGAATACTGTAAATAGAACTTGATAGGTGATTCTGGCCAGAACTCAGAAAGCCAGAATCATAATAAAAGTATGGACGGTAAAAGTGATGTCCTGAGGTTTTACAGAAGATTGAGATTAAAGATGGAGGACTAATTGACCTGCTAGATGAAATTTCAAAACAGCCCAACATTTAGGCTCTGGTACTGCTGCATGCTTTTACCCAGATTTATAGTGAGAATAGGGAGCAAAAACAGTAGAGTAGAAAATTTGGGGAAACTTGGGCTAGCCAGATAGCTCAGTGGACTAAAATGCCTGCTTAGGCAGGCGCAGCAACCAGGATTTGATCCCCAGCATGCCATACTCGCCCCACCCCCAGGGCGTGCTGAGATGGCAATTGAGACTGGGCGTGCTCCTGTAATCCTAGTGCTTGGAAGACTAAAAACAGGAGAATCACTACAAGTCTGATCTGTGCAGTGAGACCCTACAGATCCTGTCCTAAATATTAAAAAAAAAGAAAAGAAAATTTGGGAAAACTTAAATTTTTGGCCCACAAGGAACCACATAATAAATTTAGGGCCAAGAAATGAGTAATTGGTACTATTAAAAAGAAACTTAAATACAGTGATAGGCTCACGAACTTAATTCTTTCCACGGTCTACTCTCAAATTGAAATAGATGAGAACAAAATCAAATTCAGTGGTTAGGTTCAATGTTGGCCTTGTGGGGAAAATTAATTCTGTTCTCTTCCTTCCCTGAAAAGTATGAGGTCATGTATGAGGTCATGAGTTCGATT
>NW_004524680.1:1997321-2001631 GCF_000260255.1 Octodon degus | reverse complement strand
GAGAGAGAGAGAGAGAGAGAGAGAGAGAGAGAAAGGGAGGGAGAGGAAGGGAGGAAAGGAGGGGGAGAGGGAGGGAGGCAGAGGGAGAGAGAGAGAGAGAGAGAGGCAGAGAGGGAGGGAGGCAGGAAAGGAGAGAGAGGGAGGGAGAGGGGGAGAGGAAGAGAAAGGGAGAAAGAATCACTGAGACTTAAGTGATTAAGACGGGCCTCCTAGGTAATTGGTACCCCAGGATTTATTTCACTATAGTCAACCATGCAGTCATTGTGGTCCAAGAAGGCCCATGTACTGCTAGCAGCAAATCGTGGTGTCATTCCTGTTGATCTGGTTATTATCATTGTATAGAATACAAGAGTAGTAGGATCTGAGAAGCCTCCACCTTACAGAAGAAGACCAAAGAAGTTAGACAGAAGCCCCTGAGGACAGGATATGAAACTGAGGAACAAACCAAATGTGGAGTGGAAGCCCCAGGAAGCCATATAAGCCATAAGCATAGAACATCTACTGAATCGAGCTTAAGGGCCATGAATGGAATCGGCCCAGGAGCCGCTATATGAGTTGTAACCACCAAGGCCATCGGAGTGAGGTTCCCCAACTCCTTTGGAACTAAGATTTCACCATTTTGTGGGCCAAATGCTGCACGTGGAGCTATAGGACTTAATGTTTGCCCTAGTTGGTTTTGGGCTTTCTTTGGCGGTTTTATATCCCCTCATTCCTCCCTTTTGGAAAGAGAACTTTTTTACCCTGTGCTATTGTACCTTGGGATTGTGTAACTTGTTTTATTTTTAGAGATTCATAGCTAAGTTTGCCATCAGTCTCAGAAAAGATTTGGACCTGGACATTTTAGCAATGCTGGGATTGTTGAGACTTTGGGGAGGGAATTAATTATAGTTTTGGTTTCATGTAAGCTAGTTGTATTATATTAGGAAAAATTATAAACTTATTAGTCTATATTGGTTAAGGAGATGTGTTTCAGTGTCAGGTTGACAGAGGGTGGACAGTGGCAGTTAACATTAATTGTGTCAACTTGATTGGCCTTGAAACTACCCAGAGAATTAGCAGAGCATATTTCTCAGTGGGTCTAGAAAAGCCCTGGAGCCACGGAGCTGTATCTGGTCCCTTGCCCCTTCCTGTCTAGTGCTGCTTTCCAGCTCTGCTCCCCACCCGCTGTGAACTAAGCAGCTTTGCCCTGCCATACCCTTTGCTCGTGATGCTGCTGTTGTGGGGACACCCAGCCATGGCTTGAATCCCCTGAAATTATGAGCCAAAGCAAAGCTCTCCTTTAAGTTGTATGCATCAGGTATTGTATTCCAGTAATAGGAACACTAACTACACTATGTCATCTGATTTCATCACTGAAATTGCTGTAGGCGTCCCCTCCTGGTTCTGGTCTCAGCCCTAGAAGTCTATACTTATAATCCCAAAAATACATTATTGGCTTCCCACCAAGTTAATTCCAATCTACCACTCCCAGTGCAACCCACGGTGAAAACAAAGACATTGAGACATATATATAATTATAGGGGAGCCAAGGGGCCCCAAGTCCAACCACGAAGATGGCTTTCCGCAACAAAGAGAGCGACCCAGGGCTGCACCCAGGTTTTATTCAGCTGAGAAGGAGGAGTGGCTTGAGGAAGAGAATTGTGGGAAGTAGGTGATTACTGTGAGCTGGGCTAGTTGAGTGGTCTGCATTTACCTCTGTCATATGCAGAGAGAGTAATTTGCATTATGCTAATGAGATAGCATCTGCTATTTTGAGGGTCTAGTGCTCCACCTCTGATGTGTCATCTTTCAAGCCCCAGGAAGTTATGGCCTCTGTCTCAGGGCTCATCCCAGCCGACAGCGTGGAGCACTGGCTCTTCGTCCTGTCTCAACCCGGCTTATATCGGAGAGCAGCAGGTGTGGGTTATCAGGGAAACACGCATGCCATCTTCAAAAATTACCCCCAGCACATTGCTTAAGGCCAATTGAAAGGATAAAGAAAAGTCCTAGCCAGCTCTGTACATAACAATACAAGGAAATAGGGTCAGGCTCAGTCAAAATGAAGATAATCACTCTTTTAAGGAGAGCTGCCCAGGTGGCCCTCCACAATTGCTACAAAATTTGAATAAGAGTCATTGGTGTGTAGTCACTTTTTTGAGAACTGATAAGTGGGATCAGATTGATAAAACATGAAGATTTTGTGCAAACTCAAAATACTGCTTTTTTTCCCCATTATTAGCAAGTCACTTTACAGGTAAATTACTACATTTTATTAGATCATACAGTTTCATGTACTCGACTTTAGATGCACCCCAGTTCTGGTTTCTGGAACTGTCTCTGATGAGTGGCCTGTCTGTACTCCATGTTTTCACCTCCTGGTGTTTAGCTGTTTTCCTCTGAGATTCTGAGGCTTCATCAAATGCTCAAGTTTTCTTTTTATGCCTAGACTCTCATACTCTGGGGGAGTGCTCCACTCTGCCACTGCCCTCTAGTATTCCATTGCTGAGTACTTAATGAACCTGCTCATGGAGCAGAGAGCATAAGGATACAAAGGCCCTTCTTCCAACAATGGGCTGTGTATACATGGAAGAGTACTGGAGCTGGGAATCACCTGGGTGGTCATGCCCTGGGCTTTTAACCTTGATGTCCCTTGCTTTTAACCTAAAAATATATAACATTAGTTACAGTTTATAGGCTTTCTTTATAAGTACTGCTTGCTAACTGATTGTGCTACTGGAGCTCCAGGATTTGTGGATTTACTATGCTAAACCACTTTTATCGTAGTCACTTTATATTCTCAAATTAAAAGCTTTTTTGAGCATCAAAGACTAATAACATTGAAGTTATGATGTTCATAAAGCAGTTTATACAGAGAGAGGTAGGACATGGGAGGTTTTATTCTCAAAGTAAGGTACTATAGAAAACAATCTTTCTAATTTTGTTTTTCTCATTTTTTTTTTCTCTCCAAAGTCTGGATTACTACCAAGGTGAAAGGGCTGATGTCTGGAAATCGTTAATCCATGGGATTTGTTCATGCCATATAAAATTTTCAGAAATATTTTGCTTTTTAAGTATGATTTTCTGATTGACTACAGCAAACATAAATCTAAAAAGGACAGCTCTGTCAGGGGAGCCAAGATTCCTTTTAGCTTCTCAGATATATGGGAAATTGGGGAGAGGTGGAAGGGGTGGAAATAAAGATTTTTTCATGTGGGCAGTTCAGAAGGAAAGAGAGGAAGTAAAAGGGGGAAAGGAAAAAATATCAGTATGTAGAAGCAAACCACAACTGATAGAGTAAAGGTAGGAAGGTTTATACATAAGACTTTCCTGAAATTAGCTTCTGTATCACTGAGAACCTAGCTTTATCTCAGTTTTTAGTAATGAGAAGAAGTTAAAGAACCACTTCTGTCCTGTTGTCCTGGGCTTAATGGCAGTTCTTGTGTGCTCTTTTTTAATGTTCAGAAGCATAACCTCAAACTTTGAAAGATGCAGTTCTTGTGGCACTCATTTCAGAGAAAACTACGCTTTGCTGAAGCTAGAAGTATTGACTCGGGGCCTTTTTGCTCAGCTCTTTCCTTCGATTTTCCTCACGCTCTCTTGCTGGTACAGATGTACTGTAGGATTCTGAAACACCAAATCACAAATGGTTCTAACCTGTCACAGTTCATTTCCTGGCTATTTCCAAGTTGAGCACTAACATCGAATTCCTGCATATAATTTGTCTTTCTCCAAATACAAAGATACTCATTTCCGATATTTATACATATCTACACACATGATCATATTTTCTGCTGGATTCCAGGTGGTAGCTAAGCTTTCTACCTGTTTCACCTTTATGTGTCTTCTTAGGCCAAGTTCTTGTTAAGTACTGTTAAATGAAGAGCTTTGTCTACCAAAGGCTCTAGACCCAGAAGCAGATCCTCAATGGCCACTGTCTAAGAACATTCAGCAGTAGACTTGTGGATATCTGCATGGTCTTCTGTGTTTAATTTGATGCTTGATTTAAAATAACTGACTGATAGAAAATTATCTCTGTCTAGTCCAGCTCCTCTGTGTACACGCATACAATACACTACCTTAATGTGACCTTGAAATAAATTTGCTTAGAGTTTGTTTCAAAGACTGACCTTTCTGAGCCTTTGACAGATATGATATCAAATCTCATGATTTATAGATAATGGCATTTGTCTTCTCTTGTGGTCTTACAGACTATGAGAAGGAACCAGTGGGTATGTTTTTTATCATCTAGGTTCTTATTCTTTGTTAGGAGGTTTACTTTTCTTACATGGGCAACTTGACTTGCATATTTGTTCCACTCCAAAGGCAATTAT
>NW_004524680.1:1995929-1997221 GCF_000260255.1 Octodon degus | reverse complement strand
TTCTAATTTGATGGTTTTTTTTTTTTTTTTTTTTTTCCTGGAACCGAGGATTGAACTCAGGCCCTTATCCTTGCCAGGCAAGCGCTTATTCTACTGAGCTATCTCCCCGGCCCCCTCCAAAGACAATTATAAATTAAAGGGAAAAAAATGAAATATTGTGATAAAGGTTGATAGTATATTTTTTCTGATAGGCAAGAAGCCTGTTTTTGTTTCTTCAATCTTTATGTCCAATAGACATGTACTAATGCCAAAAAGGCTATTGTACTTAACTACGCAGACAATAATAATGGAGCTACTTCAGACAGGGGACCTCAGACCATCAAAATAGAGAGTAAATTATCAGGTTTGGTGTTTGAATTGTGCACAGGCATGCAAGGAGGTGAAAGCTACCATTTTTGTCTATGGCCAACTGCTTACCTCATGGTTAAGTCCACCATCTGTCCTTATGTGGCCTTCCTACTTACAAAACATGAAATCTCTCTGCTCGCATTTACTTTTTCTTCAGTGCCTGCATTTCTCCCTTTATATCTCTTTCATCGATATGGAGCCCTAGAACTTTACTGCACAACAGAAAAGTCATTCATATATATATATATATATATATATATATAAATTTAAACCACATCATTGAACAAATTAACATATCTATAAAGTGTCTCATCTAACAACAGAATCCATATTTTTTTCAATGGCATATAAAACTTTTTCCAGGGGCCAGGGAGATAGTTCAGAATAAGCACTCGCCTGGCAAGTCCAGGGTCCCAAGTGCATTCTCTGGTACTAAAAAAACCCTTTCCAAAATAGACCATATTTTAGGCCATAATATATGCTTAAATACAAATGGATTATAATGGATTGAAGCTAGAAATCAACAGCAAAAGAAGAACAGAAAATAATACATTATTGAATAATCAGTAGATGAAATCAGGGAAGAAATTAAAAATATTCTTAGCGTCAAATGACACAACAGTTACTCTACTTCTGGTATCAAAATCTGTCACTTGCCTTGTTTTGGGGAAAAATACCCAACACTCACAACTTACAAGAAACTCGGCAGCATAAGCACTTGCCTGGCAAGTGCAAGGTCCTGAGTTCAATCCCTGGTACTCCACCCAAAAAAAAAAAAAAAAGAAAAAAAAACAAAAAAAAGTTTATTTTGACCCATGATTTTAGTGGTTTCAGTCCATAGTTAGCTAGCTCCAAAGCTGAAGAAACTGGAAGAAGAGTCTGTCAGAAGAAAGCTGTTCACATCCTGATAGCTAGAAAGCAGAGAGAGAGAGAGAGAGAGAGAG
>NW_004524680.1:1983021-1995118 GCF_000260255.1 Octodon degus | reverse complement strand
AAGTTCCGTTTTTTGAATATTATAGGTGTGTTAACTCAGCAAAATAATCTAAAAGAGTTCAGTAGTCCATAATAGTATTGGGTCTTCTGCTTCACTGGCAATGTCAGAAATTGTTGACCTGAGTCCCCTACAGCTCAACATAGCAGCATGGCTTTACTTCTTATATTTCATTTTTAAACTTTTCTGCTGGGTGGTTAAGACCAAGGTAAAGCAGGACCTATGGAACAAGAGTTGTAGTTTTTGGGTCTGATAAGGTCAGTGAAATCCCCTCAGAATTTATCCTGAGATCCTGTACCTCAGATTGTTTGTCAGTGTCAGCCATGCGGATGAGTCACGGCCATTGCTTGGCCAATGTGCTTTCTGTGAAAGCCTGAGAGAATGACTCTCCTTAGGCACACTCTACATCATCGATCCCTTTCCTCTTTGGCCCCATAATCTCCTTCATCAGAAAATGTGGGACACTGCCGACTTACATGACGTTAAAGTACAAGTTCTCTTTTGTCCTGAGTCTTAATTGACCTTGGAAGGCTAGGGTCAAAATGTTGGCTTTCCTTGCAGCCCTTCTTTTCATCTAATTTCGGTCTGCAAACATATTTGTCCTCTTTTATCTGCCCCACCTAATATGCATTACCCTACCTGTTGATAATTGACATTTTTGTCTTATAATCTTCCAAGTATTAAAGGAAGAGCTGAAGATATTCACAGCCTTAACATCCTCATCAAGCGCATAAATAGATGTATGGTTGCATTCAACAGACTAACGTTATTCTCTAAAACACCCTTACCATTCTGTTCACTGTGCTATCCCTAAAATTTAACTTCAGCAGCATTTCTTACAATCCATAAGGTAGAGTAGATTTTAACTGAATAAGGCAAACTGTAGACAAATGTTATGTCACAATGTAGCATGTATGTCTCTAGTCCAGTTGTTCATAGAACTGAACCTCCTGAGTCTGGCCATTACACCCCACATTCCTATCAGCATCGTGGTCTTTGAGCTCCAGTAAGAATCACCAGTTCAGGGGACAACTTGCTCGGGCCTCCCTCCTGTCCCTCTCTTGGACAGGAGCTTTCTTTCCCCCAGTAAATAAAAGAGTCACCGGTTCATCAGGCTGGTTACAGCATACTAAAGCTTCTCTAGACCCAATCTCCAAACCTTTCCAAACTCCTTCCATGAACTATTTCCAGTGTACAGTTACACGCTTATCCCCACTTCTCCCTTACCAATTTTCTGTATTATTCAGCTTTCCCTTTTCCAGCACCCACAATTTAAAGGAGTAGTCAGATTTAATTTGGCCTATAGCTTTAGGGAATTAAGCACATAGTTGCCTGACTCAAAGGCAGGAATATAATGGTGCAAGAATGTGGCAGAACAAAGCTTCTTTAGTTCAGGCAGCCAAGAAGCAGAACGAGGAACACCACCAAAGAGGAAGAATGGCACAAGGTACTTAGTACATACCAAATGTCATGCCTCATTGACTTACCTGGTCACACAAAGAAGTGTGCCTCACCACTTCCCTGAGTGGCTCCATAGTCAGTCAAGTTGACACAATCAAGTTTAATTATCACAGGATGTAACTTTATTTTAGGAGCTTTGCTTGTTTTATCACAAATATTTTTTGAAAAATAGTCTATAAAATCTATTTGATGGAGTCACCTAGATACACATGAAAAATTGTTACAAAGTAAAGGTTAAGATTTGGAGTTCTGGGCCAGCCAAATAGCTCAGCAGGTTAAAGTGCCCGAGGGTTCGACCCCCAGGCCTGCTGTCCTGGTCCCATACCTGGGGTGTGCTGAGATGGCATTTGAGACTGGGCATGATGGCACACCTGTGATCCCAGCTCTTGGGAGGCTGTAAACAGGCCGATCACTACAAGTCCAATCTAGTAGTGAGACCCTGAACACCCTGTGGACCCTTCCCTAAAAAAAAAAATACAAAAAAAAAAAAAAAAAAAAAGATTTAGAGTTCTGATTTCCTGCTTCCGGTGATCCACTGGGTGGAAGTCTGAAGCAGTGATGATGATGATCTTAGGTGTCTTAGGAGGGCTCTTCTGGCTGTTCGAGTTGACTCCTATTCATGCCAATTTGCTGGTAACGTGAACCACAATGTGGCTTCTGGTTAGAATGGATTGGTTGCCTCTGGTGAAGAACTTGCAAATCCAGCCCCAGTAGCTTATTCTGGATAAAGACTACTCTGTCTCTGGCATGTAGCCGGACTTCCTTGAAATCCATTGTCTTTCTGTATCACAAGGATTTATGAACAATGATCAGGTACATTCATTGAAAACTTCAATCACATATAATCTAGAGCAGTTTTTTTTTTCTCTACCTTCCTGTAACGTGCTCCAAGAAAGTTACTAATGAGCATTATAATGAAAAAGAGAGCCTAGCCATAAACATGAGGTAGTGCAACAGATGTGGCCACTGTCAGGTGGAATCAGATGGACTCAGGAATCCAGCTAGAAGCATCATCTTGGAGCAGTTGTTGGGCCATAGAAATTTTAGTGCTTTCTTTTACATGGAAGCATTTGAAGCATAAATTCTGAACCGTGAAGTGATCTTAACAACCGTGGGTGCTTGAAGACTTAACTGCTTCTTAGATACTGGACAGATGCCTATGGAAATCATCTTTGACCATTTCATTATAACATTTTAAAATGAAAAACTTGGACTGGGGAGATAACTCAGGAAAATAAGCACCTGCCTGCCTACCTGGCAAGTGCAAAGCCCTGAGTTCAATCCCTGGTACCTCCAAAAAGGAAAAAGAAAAACTTGCTGCTTTATCCATATTTATGAAGTCTTTGAGTGGGAAAAGAACTTTTAAGTTTGTGATGACTATTTTAAAGAAGCAAACTTTTGCAGTTCTATTTTTAAATACATATTTAGAGTTCTGGAGTTTCTTGGCTCTAACTTCAAGTAGGTTAGCTTTATTTTTTCATGAAATGTCTAATGTTTATTGACTATTTCCAAAAAGAAAGGCAGCTATGGTATCTCTCCAGCTAAATACAAATGCAGTTCAAAGCTGCTGAAACTTTTCAGATTCTCAATACTAATGATAAGATTGGGGTTTTTTTGTTTTTGTTTTGTGTCGTTTTGGTATTGAGAAATGAACCCAGGCCCTTGCACATGCTAGGCAAACAGCTACATGTTATAAATTATCTTAGGTGTAAAGTTGACAGGTATATTTTATCTGGCATATTTCTTGCATAAAAAGTATAAAGATTACCCAAAAAAAAATTATTTTTCTGTTTGTTAGGATTAAAGATGAGGAAGGATCATAACACTAAAAACATTTCAGGAATCTGTTAATTAGCTTTCTGCTTGTGCTTTAGTTGAAAACATTTAAAAAGATTCAGTCCCAGGGACCATTTAAGCATTAAACTTATTCCATTTCGTAAGTATGTAATTAAAGACTAAGTAAAACTAGGCCTTAGGTCAGGCAAAGAAATTTATTTTGCAGTTTAAATATTCCCAAATGTAAATTCACAGTTAAAGATAAATCATTTACACAAATTTTAATTCACCCAGTTTAAATGTTATATATATCCAACATGAATTATAATAAAGTATGGAATAGGACTATACCTTTTATATCTTTTTCATGTGTGCATTTGGTACTAGGGCCTGTATCCAAAGCTTTTTTTTTTTTTTTTTTTTTTGTGGAACCGGGGATTGAACTCAGGCCCTTGCACTTGCCAGGGAAGCGCTTATTCCACTGAGCCATCTCCCCAGCCCCTGTATCCAAAGCTTTATGCATGCTACACAAATACCTCAGAGTTGCATCCTTATTTATTTATTAATTTATTTATTTTGAGACAAGGTTTTATACATCTTATTCTTTTTTTTAAAGCTGTAATAATATTTTTCCCCATAATTTTATTGAGAAACAACGAGACAGTTTCGAATCAAATTGGTAGGACAGTTCCAATAATTAACACATTGCATACTCTCTTCCTAGTGATTATTTGTTGTACAAGATGCAGACATGATATCCTACTTACAAACACTATTAGAACAAATCCCTCTATTCATTGAATTAAGAGAATGTAGCTATATATTTATCCTTATCATTTTGAATACACAGATACAAAATGATCATTCATCTGTATCTCTTTTTGTTTAGTTCCGTCATTTAAATATTATAGGTGTGTGAACTCAGCAAAATATTCCAAAATAGTCCAGTAGTCCATAATAGTATTGGGTCTTCCGCCTGACTGGCAATGTCAGAAGTTGTTGACTTGAGTCTTTTACAGCTCAGCCTATTAATATGGCTTTACTTTTTGTACTTCGTTTTTATACTTTTCTGCTGGATGGTTAAGACCAAGATAAAGCATGACCTATGTAACAAGAATTGTAGCTTTTGATCTGATAAGGTCAGTCAAATCCCCTCAGGATTTATCCTGAGACCCTGTACTTCAGTTTGTAGATCCTTTATCAGTGTTTGTAGATCCCTCCAGTGTCAGCCATGTGGATGAGTCACAGCCATTGCTTGGCCAACGTGCTCTCTGTGAAAGCCTGAGAGAATGTTTTCTCTCCATGTGACTCTCCTTAGGCACACTCTACATCATCGATCACTTTCCTCTTTGGCCCCATAATCTCCTTCATCAGAAAATTTGGGATACAACTGAGTTACATGATGTTGCAGTACAAATTCTCATATGTCCTGAGTCTTAATTGACCTTGGAAGGCCAGGGCCAAATGTTGGCTTTCCTTGCGGCCCTCCTTTTTCTCTAATTTTTGGTCTGCAAACTTAGGTAGTTAACCCTCCAGAAGACAAGCTTATTGTGATTACCATACAACCTAGGCTGTTGAGCTTAACCTCACTATCTGTCTGAATATCAAGCATCTTAGGCATAACATGGAACAGTTTGTTGTGGTTTTTTTGTACCAGAATCAAACTTAGGACTTTGCACTTGCCAGACAGGCATTTATGCTGCTGAGTTATCTCCCTGGCCTTATACATCTTATTCTTAATATACCATTCAGTTAAAGGTTAATGTGGCATAAAACAGTGGTTCACTGAAAAATGATTTTTTTTAGTTTCATTTAACTGTTGTTTGTTATACAATGTGTCTGACCATTTTGATAGTAGGGTTTTACTATAATTTTTTAAAACTCTAAACTTTTTTTTAAAAAAAGTTGCATTTCAATGAAGACATAATACCTAGCTCCAAATCCTTTTTTTAAAAAAAGACTTAAAATACTATCCTTCATCCTTCTTACCCTCATTTACAATATTGACCAAGAATTTAAACATAGTAATTGAGAGGAAGAAACTTTGAGACGGGATTCATGGACTTTATTCTTTTGTCTCCTTTTTTACTTTTCAGAATTAAGCTGTCTGCTGGGACCTCTGGGGAAAATGCCATTAATGCATTGCAGCGGTTACACTTGATTGTGCTCACACTAGTAAAGCAAACTTCTGGGTGTTTGAGTGTGTCATGGAAGTGTGACCTTGAGTACTACGTCTGGCTCCTGGTCTCTTTCTAGTACTGTTCCCCTACTCTGTTTCCTTACTCTCTTCCTGGCCACTGTGAGCTAAGCAATTCTGTTCCACTGTGATCTTTCACCATGTTTCTTGGAGCCAGCCAGCCATGGACTGACTCCCCTGAAACTGAGCTAAATTAAACCTGTCCTCCTTGGAGTTGTGAGTGTCAGGTATTGTTTCACAGTGACAGGAAAATGACTAGTACAAACAGTAATGATTTTGTCAAGTTAATCTGTTAATTTCCTGGGCAGAGTTTTTATACACTCTGTATTGAGAGGTAACAGTGTAATGGTAGTCCAACAAGAAATCAAAACTACTAACAATGATGTGAGTATTGGGCAATTGGACCTGCCTCTCAAGGAGAAAAATTTTATAACCATCTCAGGGCAGTGATCATGTAAGAACCATGCTAGATATAATAGTAATTTGCCAGGAACAAAGTATATTGTCAATATGTGTAGCTTTGAAAAATGTTATGTTCCAAACAACAAAACATTAGTTCCTCAAGAGGGCAAATATGTACTGAAGTCCCACATAATATTGAATACCTGTTAATCTAGTCTTTATGATGAGGATATGCCATTCCTCTCAATGTAGCATCCTACAATGTGTTGGAGCCAGCTAAACTATTAAAATAAATATCTCACAGAATAGAGTGGGGAAAGAAAAGCAAGCTAGCTAGTTGACTGGTGAGGCATGAATTCTTTTCTATACATGCGATCCTGGTGTTACAATGTAAATGGTCTGAGAAAGTGTGTTCGGGTCTCATGCATAAATAAATTACAGAAGTAAAATACTGTAGAATCTTTAGGTACTGTCTTTATTAAATAATATAGGAGCAGCTCCACAGTCTTCCAAAAACCTATTAATTGTCTAAACATAAGTGGGAATGAGATAAAATATTTTAGGATGCTGTCCTCTGTATCCATATGTTATCAAATGCTGACCTTGGGCATCTGTTTGAGAGTCTAACACATTAACTAATTCTTGTAAGAAGAAAAAAGCTGTCAGCCCTTGAAGTCTTTTCTCTTTTATAACTTTATTTTCATTAACATATTGGTAAATGTAAGGTTAGGGAATATTGACATTTTGGTGTCATAGTTGGTACAACCAAGGACTATCCTTTGTGTGTGTGTGTGTGTGTGTGTGTGTGTGTGTGTGTGTGTGGAACTGGGGATTGAACTCAGGTCCTTGAGCTTGCCAGGCAAGCGTTTATTTTACTGAGCTATCTCCCCAACCCTCAGTTATCCTGATAAAGTCATTTTTTAACTTCTTTTTTAAGGGGGGTGGGGGAAGATATGAAATTATAGTCCTACATAGCTATAGAAGCAATTTGGTCTAACCACATTTCTGATGATTTTTGGTAGGAATCCTCCAGCCCAGTATATGAGGTCATATGTGGAGAAAAGATATAACTTAAACATCCCACAAGCTATCCTGTTTACTTGTCTAATACTCTCCTCTCTTGAGATTAGGCAGGCATTTTACCTTGTAGGAATCACAGTTTCTTTTCTAAGTGGACTGCTTAAATTAGACTGGATGAGCCGAAGAAGATAAGGGCATTTCCTACATGACTGACATGGATTATATATGTTAGAGAGGACAAAGTAACTTTTGTGGACAGATCTGGAACTATGCTATTTGGGCAGCTTTTATATACTTTCCAGTAGTAATAGTTTTTTGGTTTGGGGTGTGTGTGTGTGTGTGTGTGTGTGTGTGTGTGTGTGTGTTTAATCATTTCCATTTAACAGAGCAAGAAAGGACTCATTCTGAATTTTGTGTTTTGTTGGGGTTTTTTTGTTTGTTTGTTTGTTTGTTTGTTTGTTTTTTGTGGAACCGGGGATTGAACTCAGGCCCTTGCACTTGCCAGGCAAGCTCTGCCCTTATTCTACTGCACCATCTTCTCGGCCCTCATTCTGAATTTTGCATAGGATGTTTCATCATAGAAACAATCAATATTCCATTATTATTTATGTTGGATTTTGAAATATTCCAGCATGTAAGAATACTGTTGCATTGTTTATTAAATCTATTAGCACTTTACCATAAAATGCATTAAATTGGTTTGAAATTCCTTTTTGATTAGGAACCTAAAACAATTTAATATAAGTAATGGTAGTAAGCTAGTGATCATTCTAAATTCTATTTTAACATAAGGAATATGACCTTTCTATTCAGGTCATTTATCACATTGTTGGTAGTCACACATCTTCATTCTAATTTTCAATCCAAAATGGGTACTTGATCACTTAAAATATCTTTCAGTCTTGAAGCGTATGTGTAACATTTTGTGATAGCTGCCACCAATACAAACACAAAGGGGATGAAAATAAATTGCACAAACACATTTTGAAAATCTCCAAGAAGTGTTTGTTTGTTTGTTTGTTTGTTTAATCAGTGTGTCTCTAAATATAAAGAAGATCATGCCTAGAAAAGAAAATCATAGAGGGATGTGTTACTTGGAGTATTGGGGGGGTGATATAAAACCATGATGAGATGGTTTTATCACTGCTCTACACAGTATGTATACATTTACTGGAATATTGCCTTTAAAGACTACATTTTGCAGTTCTTTTTAAATTTTTAAACCTTGCACAGTGATTGTACATTAGAGATCAGAAATAAAATACAAGTCGTGTTGAGATTGCTGTTTGTGAAAAAAAATTCCCCCACCTTTAAACCTACTTGAATGAGACACTCTCTCCTTCGGTGACTGACTGCATTGTTATTGCCTGTCTAGGCAGGAAATTTCATTGCAGAACTGGTATGATGAGCCTGCTCACTAGGGGTCCCAGAGGACCGAGGAGCCTTCCACAGCAGCACTCTAATGTTAACTATTGTCCTTATAAGAAGTTACGTGCTTTTTAAGTGTACAATTGACTCACTTTTCTCTAGTTTGTTTAGCTAATTCCAATTTCTGTATTACAAGATACTCTGTGAGCCTAAACTCTGATCTCTCTTTTTTTGCGGAACCGGGGATTGAACTCCAGCCCTTGCGCTGGCCAGTGAAGCACTTATTCCGCTGACCCATATCCCAAGCCCCCCGCTTTTTTTTTTTTTTTTTTGCTTATCTCTTTAAACTAAAGTATGTTTTCTGTGGGGTCCGTGAAGTAATCAGTGTCACTGTCAAAAGAGATACTAGACCTTGTTTCTTTTGACTGGAAGATTATTGAGCTTCTTACTCATCCGGTGAGTCTGAGGTATCCTGATGAAAGAAATGCCAAGCTGGTGACATGAGGCAGGGGTAGACCTTGTCTCTTGAGCCTTGGAAACACTGAAAATGGTCAGCATCCTGGCTGTGGTGCGCAGCCACCAACAGCTGCTGTGCATCAAGCACACGGTGCTCTGGCTGTGATGTAAGAACCTGGCCCAGTTCTCTTCCTAGACGCCAGCTGTGACCCACCACTATGGTCCTGGCCAAGGGACTGTCCCAAGAGCTGTCAGGTGAAATTCTGGAGCAGAAATCATTAGATAATTTACTTGCAAAGGAAGTCCAAGGAGTAGTTATTCAACCAGGGTAAAGAGAACTGAAAAGAAATTTAGGGCAGGTGTGTTATTTAAGAAAAAACACAGTAGTGTGACAGCTGAAAGAATTTCAGTCTTTGGCTGTGAGTCAGGTACTTGGAGTTATATAAGGATTTATCAGTCACTGTTTAAAAAAATATCAGATATCTTGTATGAAATGAGTGAAGAAAGCTAACCAGGATGAGGCAGATTTAGTAATTAATTCTGTCATCACATCTCTTGGCCAAGAAAAACATGTGCCTTCTCCAGAGCCAGAGTTTTTCTTCTGTACCAAGAAGTGAAAGAACACACAATATATATGTAGTATAGCCTTTCAGAAGAGCAATTTTTACTAGCAGTTTTCTTGTGACTTCTAAAAAAAGTGAAAAGAGAAAATGGGAGGTAACAAATCATTCTCTATCAGAAATAACATCTCTCTAAAAACAAGGTGGTCCTGTGTTCAGTCCCCGGCTGAAGCACAGAATTCTTGGTCTGGTGTCCATGCACTAAACCAGCATTGAATGTGACAGTATAGGATTTTTTTTTTTTTTCTTTTTTTTGGGCGGTGATTGGGAGGGTGGCACTGGCTTAGGCTGCCTTAAGGGAGGGTCTGGTAAGGCATGTGGAGCTGGGGATCAAACCGCGGTCCCCTGCACCTGACTGGGTTTGCCCAAGCAGTAGTTTAAACAACTGTGCTAACCCACAAGCCCAGGGTCTGACAGTATAAATGTACAACATAATGTGAGCTGTTTTTCTTTATTACACTGAAGGTGTCAGTAGTGATTAGAGAAGCTTCAGTCTTTGTTTAGTTTTCTTTCAATTAGAGGAGGCATAAAAATATGTAAATTACTCATTTCAGATTGACCTTGACTTTCCTTATTTTTTTTCATCTCAGATTATCCAGCCCCTCTTAGACCTTGACCAAAATAGAAGCAAGTTAAAGTTGTATATTGGACACTTGACAGCCCTCTGCCATGACCGAGACCCCCTCATCCTTCGTGGACTCACTCCACCAGCTTCCTACAACTTGGATGATGACCAGGCAGCTTGGGAGAATGAGCTGCAGAAGATGACCCAAGAGCAGGTCAGCCTCTCACTTGAGCTTTAACAAGAACCTACCAAGGACAACTGCGGTTTGGGTTCATACATGGGAGCTGTGTCTGGAAGTACAGTGTTCAGATTCAAGATACTTTTCAGGGAAGGAGGTGGTTCCAGATACCATTTTTCAGTTGATTTTTTTCAATGCTGGGAATTGGACATAGCCTTGCACATGCTGAGCAAGCTCCCTACCACTAAGCTGTATGCCCCTAAATTTATTTTTAAACTAATAAAAATGATATTTACCATATACAAGAGTCATCTTGATGGCTCCATCTTAAATGGATCTATTATATACATTGCTTCACATACTTTTTTGTGATGAGAACACTGAAAACCTCTCTTAACCTTGTTCTCATGAATATAAGACATTGTTATTAACCAGAGCTTGTTGTATAATAGATTTCTTGAATATACCTCCTATATAATGGAAATCTTGAATCTTTTTTTTGTTTGTTTTTAGGGAAGGGTCTACAGGATGTTCAGGGTCTCACTACTAGATCGGACTCGTAGTGATCCACCTGTGTACAGCCTGAAATTTTGAATCTTTTTACCAGCATTTTCCCATCCCACACCACCAACCCTACCCTTGGTAACCACGACTGTTTTCCTCAACTCAGGCTTATTAGCCATCAGAAGACTTCAACAAATGTTCCATGTAACCTTCTGAAGGAAGTGTTACTTCATTCTTCTCAGTAATCTGCTCATATATCACAAAGAACTACTTCAGGAAGAAAAGTTAAGAACAGTCTATTAACCTGCCATAGGTTATCACATAGAAGTCCAGGGCAGAGGTTATTTAAATAAGGGATATTTAATAAGTCAGTAGCATGGATCTTCATTTGTCTTTGGGTAACAGTGTATTATAACAAACTATTAAGATTTTGAATAAAAGAACTATTAATCCTTTAATCCCAGCACTTGGGAGGCTAAGGTAGGAGGGTTTGCTGTGAGTTTGAGGCCAGCCTGAACTGCATAGTAAAATCCTGTCTCAATAAGACCAAACAAAAAGAACTATTAAAAAAAAAAAAAGAACTATTAATTAGTTTTTATTTACCTGCCTTATAATAGAGTACCATAATCTAGGTAGCTTAATAAACAACAGAAATTTATTCTGACAGTACTGGAGGCTAGAAATCCCATATACAGCAATAAAAAATTGAGGTAAATAATCTTTTTTTTTTTTTTTTTTTTTGCGGTACTGTGGATTGAACTCAGGACCTTGCGCTTGCCAAGCAAGCACTTACTCTACTTAGCTGTCTCCCCAGCCTGAGGTTTCCTTTGCTTCTGTCAAGTCATAAGCACTGAGAGTTGCATTGCAAAGTCTCTAATTGAGCTGGGTTTGGGTTCATTCTTAGCATAGTCTGATTACACCATCTCCTCATTCAGAGGCTTTAGATGTTCTGTTATCACGTCTTTTTTTTTTTAATTTTATTTATTTGTGTGTGTGTGTGTGTGTGTGTGTGGCCAGCTCAGCCCACCAGGGGGCGGCTGGCTGGCATGTGGTGCTGGGGGATTGAACCGTGGTCCCTGGGCTTTGCTAAGCTTGTTCTAAGTAGGTGCTTTAGACCACTGAGCCATCTCACCAGCCCCTCACATGTCTTTTTAAATTGAGTTATTTTTTAACTGATATATAAGTCCATAAAAATTATACATACTGATGGAGTACCATATGATATTTCAGTATAGGTATGCACTGTGTAGTGTTTAAAGTTAAACATATATTTCTTCTTAAACAACTATCATGATGATGAAAACATTCCAAATCCTTTCTTCTAGCATCTTAATTGTATAGTACATGTGCTGAATATGACTTCTAAAATGCCAGGGCCAGGGAGATGGCTCAGTAGAATAAGCACTTCCCTGGCAAGCGCAAGGGCATGAGTTCAGTCCCCAGTTCCACAAAAAATATTTTTTTTTTACAGGCTGGGGAGATAGCTCAGCAGCATAAGTGCCTGCCTGGCAAGCACAAGGTCCTGAGTTCAATCCCCAGTACCACCAAAAAAA
>NW_004524680.1:1979631-1982779 GCF_000260255.1 Octodon degus | reverse complement strand
TTTCTTTCTTTCTTTCTTTCTTTCTTTTTGAGACAGAGTCTCGCTGTGCAGTTCAGGCTACCCTTCCTTGAGCTTAATTTGCAGTCCAGGCTGGCCTCAAACCCACAGCAATCTTGCTTTAGCCTCCCAGGTACTGGAATTACAGGCATGCATCACTATGCCCATTTCCATTTTTCTTTTTCCTGCTTCCTCCCAGCTTTCAGCAGCCCCTGACTGACTGCATCAAAGAGGGCTCTTCATGCTCTTGCCTCTCCAAGCACTCAGTGCATGACTCATGGTGGGGACAGAAAAAATCTCTTCATACCTGACTCCAGTCTTGGTCTGTGTTCCTGACAGACAGTATCTTCACTATGCAGCGCAGGTTTAGACTGCAGGCTGTTCTTCTGTCCCTTCCCTAGTAGCAAGAGACTTCTGTTTTGAATCAGTCCATAATATGGGGACCTAGTGGACTTCCTGTCTCCTTCCTGGTGACAGTTTGCTTTTGTCTAATGTCAGTGCAAGAGGTAGGGTACGTTTTCTGTTCCTTCTTTTGTAGCACTAGTCTTTGTGTAGGAACAAGAGCAGTAAAGGTTTCCTTCCCTACCCCCAGCCACACACAACTTTTCCTGTCAAAACAAGGGTAGACTCTGGGCTATGAAGGCTTTCTTGCCTTTCCATGACACATGCTTTTTGTGGTGAGTGAGAAAAGAGTCCAGGCTGCAGGGGAGTCACGTCCTTGTCTTCTCTAGCATCTGGTCCTGCTAGAGTTCACACAGGACTGCAGCCAGGCTAGATGGCTCCAGTGCTCCTGCTAGGGAAGGACCCTCACTTGCATACAGAGGAGCTTGCTCAGGCTTCCTGCCCTACATGCAACTTTCCCAGTACGGTCTCAGCAGAGCCCACTTGAAGCTCTGGAGAGTGAGTGTGATCTCCTTGCCTGGTGCTCCAAGGCGTTCTGTATGAGACTCTTCGGGGCTGAGGGCTGGTACGTTGAGATATAAATCAGTTCAGCATTAGCATCAGCTAACATACATCTGACTATAAAATCCATGAAAATTTCAGCTAAAACTTTTATTAAGATCTTTTTCCTTAAATAAAAATACAGTCAGTTTGTGGGGATTTTTAAAGTTCAAAAGCTTATGTAATTACTTCATAAGATCTAAGACTTGTGTCTTAATACATTTGGGAGGGGCAAAAATGCAGAGTTTAGCATTAATATTTTATATGATTTTTAAAAAGCTATACTAAGCATATGCCTCACATCATTTCCTTAAATCCAGAGAGATGCAGAGGGTGTGAAACTAGATATCACAGATGCAGAGTTCAGAAAGAACCACATTCATATAGGTAATCTTTCTTATAGCTACTTTTATTCAGCTCTACAGTGAGGTGAAGAAATGTTTACAAGGCTCCAAAAGCTGTCTTATTCACGCACTGCTGTGCTGTATAATACTGTTTGCCTGCAACATCAAACTTTAACTTTTCGTGTGTAGTCATAAAGCTAATATGATAACTTACAACATATTTTTCTTAGGTCAAAATATCCTAGTTTGAAGTATTTTTATGTATTGTGATTTTGTCTCTCTGGCCCCTCAAAACATTTTTATGTATTGTGATTTTGTTTACACTGGCAAGTGAATCAGTTGAGGTAGATTTGATTTAGGCTAGCCATAGTTAATTGCATATACTTTAAATATTTTGGTTTGTAGGTGGTTTCCCATCTCTAAATTCTACCCAGCAGGTACTGTTCAAAGTATAAGTTTGGAGCACTTTACTTCTAACCTCGGGTTTCTCAAAGTCCAACAGCTAAATAAACTTGGACCAGGTCACAGTTAACAGGCTTCATAGTATAGCCAAGAAAAGATTTGTTTTTAAATATCTTGCATGTGTGAAAGGACAACCATTGTTTTATTTCATTGAGATGATTCTGTTGTCTGGTTCATGTTATATTATTTCTTTCAAGTCGTAAAATTAAGTTGGAACTCAGAATGTAGCTCTGTGGTAGATTGTATACTCAGCATACTTGAGGTCCTAGGTTCAATCCTTAGCAACAAAACATAAGTTATTTTACAGCTTATTATATTACTCTCATTTTAAGGTTAAGGGGCAGCATGTTTTAAAATGAAAGAATAAAGAAGAAGCTGAAGTCAGTGTGGTAGCTCTACTCAGGAAGCTGAGTCTGGAGAATTATAAGTTGAAGAAGCCTGGGCAATTAGTGTGACCCTGTCTCTAAGTAAAATTTTTAAAAGGATAGGGTGGGTAGCTCAGTAGGAGAGTACTTGCCTATCATGTGCAAGGCCCTGGGTTCAGACCCCCGTATCTGTCTCCGTCTCTGTTTCTGTGTTTTCCTCCCTCACAAACATACCTAAAAGGAGTAAGAAACCAGAAATTCCATTCTGAACAGTAAGTTGTCAAAGTTGAACAAGTGGTTCTAGAACAGTGGTTTTCAGAAAGGGTGGGGTCCCTCAGGACCTCCTAATAGAATTCTCCTCTTCTATATTCCCATCTGCATAACTCAAATAATCGAGAGAGAATAAGGATAAAAAATAAATAAAGTGAAGCCAGGAGTGTAGAGGGAAATTTGATTTGTTATGCAGTTAAGTATCTCAAAAGATAAATGAGTAATTCCACAAAAACATGATTATTTACAGTCCTAGAATCTTAAAGAAATATGATTTAATTCCAGATATTAGCCAAAAGGTACATATAATGCTAAAACTACTTCCTTCAGCAAGCACAGAGCAATAAAACACCAAACTTCAAAGAACAAACTGGTAAACGGGACTTAAAGCTTTAAATTTCTGTTATTCAAAACACTAGAAATACTCAAAAAAAGCCTTTATTTAAAAGGTATTTTTAAAATGTATAACAAAAGAAAAAGTTACTTTTAAATTGGTCAGGATTTAAACAGAATCTTTAAAGAAGAAGATATATAAATATGAAATAATACACAAATGGAAACCACAATTAGATCTACAGTCTCACTAAAATGGCTAAAATATGGAGCAACTAAAGTCTTATGCATTGCGAAAGGTCTAAGTGGTCTAATATTTTGGAAAACTCTTAGCAGTTTCTTACTAAGTTAGATGTACATCTATCTTACAATCTAACATTTTGATATTTGCTCAAGTGAAATAAAAACATACAAGATTGTGCATAGCAACTTTAG
>NW_004524680.1:1976659-1978064 GCF_000260255.1 Octodon degus | reverse complement strand
AATTTATAGATTCCACCAGAAAGCTAAAAATTGAATGTTTCCCTAAAGCACAATTTATTTTGTTTTGTTTTTCTTTTTGTTTTTGTTTTTCCAGCCTTCCATCTGGGAACTAACAACACTGGAATGAACTTTTATGTCAGCCAGCCCCCTCTGTGGGTCACTGAGCTTCAGATTCCAAGGCTCTTTCCCAGCACTTAGTCCCATTTTTAATTTTCAGGAAGTATTATTCTAAAACTTGGCTGAGGCTTTGTCCTCTCCTGAATTCCTTTTTCATTTGTTTTCTTCGTATTTTAATTGGTTGCTCTTTGGCTCCCACCCTCCTCTTTTCAAAGTGCTGGATTAGAGGTTGCTGGTGCTGGAGCAGTATTGGGCTGTACAGCCTGGAATCAGTTCCTTCACTTGGGGAATGCATTCATTATTGATCACAGACGTGGCGTTTTGTTTTCTCTTATGTACTGTGGCTGTTTTCACCTGAGTAGGCCAAATGAGCACAAGAGCTGGCAAGGGCAAAATGGACAGGGGAGAAGGACGAGAAAGAAAGGTGCCTAGCCTGGATGTTTCCCATCTGTTTTTCTTCGTTTTGTGATGTTTGAACTTGTTTCCTCAGGTCTGATGCTAACGTCTTATCCAAAAACTAAGAGCAGCAGCATGTGAGAGGCTGCAGGAAGCAAGGCCAGATGTGTGTGTGTGTGTGTGTGTGTGTGTGTGTGTACGCATACACAGCATACAAATGTACAAGAAATATGCTACAGAATAGACTCATTTTTTTCTTTTCTCTGTTCTCATATCATGGTATTTTCTTCCTCTGTCAGCTGCCATTAACTTTTTTTCATGCAGAGACCCAGGTATCTTGCCAGTTGGATATTGAAATCTCTGGCAAAGGCATGCTTGCTTTAAAAAATAAATAAATAAGCAGAAAGGATGAAGAATAAGACAAAGAGCTTAGCAGACACAGCACAGGAAGGGCGTGACAGGACTCTGAGTTGCTTCTTGTTATCCCCAACACCAAGTTCAGGGCAGGAAGAGGAAATGGGAATTTGACTATAGAGGCAAGAGACTTTTCCATACGTAAAATTACATAGACACCAAGTATTAGTTATAATGTAGCACCAATGGGAGAGCAGCCAGGGAGATATTCAGGCATGAAACTATAGACTGTGTGTTAAATATAGAATAATCTTGTTTGGAGAGAGAGAGACAGTGAGAGAGAATATATATGAACAAATGAATGAATGAATCTATCAATCAATCAATCAATCAATCAATCAATATGTGTGAACCAGAACTTTTGATAAAACATCCTGCTAGCCAGGTATAGTGATACCTGCTCATTCTCCCAGCTGTTTGGGAGACTGAGGCAGGAGGATCATGTCAGCCCAGGAATTTGGATCTAGCCTGAGCAATA
>NW_004524680.1:1969579-1975519 GCF_000260255.1 Octodon degus | reverse complement strand
AACAATCTAGAAACAGAAATAAGTAACTACAGTATGTGCCAATGCTATCTGCCCTAGCAAGCATTCATGCTAGATCTGAAACTCTTTTGGTAATAGCAGCTACATACAATAGTGGTTCTCTAGGGAAACATGCACATTTTAAAACAGAATGTAGGATCATAACCCCATTGTCTATATTGACATACAGAAAAATAGTGCTGCCTTTATCCACTTGACTCTCTCTCCTGTGCCCCTTAAGTCAGCCCTGCTTTTTCCAAAGAGTCTTAGTCACTTTCTTGTTGCTAGGACAAAACACCTAATGCCCACAGCTTGGAGGAGAAGAGGTTTATGTGGCCTCATGGTTTGTAGAGATTTTAGTTCATACTCGCATGGCTCCAAGGCAGTAACAGCATGGTGGAAAGGCCTGGCAGTGGAAAGCTGCTTTGCATGATAGCCAAGAAGAAGAGAGAAGAGGGAGGGGACGGGAGGAAGATACATTCTTCCACATGGCGCTGCCAGTGATCCACCTCTTTTGACAGTGCCCACCTCCTAATAGAGCATGAGGCTAAACCATAACAACTGCCATGGCCTCTTATAATAGCTGCTGATACAAGGGATGCCAGCTACTTACATTTCCCACCCCTCCAACACAGACACTAGGGAGGCATTCTAGCTATCGTTACCATTCCTGAGTCTCAGAGAATCTGAGACTCCCCATATAAGAATATCTTGCTGCTGGGGTCACTGGCATACAAGGGAGTTTTCCCCAACCACCTTCCAGTGCTAAGGAAAGATGGGTCCAGGCTACATTCATTTGCCACCAGAACAAGTAAGGAAATATTCCTGATATCTCAGCTTCGAGCTGAGCATTTAAGCTGTTATAATGGTGCTTAGGTTCTAGGGCATTATATACCAATGGCATGCCATTGAAAAATACAATTGACTGGGTGGTTTAAACAATTAAATTTTATTTCCTCACTCTGGAGACCAGAAGTCCAAGATAAGGAGCCAGGGGGTTAGTTCCTTCTTAGCAACCCGCTGACTTTCCAGTAGCTGTCTTCTCACTGTACTCTCTCATAGTATATCCTCTGTACCTGTGCATCCTTAGTGTCTTCATGTGTCCAACCTTTCTCTCCTTATATGGTCACAAGCCAGGTTGGACTAGGGCCTCCCATAAAGGCCTCATTTTAACTTAACTGTCTTTTAAAGGCATATCCTGAACCTCTGGGTATTAAAGCTTCACTCTACTAATTTTGGGATGACACAGTTCAACCCTTAATGCACATTATAGGTAAAACAAGTTCATGGGGACTATTTCAGAATCTGACTACTACTTAGATCATTGTTTCAGGGTTTCAAACAAGTGACTTCCAGACAAACTCTGCAAGCTGCATTCCAAAGAAGTAAAGGTGGGGCTGTGCCTGCTCAAAGATAGGCAATACTGCAGAATCCATTTTATCTATGAATTATATAATACTCCCTTGGGTGGAATGCAGAGCCTTCTGGTTATTTCCACCCAGCACTGTCTGTGAAAAGCACTTAGTAACTGAACCTTTCTGAAACAGCTGTCATAGACATAAAGCTATAAAATATGAAACAAATATTTGTTTAATGAATGAATGAAATCAGGAATTTTCTGGAAATAAGATCATAGTATTTTTCACTGTATACATGTTTTCTTACTGTCTTTGACTGTTTCTTTTGACACAAAAGACCACCTAGACACAAAAACTGCTCAACATATGCTTGCTGGGTGAATTTTAATATTAATGATAACAGACTTACTAAAAGTAGGAGTGATATTTTGTATCCCTAAATACCAAGTGTTTTTATTTTGTTTTGTTTCTGTCTTATTTGAGACAGTTTTGCTCTGCAGTTCAGGCTGGCCTTGAACACACTTTGTAGCCCAGTTTGGCCTTGAATTCACCAGTCCTCCTGCCACAACTTCCTGAGTGCTAGGATTATAGGCATACATCACCACACCCACGTGAATATCAGCTTTTGACTATTGGGTTTTTCATGGGGTTCTTGTTGAGGTTGAGAGCAGTTTAATACTATCCACTTGAAAGAATCCTACTCTTGTCTAATGGAAATCCTAAGCCAAACTAACATTTTATTTCTGGCTTAACAGAAAAAGCATGATGTGATAGCAGTTTCATGTAAATTTGGATATTCAGTAAGCTTCCTGCTAAGTGTTTCTCCCACACTACATGCATGAAACTTCACTGGTTCAATTTATTCCTTTGAATTAAACAACCCTCCAAAATACTGCCTTTTTAAATGAAAATAGCCTAGGAAGGATAGTACATTGTATCATCTGAGCATGCCTAGAGTACTCAGGATAACAAGAACAGTGATTAACTAGAAGGAGTTCAAAAAAGACAGAAGTGCTCTATTAATCTCTTCTGGTAGCCCAGGTTAGTTAGTCTTAGGATTCTCTTACTTTAGGCAGTTTGATGTATCTGGAGCGTAGGAGATCATTCAACCTTTTGCAAGGCTTTAACAAAACTAAATCTAAACCAGTTGACATTTCTTCCTATAAGTGCACCACAGATGGATGTCAGGATGCAACTAGCAGGACAACAAAAATTATGGAAGGATAAAGTTCTAAATTTTCTCTGGCTGCAGATGATTAGATAATAGGGTAGATACCATAGCAAACCTTCATGAAAACTGAAATGTCTTCCAACTAGAAATAGTCTCCCAACTCTCAGTTGGAAATCACTGTTCAACTCTTATTTCATAAGGCAAACCAGGGATGAGCTGTATTTAGTCATACATTATGAAATATGGAAAGAATGTAGACATCATCTAATCTCCCCTTTTCTTTTTACATAAGAGGACGTAAGACCAGAGAAGTGAATGACTTATCCGAGATGACAAAGCTAAATGAGAGAATGAGGAGTAGACGTTGGCTTCCATTTCAGACCTTGTCCCCCCACCTTCTCTTGCACCCGGGGAAGGAAATCCTCTCTGCCTGTCAGAGAATGCTCCATTAGCCACTATGTTCTCCTTCAGTAAAGTGAAATCTTTCATAGAATGCTGCCAGGGCACTTGGCCTCCAGATGAGACAGAGAGCAGCAGTTAGGTACATTTCTGAGCAGGTACTGTGTACCAGCCAAGTTCTGTGGGTTTCTTCATGGAGAAAAGCAAAGAGTGGATAATAAAAAGTATTAGGTTCCTTTAGCCTCCTGCAGGGCAGTAGTGTTGCCAGCACCTCAGGTGCTCCCCACATGGCCAGTTGAACCCCAGGGCTAAGTCCAGGACCACAGCCCACAGACAGCCACCCTGTGAGTATCAGAAATAATCAGACAGAGCCTCATGCCCAAGTAATTGGGGCTACTGGTTGTTGGTGGTGGTGGTTTGTTTTGTTTTGTTTTGTTTTTTCTTTTCCAATCAGACTTTATTGGTTCATTTTAGATATACATAATGATTATATTTACCATAGAGAATTTGTGTCTGTACATGATATAACTTGGTGCTTTTTTTCCCCTCTATTCACCTACCCTTCCTTCAACCCCTAATACTGTTTCACTTGGCCTCCCCAGGTTGTGTACAGAAAGGTGTTTCAGTACTCCCCAGTCTCTCCTTGCTTTTATTGAGCTCATCTTCCTCCCTTTCCTTCCTCCGAGGATTGACTCCACCTTCCTTTGAAGCTGCCTGCTTGGGAAGAGAAGCCAAGAAAAAAGATCCAGTAATTGTCCTCCTCCTGGCAAGGACTCACTTTGGCACGGGCTTTGCCTTTCTTACTTGCCTGTCCACTCCAATGGAACAAAAACCACAGAGCACCACTGGATATCGTAGGTTTGCCACACTGTCTGGGAAAGCAATGCTCCAAGAGTGGTGACCCTTAGACATTTGATGAACTAGATTAGAAATGTCCCTGGAGTCTCTCAGTCTTACCCATCCTCACTGAAGTAAACTTTGGCTGCAAGAGCCTCTGAGATTTAGGGGTTTCTGGCAATCTTTTGATTTCAACCTCAACCTTCCCTAAGAGCTTTCACGTCACATCTCATACTTTCTTCCCTTGACCAATCCAAAATCAGTACTGTGCAACCCCAGACACATTCCTCTACACTATCCTTCTCCATTCCAGTGAAACAGCCACAACTTGCCATGTCATTGTGTTGCACTCATCTCTCCTTTCTGTGCATGATCATCTTTGTGTGTCATTCATACCCAGACCAGCCCACTTCACCCCAGAGCTTTGATGGGTGATGGGTCCCTCTCATGCTCCTCTGAGTTACTGGGATAGGAATAAGTATCCCACTAAAAGAACATTTTGTCATCTCACCAGGGAGTCAGGAGACACTAACCAGTGTATCATATTTATACTTAAATAAAAAGACAATCCAGCAATCTACATTTCTGCAGAAACGTAAACAAAGTTTCTCTCTGTTATAGTGGACCTCCAGTCAGTTACTGTGTACTGAAAACAGCTCGGAGCAGTCCTGAACGTAGAGGGTACATTGAACATGTGCCACAGTGCCTGGGTGTCTTGGTTATCTTTCTCTCATTGCTGAGACAAAATACCTGACTCTCAGAATTAAGGTAGGAAAGGTTTGTTTAGCTTAATGTGTGTAGAAGTTTCAGTTCATAATCAACTGGCTCCAAGGTAGGGTGGCATGGCAAAGGGTCAACAGTTCAAAGCAGCAGAAGACAGCAGAAGCTTTCCCTCCTTTGTATTGTGCAGGCTACCTGCCCCCAGGACACGTGTAACACCCACACCCACCATCACAGCATTGGACCATGAATCAATTAAAAACTCTAGAAGCCCACCCCATTCCTGCATGAAGCTTTGGGGGGACATCTAGACACAAACCATAACACTGGGAAGTTCTTTCTTCTCTTCCTACTTGCCCAGAGACATTGGCTGGACATGGATTTGGCCTTGTGCTCACTTAGCACTTAAATCTTAGCTGCAACAAAGCCTTGTTCTTAATGCCCTGACAGTTTCAGTGTTACATTTCTTATTCAGTGTTTGGGTTTAGGGGCTTTATTTTGTTTTGTTTTGTGTTTTCATTCTTTCCTTTTTGACACTTTTCCTTTTTGAGAGCCAAGCCAAATACTTAGACCTCGCCAGCTAACCTGGCTGAGTCTGTGCTTCCCAGAACTCTGCTGCCACTCTGATGGATCCTTTTGGCAAGGAAAGGAATTTTTCTTCATTTTGATAATGACAGGCTTTTAATTTAAATGTCTCTGTTCACTTCAGTTAACAGATTTGTGAGAGATAATGTGAAATACTACCAAATTGACTTAGACAATGTATCAAAATTCTGTCCAGCTGTGAAGGCTTTGTTTAGAACATACCACACTTTCTCAAGCAAATCTCTGGCTTGGAAATGTCTTCTAAGGACCACCCCCTGCATCCTGCCTCAGGGCTGTAGTGTTTCTATACATTCTGCCAGAGGGGAACCAGGCTGGTACATATGCAGTGCTGCATCATGATTACGTCAGTGTCCTTTGGTGTTCAAGGGACGTTCTGACATAGGAGATGACTTGGTATTCTCTTGGCTTTTGAATTTAGTAAGAGACAAATCAGACCAATCTAAATATCCTATTGAGTTTGGTGGAGTTTTTTCCTATTCTCTTATCACCATATTTTCTCACTGTACTCCTTCTCTATCTACCCTTTCTCCCCACATGCTCAGGGAAGGCATAACACTTTCTGAGAAAAGAGGATAATCTAGGAAGTTATTATACCCACAGTATCACTTAGAAAACAACATAGATTATCTCCACTGGGGAACCAATGTTTGAGAGAGGAAACCAGCCAGTAGTTTGGAAGTATCTAGATATAAGAGGATTAGAAATTAAGACAATAGTGTTTTAAGCAGTATCCACACATATGAAAGGCATCAGAAAATAAAAGTTGGACCAGGGATATAGCTCAGCAGCATAAGCACCTGCCTGGTCAGCACAAGGTCCTGAGTTTGATTTCTGGTACTCCCCCTCTCCAAA
>NW_004524680.1:1946337-1969479 GCF_000260255.1 Octodon degus | reverse complement strand
TTGAAACTGGATCATTGTGTGGTACCGTATTGTGCTATAATATAGGGAGATTAGGGTAACCGGTATCAACAGCAGGTATTAGGTCCTATAGACTCACTAGCACAAGTTCATTTGGCCACTTTTACCAGAGTTCTTTGACCTCCATTGTTGGCTTTCACAAAATAATGACTGATTCTAGGGCCAGCCAGATAGCTCAGTGGACTAAAACACCTGCTTAAGCAAGGGCACCACACGCCATGCTGGCTCCACCCCCAAGGCACACTGAGATGGCAGTTGAAACTGAGTATGGTGGCAAACTCCTGTAATTGCAGCACTTGGGAGGCTGAAAACAGGATGATCACTGTGAGTCCAATCTGTGTAGTGAGACCCTATAGACCCTATACTAAATGCATTAAAAATTTTTTTAAAAACAATGACTAATTCTAACTTTCAAATGAATAAAAAGCAACAGTGAATGTGACTAGCCTAAGAGGTCTGGTAGCTAGTGAGGCCAAACTCCTTGTAAAACTTCACTCTGAGGAAGGAAAGGCATCTGCTTCTCTATGGAGGGCTTGTGCATATCTGGTTGGTCTCAATAGATAATATGTATGAAGTTTGTGTTATCCTCAAGCAGATATCTGAGGTCCAACTGCCAGCCATTGTACCTCTTTGGATCTAAATTGTCTTGTTTAGGGGATTAGAGAGGCTTATGACTCGTAATTTCTGAACTGGTCTGCCTAGTACTGCCGTAGAATACTGCTTGCCTGGGATTGGAGGAAGTAGGAAAACGAAATGATGAGCTTTGTATTTACACAGATTCACTAGAAATTGTAACAGGGTTCTTTCTTTCAGGGATAGAGTACTGCTAATATCAGATGCTGAGTTTGCAGTGCTGTAGCTAGAAAGCAGAGAAGCTTTTAATTTGGTGGGGTTGGTTTGGAGGGTGGGATTCTTTTCCTTGTGGCATTGGGGATTGACCCCAAAGCCTCGTGCATACTAGACAAGCACTCTAATACTAAGTCACACCACCAGGCCTTAATTTGTTCTTGTTCTATTTGTAACGTTGAAAAGTAATGATAAAAATATGGAGTAATTAACTTTAAAATATCTAGCTACCCCCAGGTATATGGCTAGCAGCTAATTCAGTAAAAATTTAAGAACCCATCCACCCACTGTATGCCAGGCATAATGTGTTGTAAATAATACTAGAAAGTAATTAGATAATCTTCATACTTTGAGACTTAAAGTACTTGGTGTTCTGCTGTTAGGGAAGGAATGCTAGATGTTCCTTTATATCAACATGTGACTCTCAAGGAGATTGCTATGAAGCATCATACTGGCACTGTACTTGTTTGATGTACAGACCCAAAAAGAACTAAATGGGTTTTTTTGTTTTGTTTTTTTTTTTAATTTTTGTGGTTTGTTTGTTTGTTTGTTTGTTTTGTATTGTAGGGAAGGGTCTATAGAGTGTTCAGGGTCTCACTACTAGCTCGGACTCATGGTGATCCGCCTGTTTACAGCCTCCCAAGAGCTGAGATTATAGACATGTGCCACCACGCCATCTCAGTGGCCTCTGGGGCAGGGCTGGCACAGCATAAATGTTCTTTTAGTTAGACCATTCAGTTCAAGGTTAGTCTTGGAAAGCAATAACATCTTTTTCTTTCTTTCTTTTCTTTTCTTTTTTTTTTCTTTAGATAAGGTCTTACTATGTAGTTCAGGCTGGCTTCCAACTCATGGTGATTCTCTTGCCTCAACTGTCCAAGTGCCAGGATTACAGATGCGTGCTACCACATCCAGCATCTATCTGTCTTACTTTTGACCTAAGTAACAACACGCTCTCCTTCGTATAAAGCAAATTCTAACCTAGCCTGGCAAAGGGGTTCATCATGAGAGAGCGGGTAGCAGGAGCCACGCAGCAACCTTACCGTCATCACCGTGGCAGTTGCTGTTCCACTGCAGTTGTGTGGGTGGAGACATTAAATTGTGTGTTTTGTCCAATAAATATTATGCCAAATTTGCAGAAGGCCCTAGATTCAATCCTCAGCACTGGAAAACAAATACAAAAAGACATGAAAAACTACATTTCGGTATTATTCTAGTTATTTAAAATTTAAAATAGGAAGTTATTTTATGTTTCCATATATCCTAAACAGCCTACCATAATTTGAGGTTATGGTATGTAGCCCAAACCCAGCCAGAATAAAGAGCCATTTCACTTTGATCCATCACCTCCAGAGCTCCAAATCTTTTGCCAGTTTTATAGCTGACCTCAGGGCTTATGCATTCTGGGACACAGCTGTTAATACCCAAATTCAGATTCTTGTCTGCTTACACCAAAGTAGGCATTTCTTTGTAATTTCCTGCCCTCTACCACACCATCCGCAGAGAAGACTTAATCTAAGTCACTGCCAGCCACAACACAATTTATCCAGTGGCCTCTCTTATAACTAACCTTTTTTCATTCCCCTCAGTACATCCTCTCTTCTACCTCATCCTTTGTGGCTGTGCATGGCAAGTTGCTTACCTTGAAATGAGGCCAAGTTAGAAATACTTAGCTACTTCTCTCCTTTAAGCATTATTTTTCTTTTCTTTGTATGTTCCTCTCTCTCTTTCTGTCTCTCTCTCTCTCTCCCTCCCTCCCTCCTTCTCTCTCTCCCCCTCTCCCTTCTCTTCCCTCTCTCCCCTCTCTCCCTCTCTCCTCTCTTTCTTTCGTTTTCTTTCTTTTTTTCAAGACAGGGTCTTGCTATGTAGTTGAGGCTGGTCTTGAGCTCACTACATAGTCTAGGCTGGCCTCAAACTCATAGTGATCCTCCTGCCTTAGCTTTCCAAGTACTGGGATTCTAGTCATAAGTATTTCATATTTCCTTGCTTTCTGGAAGCTCTCTATAATGTTTTTGTTTAGCTGTGGAAAGATGTGGTACCTACTGTAAAATCATGACTTGTGCCAAGCGATAGAAAAATGTTCTGAGACAGTTTCCCTAAGTCAACCAGCTCAGTGTTCTCTTATGCTTCTATTCCTCCATCTAGCCCAGTTGCTGGTACTCGCAGCTGAATTATCCAATGCTGAAAGCAGGAAGGAACTGGGTGACTTAGTCTGTAAATGGCCCTTCCAGACAATGTCTTGGATGGTATGAGACCGTATACTCGTATCTCTGAATCTCAGTTTTTCTTCTGGGGTTCCTTTGTCTATCTCTGCACCAAGCAGTGCTAGAAGTGGTGGCATTCCTTTTTTTCCTCTACTGCATGCTCTTCCAGTATCTGTCACTTTGAACATTCTGAAAGGCTTGCAGTTGCATTTGTGATTCTTGGGTCTTACATTACTTATATTAACTCCTATATTACTTCTCTGAGCTTAAGAAGGGCTGGGATAGCTACTAGAACAAAACATGTTATGATGACATTCAACAGACAATAGCAAGAAAATTCCTGCCAGAGGCCACATTCATATTTTATACTTGTCCCATTTTCCATCTTTAGAGAACCTTAAGTAGAGTGGGGTACTATATATTCAATAGTTTATGTACTCTGCTTTGTGTGCTCTCAGGGTTTGGGGGGTGTTGTTTGTTTTTCAGTTTTGGTTTTGGGTTTTTGGTTGGTTGGTTGTTGGTTTTATGGTAATGAAAATCAAACCTAGCACCTCCACACATGACCTGCTGGGCCAACGGCTGCCATTAAGCTGCATCCCTACCCCATCAGTTAGATATATAGATACTTCAAATGCGATCTCAAAAAGGTCTTCAGAGGCTAGGGGTATCACTTGATACCAATATAAAATACATGCTTAGCACATACAAGGCCCTGGGTTTGGTCTTTAGAAACTTATAAAAAGTTTCTTTAGAGCCTATATTATAGTTGTGACCAGGCTATTAGAAATCAAGAAAGTGAATCAAAAGAAACATACCCTGCAAAAAAAAAAAAAAAGAAAAGAAAAAGAAAAAGAAACATACCCTGCAAAGGCATTAACAGAAATTTGACAGAAAGGGTGGCAGATAAATACATTGTTAAATGATTGGCCTCAATTTTGGGCTCCAGTACCAGTACCAGTATCTTTTTGATACTTAGAAGATAACCAAGGTAGGTGATTTGTTTGGCTGTGTGTATGTATTTGTTTATTTGACTGGCTAATTCTCCAGTATATTGTGAGAGTGGGGAAATGGCAACCTTACTTGTTTGTGAGCTGAAAATTACTATTGGTTTTAGAGTAATTCATCATATGTCTAAGAGTTATTTTCTTTAGACAATTTATTTAAATGAAGTAGATTTCCATTTGTTTAGCTGAAGTGACTTCCACTTGTTTTAATACATCTTTTTCCCATGGTGATTTATAGACTCTTCAAGCCAATATAAATATTTCATAAATATTTGAACATTTGGGTATACACCTACACAATACCTCAGAAATATCTTTTAACAAGAAAAATTTGCAAGAGTAAAGACTAGGTACAGGCCAGTTAGACATCTTAGCAGATTAAAGCACTTGCCTAGGCAGACACAGGGACCCAGGATTCAATCCCTAGTTTGCCATGCCAGCCCCGGCCCTGGGGTCCACTGAGAGGGCTATTGAGACTGGGCATGGTGGCATGCACCTGTAATCCTATTGCTTGGAAGGCTGAAAACAGAAAGATCACTATGAGTCTGATCTCTGTAGTGAAGCCCTGTAGACCCTGTAATAAATACATTAAAAAAAGAAAAAGAAAAAAGATGACACAATTACTAGGTACAATGAAAATCTACTCCAAACATTTCTGAGATAAAAAGGTACCACACACCTGTTCAACTAAGAAAACCATCCTTACATCATAGGATGGTTTTTTATTTTTAAGTAGGACCTAGAACACTTAAGCTGCCAATTAGGTGCTGAATGGCAGAGCTACAGCCCCAGATTGTGCCATGAATTCATAGGGAATAGGTTCCAACAACTCAGGCTCCTTCACATTGGTTCTCATGAAGTGTGCTTTTCTGGCTGGGGCAGGCTAGCACTTCAGTGAACCCAGATACCTTTCTCTTTGGCATCTTTCTTTTTCTGATCATCTTCCTTGACATGTTTCAGGAAGCTGTTGTGACTCTTTGAGTGTTTAATATGCACATTTATCTTCTTGGCAAGTATCTTGCCCTTAACTTGTTTATTTACAACAGTGCCAACAGCATGTTGGGTAATATTGTAGGTGCTTCCTATTGCCACAGTAATACTTAAAGAGGCATTCTTTTTGCACAGTAGGCATTCCCTTGATGTTTGCAGTATCAGACTTTTTGTAGATTCACATGTATGTAGCCAAAGGAACAACCCCATGTTTTCTAAGTTTTTTTTTGTTTTTTTTTTTTTTCTTGCTCTAAATGCCCTAAGGGGTGGTTTGGCTGGCTGGTGTGTTGTGGGGATCGAACTACAGCAACTTGAGGCTGACAGCTTTGTGGAAGCAGCCACTTAAACAACTGAGCTAAGGCCAGCCCCTCCCCCATGTTTTCTAAAAGGCCTAGATAACATAAACTGGGTTCCCCTCCTCTTGCCCTTTGTGTTTGGTCATTTTGGCAAAGTACTGGAAGGTGACAGTTCTGGCTGAAAGGGCTGTATGTCTAAAATTTTAAACAAGCATATACCAATTTAACCCAGGAATTTTAAGAAAATAGTCCTAGGCCTACAAAGCCTATATACAGGAAAGTTCAATACATAAATACTAATAGTAGCAAAAACTTGAGAACAAATTAATTATCCAACAATGGGAATTAATTAAATTATATTTTAGAAAATGTTTATAGTAATTAAAAGAAAGCAGTTTATTGAATAATACACATAGGACTAGGGATATAGCTCGTTGGTAGAGTTCTTGCTTCATCTTTACAAGGCCTGGGTTCCATCTCCAGCACTGCAAAAAAAGAAAAGAAAAAGAAAATAATATTAATAGTATGATTTGACAGATAAATGGAGCATTTATAAGGACAAACTCTTGAAAATGTGAGTCTAAAACTCTGTGGTGAAGCAGCTTATCATGGTTGGAGAGCTTATGGCAAAAGTAAACTGTTCCTGTCATCTTAGTTACTTTTCTCATTTCTTGGATGCAATCCCTGACACCTAAACTGAAAGAAGGAAAAGTGTATTTTGGCTCACAGATTATAGAGGTTTCAGTCTTTTGTGAGCAGTCTCCAAGGAAGAACAGCATGGTAGAAATGTCTGGATAGAGAAAAACTGCTCACCTCATGGTAGGGGAAGCAGAGCAGGAGTGAAGGGAGGAACGAGAGAGGGAGGGGTCCCCTTCCAAGCCATGTCCCCACTGATCTGCCTCTTCTGACCAGACCCTACCAGCTAACAGAAAGTCAGCTATAATCACCTTCCAGAACCCCACCTGTGAATGGATGAGACTCCTTGGGGAATATGTAAGCAAAATCCTGACATCAAGGCTAAATGACAGAGAGGGAGAAGAAGGGACCAGGGTCCCATAATCCCCTTCAAGGATCTTCCCCACCCCCATGACCTAAAGAACTCTCTATAGGCCTCACTTTTTTTAAAAGTTTGTTCTACCACCTCCCAGTAGCACTGCAGGTTGGAGACCAAGCTTCCAGTAAAATGATCTTTAAAAGCCAGTCTAGGGGGCCTGGGAGACAGCTCAGTGGAATAAGTGCTTCCCTGGCAAGCGCAAGGGCCTAAGTTCAATCCCCAGTTCCTCAAAAAAATAAAAGCTAGTCTAGAGTCCAGCTAAAATCAGAGAACCTGGAAGATCTTGAATTGCTTATTCTTAGGTCTACAAAGAGAAAAAGAGTTCATTCATTTTAAGTAGGATATAAGTGTTTTTGTTAAATTCCAAAAAGATGTTCTGTATCCTTTGATAAATTCTCTTTTAAGTCTAAATGGACCTCTCTTTGGTGGAAGGTGAAAGGAAGGGATAGGAGTGGGCTGTGGGCAGCAGGAGGGGCTGGGCGTATGGTAGAGTGGGTACTTATTTCATGTGGGAGGCCCTGAGTTCAATCTTCAACACCAAAAAAAAAAAAAGAAAAGAAAGAAAAAAAAAAAACAAGAAAGGCAGCGAGCATATTCAGTGAGATCTCATGAATTAAATCACAGCTAGAATATACTGTTTCATGTGTCCACAGGATTCACTGTACTCCAAAACCATATATACAAAACTTTTCCCTTTTTTAAACATGTAAAATACAAGTTAGCAAAATATGTGAAGATAATGGCCCCTCTTTTTCAATGACCTAAACAAGCCCATTCCTTTGCTTTTTTGACAGACTGAATCAAGCACAGCAGCCCACGCCCATTATCCCAACACTGTAAGAGGCTAAGGCAGAAGAATTGTAAATACAAACCAAACCTGAGCAATTTAGTAAAACCTTGTCTCAAAATAAAAACAATAAATTTTAAAAGAGCTAGGAATGTAGTTCATTGCAAAGGGTTCAATCCTGTCACTGCCACCACACTCCCAAAAAAAGATGAGCAAAGCTTTGCATTTCAAGTCAGCAAAACTGAAGTCCTCATTTTAAAAGGTAATTCCTGGCCTGGGGGTGTACTCAGTGGCAAGGCCTTGGATTCAGTCCCCAGAATGAAAAAGAAAGGAAAGAAGGAGGGAGGGAAAGAGTAAAAGAAAAATAATTCTAGCTTCACAAGAGAGAATGATCTCTGAGATTGTTTCAAATCAAAAAAAAAAATTAACATATGATGGTTCAAACAACATCTCTCCTTGTTCAGCCACGCCCACTTTTGGTACCTGCTTTCCCATAAAATCTACCAAATGGAAAGCAACTCCAGGTAATAATAAGGAATACTTCCTTCTCTAAATGTTTTGGTCCTTCAGATTCCTCTACTTGTAATTGCCTTTTCCTAAGAAAATAATTCATTAGAACTTGAGAAAAAGCATAGCCTTATCTACTTCTGGATTTGTTGTTGCTGCTATTATTATCATCATCATCATTAGCATAAACACATTTATGTATTTATTTACTAACCAAAGACATGATCCTGATGAAATCAACAATTTGCAATAGTTGCATGTAAAATGCTTGTGATAAAGACAGTTGAGCAAAATAATGACAAAAGTAAATGAAGTATGGAGATTTCTCATTGAACTGAGCTGATTCATTCTCAAAGCTAATTCCTGTCCAAGAGATGATATTTGTTTTCCTCTTACATAGACCTAAGTACAGGTGATACTGTTGACAGCACAATCCACAACTCAGTTCCCATCTTGCAGTTTTCTGATTATTGTGCTTTCTTTCCCATCCCACTCCAGTGCTCTTCAGCAGACCATCTGTAAAGGTGCAGAAGCTTCTAGAAGGTTTAAAAATCTTACAGGTTTTTAAATATATAATTCACATGCTATATAATTTTCCCATTTCTGAGTTTTTCAGCCATCAGCTGTAGTCTCCTCAAACTTTTCTCCCAGGTTACAAGAAAACTGTTGTCTCCAGGGTGCTGCCAGTTTTAAGGGTAAGGTGATTGCCATCACAAGTGTGATACAATTTGCCTTAGCCATTGCACCCATTTTTTACATAGCTACTCCCACTCCTAACTCCTTCATGTAGTCCTCAGGGCTTTTGCTGCCCAGCAGACACCATCTTCCTACCAGCTGCTGAATAGTGGCCATGGTAGGCACAGGGACAGGGAGCAGAGCTATTAGGCACAGGCAGCGTGCTTTTGCTTATTTCCTCAGTTTCATTACTTGTAGTCTTACTTCCTCCTCCAGTGCTAAGTCACTTCACTCCCCTAACATTCACAGGTAATAATCACATTTCCTTCCTTCTTTAATATTCACTGAGTTTGAGTCTATATATTTAGTCCTTCTAATTCTTTGTCATAAACTGGTCCTTTCAGCTTCTTAATCATACCTTTATGTTTCTTTGAACTTACTCCAGTTGTTCCCTGTGTTTCTGGTAGTGAGGTGTCTGAAATGAACTATAGGGCCCCATAGTTGAAACTGTGTAATGCAGAGAGGATCTCCATGGGTGTTTCCCGAAGCCCAGCCAGGCCAGGTCCTTTGTCACTCTCGAAGAGCTAGTGTTACTCAGTCAAGATCCAATAATTCCTATAGCCCTGAACTTCTGGGAACACCCAGCCACATTTTTCTGCTTTCTGCCTTAGCTCCCATTCTTTCTCCATTTGAAATTACCCTATTTCTGTCCTCTGCTATCAATGCACGTTCTTCCTCCTTCTGTTCAAATTGAAAGGAATAATACTTTCTTTCTACTTCTCTCTACTTCTTTTTTTTTTTGAAGGAAGGAAAGGTTTATTTAGCTAACAGTTACTGGAGGCTTCAGTCCATACTCAGCTGGGTCCAATGCAGAGCAGCACACAGCAGAAAGCAACCTTTCATGGTGGAGGCAAAGAGCAAGAGCCTTTACTTCTCTCTACTTCTGAGTGGTCATTTATACTTTCTTATAGGTTTTTGAATATATAATCCACATGCCATATAATTTTCCCATTTCATATATGTAATTCAGTATGTTTCATATGTTTTCAAAGTTGTGCATCCATCACTGTTAATCTATTTTCAAATATTTTTATCATCCCAAAAGAAACTTATACCCGCTGGTAGTTAATCCTAGCTACCCCATCATATTCCAGTCCTAGACAACCACTTGTCTAGTTTCTCACTCTGAATTTACCTTGTCTGGATATTACATGAAAATGGAATCATACAATATGCAATCTTTTGTGACTGGCTTTTACATACCAGAATGGTATTATGTAAATATATATTAGCTAGACCTACTGTGTAGCATTTATCAGAATTTCATTCCTTTCTATTGGCCAGTTAATAGTTTAAGTGAATAGTGTATATACTTGTAACTATCCCTTTTCAGTGTCTTAGGATTGAGCTACGTGTGGTGGCACACACCTATGTAATCTCAACATTTAGAGAAGGCAGAGGTAGGAGGATCACCATGAGTTCAAGGCCAGCCGGGGGTACATACGGAGTTCAAGGCCAGACTGAACTACAAAACAAGGGCCTGTCTCAAAAAAAGGGGGAGAAACATGCAGCTTTGAAGAATATTTATAGTTTTAAATTCACATTTTTGCTGCAAAAACTGATGTTGTGGTGTTACACACAGAAAGACCTATATTCTGGTCTTAAAAGTGGATATGTACAATTAAATTTGGTTGATGACCCCAAACTGCTGAGCAGTCTGTATTCCCACCTCTACTTGTTTGCTAGTACCCATTTTGCCAGACTCATGTATGAGACACAGGAAGCATCTTATTTGCCTTGTAATTTTTTAACTATTAACAAGGTTGGATGTTGCTCAGCTTACCAGTTATTTGTGTTTCTTCTATGAGGTTTTTATTCGTATTTTGTTTTTCTATTAACTGGTCTTTGACGCTTAACACTTTTTTAAATTTTCTGAATATGTGTGTAGCACTTTTTTTTTTTTTTTTTTTTTTCTCGGAACTGGGGATTGAAGTCAGGCCCTTGCACTTGCCAGGCAAGCACTTTACTCTACTGAGCCATCTCCCCAGCCCCTGTGTGTATCACTTTTTAAATCAGCCAGAAAAACTTGAAAAAAAGTTATTAAACTAAAATGTTTAGTAATTTCATGATATCTACTTAAGAGAAGCCAAATTAGAATAGAAACTCTTTCATGGGAAATAAGTGACTAATAGAGCATGCAGGCCACAAATGCCTGTATGAGAATATAAACGAGAGTTGTCTAGAATCTTCCTGGGAAAGCCTGAGATGGGAGCCTGAAACAATACAACCTCATGTCTTTCCTTGGTTGGCTTCAGTTCCACTGAGTCTCAAGTGCTAAACTCTTCCTACCTGCCTATGTTCTAGATTTGTTGTCTGTGCAGCTGTCTTGACAAGGCAGCTGGCCCCTAGCTTTCCCTACATGGCATATTTGTGTGACACAGCTACACCCTAAGATGTATCAGGACTTAGTATTCTCTAAATCTGGCTGGCTCATTCAAGGGCCAGACTTAGTCTACACCAAGTCCTGGTGCAGCAGAAGCATTTAATGAGATAGTCATATAAAGTGTAGCATAATGCCTAATGTGTCCAGAATGCTTGATAATTGTTAGATGTTATAGTTTATGCTATTAAATAAATAAGATTGCACAGAAAAGCAAGTAGATCAAAAAGCAAAGGCAGGGCCATCCAGATAGCTCAGGATTAAAGTGCCTGCTTCGGCAGACAGCAGGGGATGGGGGTTTGATCTGTCAGCCCCGCCCCCCCAGGGCATGCTGAGACAGCGAATGAGACTGGGCATGGTGGCGCATGCCTGTAATCCCAATACTTGGGAGGCTGTAAACAGGAGGATCACTAGGAGTCCAGTCTACATAGCGAGACCCTATAGATCCTGCACTAAATGCAAAAAAAAAAAAAGCAAAGGGAACCATATTTTAATTCTACTGTCAGAATCTATATGCTGTGAGCTAAGAATTAGCTTCTTCAAATACAATAGAGAATAGTACTAATCATCTCCTTTCTGCTTTCTTTGTTCATTTAATCCCTAAAACAACCATGTCAAAGTGTTATTTCTTCATCTTACAGATAAAAAACGACATTGAATGCCAGACATTCTAACCCCAGAGACCATATTCTTAACTGTATTTGGGAGGAGGGTTTATTTTTTGTTTTTTGGAGATACAATTTTATGGTGTAGTCCAGACAAACTTTGAACTCATTGTGTAACCCAGGCTGGCCGCAAACTCATGATCCTCCTATCTCAGCCTTTGGCGTGCTCCAGTTATAGGCATGTGTCATATGTGCCCAGTTGGTTTGGGGTTTTTTTTTTTTTGTTTTTGTTTTGTTTTGTTTTGTTTTTGTATTTAGGACAGGGTGTACAAGATCTCACTGCATAGATTGATCTCATAGTGATCCTCCTGTTTACAGCCTCCCAGTTGCTGGGATTGCAGACATGCGCCACCATGCCCAGTTTCAGTCCCATCTCAGTGCGCCCCCAGGGGCAGGGCCAGCATGATATGTGCCCAGTTTTATAATAAAAATTTTTCCCTCTTTTCTAAAACCTGCTCTGCTTCATATTTTTCATCTAACTTGTTGTTTCCTCAGTTAGCGATTGTCAAAAGTGACTCTCCATTCTCCTTCATTCTTTTGTAAATTTATTTTATTGGTTTATTTATTTATTGCAGAGCTGGGGATTGAACTCAGGCCCTTGTGCTTGCCAGAGAAGTGCTTATTCTAGTGAGCCATCTCCCTGCCCCCCCCGCCCTTTTTTTTATTTTAAAGACAGTAATTAAAACAAAATACAGAATTTCAAAACAAGATAATAGAAAATCACATGGCTGACACTGACAAAAGATCTACAATCTGAGGTACAGAGTCTCAAGACAAATCCTGAGGGGCTTTGACTGACTTTATCAGATCCAAAAGCTACAATTCTTGTTTCATAGATCTTACTTTATCTTGGTCTTAACCATCCAGCAGAAAAGTATAAAAATGAAGTATAAAAAGTAAAGCTGGGGGGCCTGCCCCTTAGCTCAGTTCTTAAGTGGCTGCTTCAACAAAGCAGTCAGGCTCAGGTTGCTGTGGTTCGATCCCCACAACTCAAGCCAGCCAAACCTGCCCTGAAGGCATTCGGAGCAAAATAAATAATAAATAAAGTATATTAATAAGCTGAGCTGTAAAAGACTCAAGTCAACAACTTTTGACATTGCCAGTCCTACAGATAACCCACTAGTGTTATGGACTACTGGACTATATTGGATTATTTTGCAGTAATTCTTTTTTCTTCTACGTCCTTTTTTTGCTAAGCAGTAATTTTAATTCAGTGCAAATTGTTTTATTTTATCTGAAATCTACCTCCCCTTTCATTTTCAGCTTCAGAATGAGTTAGAAAAGTGTGAGCGGGACAATGCAGAGCTTCAGGAGTTTGCCAACGCCATCCTGCAACAGATAGCAGACCACTGCCCTGACATCCTGGAGCAGGTGGTCAATGCCCTGGAAGAGTCATCCTGACCCTGCCTTAGGAGAAGTGTCCAACCCAGCAGCTGTGAGCCAAGGAGCCAAGAAAGGGAAACCACAAGGAATAGACGTCAGAAACACCTTGGCACCAAACGTCACCATCCTGTCTTGCTCACTTGAAGAAGTATGGTTGCAGCCTGTTTCTACATCTTACTCTGCCTTTCTGCTTTGAGTGTTGTCTCTGCATTAATTTTCTTGGTGTCCAAGGCAGGCAAATGGCTGTCTCCGTGAAGAATTGACCTCCTATCATCAGAAGTGGAGAGCTGTGGAAGCTGGTGCTCTACCCTCAGGGGGACTTGAAGTAGAGAGCCCACTCACTTCTGTCCTCTGACAGGACAGCCACATCTGGACTGTGTCCTAAGTTCAGCATAGCAAGAGAATTCTCACAGTAGAGCAGAGCATTGAGTGTTTTAATATCACAGTGGGTGCTTTCTTCCAAAAGGTAAAACAATTTGAAAAAGCATAGAAAAAGGGATGGAGATAAAAAGATCAAAGACAAAGAGAACAACCAACTTCTCTTTTTACTCTCATTTATGTTTTTCCTGTATAGTGGTTTATAGGAATTGGGGGCAGAGGCTGAGCTGTGCTAACTTAGCTAGCACTCAGCTCCAAGTGTGTCTTCACTCCAGCCCTGTCTGTCTCATCTTTCTTGCTCCTCCTCATTAAAGGAGGAAGATGTGAGTGATCCTAACCCTGCTCCCTCTTAAGACATTTGATCTTCCCATGCTTCATTGTTAGATTGAATATCTCTCACCTGGAGAACTTGACATATGGAGCCCTCTTGTCACCCATTCACTTCTCCAGAAGGTAACGTTCCTTGGGGTCAGTCCAATTTCTTTCTACAACTCCCAGAATGCCACCTGCCTCCCTCCACCCACACCCAGCCTCTGCAGCATAGTAATTTCTGAAGCATGGAATCCATCACTCCTCACTTTGCCCTTGACCTGTGTTCTCAGAATCCAAGCCCCATTCACTACTGGGAACCGTCTTCTAGGACAAATGAGTTTGTCTTATCCCACACACATTCCATCCTGCATTCCTTTATTCAGAGATTATTTATGAAAATCCCTACTGAGTGCAAGTCAATGTGTCACATACTCATGCTTGAAAATGTCTCTTTTCAGTGATGAAAATGTATGGTAGGTTCTTTGACACATACTTGCTTAAGTCAAAGCAGTAAAGCATCAGACCTTTCCCCACCCTCATCTGAACAGAAGGTGGCTTTTCTAGAAAAAATCTCACAAGTCAATAGTTCTTGTTATAAAGGAAGTGATAGGTTTGGATTTTCATCACCTTTTTGTAGTATCGCTGTTGATGGGCTAGGGTTTGCTGTTTGTGGTTGATACCCTTAAACTATGTCCTGTTTAGAAGACTCTGGGTACCCACTGTAAAGAGATTTTTTTTTTTTTTTTTTTTTTTTTAACATAAAACTCAGAACTCAGCCAGCTCTATGCTGAAATCCAAAAAGTGTAAGTCCAGATGAAGGAATTAGAATTTTGGAGATAATTTTCTCAAAGACAATGACAGTTGCAAATAATTAGGTACCAAGAAATAGACCACTTGACCCAAAGCTTGCCTTCTGACCACTTCTCTCACCAAAACCCCTCTAAACCCTTTCATCTTCTGAGAAGAGTTGCTGGAGTAAGTGTTTTTGTCTTGGATCTCTTCTCTCCTTTGCACTTACCCAAGAGACTTCATGCTGCATGGAAAGACCTCACAGCCACCAGTCTAGGATCTCCTTTCCTGTCCCATTAACTTACATAGTCACTTCTGTAGCTCCCCTGCTTTCCTGCTATAAAACAATCCCTTTCCTGTGAGACACTATGGGGTACTCCTTATTAAAGGCTTTAATAAGCTCTGTCCATAAACCTCTCACTGAGCTGCTTTTTGCTGGATGGCTGGCTGGAGGAGGTGCATGGATTAGATGGCAAGTGGTGGTTTGTGATAAGCAGTTACCTCAGTTCTGTATATTTATTGACTGCCCTTAAGTCTTGTAGAAAGTACGAAATATTGCAGGGCTGAAATACTAGATTCTCACTTTGGCCATAATAGTATAAGGAACTGAGGTATGATAATGGCCTTTTCAGGGCTAGAGTGGAATAGAGAAAGCAGAAGAGGACATGCCCAGACACGGCAAGGGACATAGACAGGCTCCCTGGACTTACCCATCAGCTTCTGTCACCTAGTGCAGTGGCTGCCACTCTGACCTTTCAGTATGTGGCTCTCACTGTTCTTACTATGTTCTCTTCAACCTAGCCTCCATGAGCACTTCCCTTTCAGAAAAACTGTGAAGCCCTCTGACAGGTGCTTCTAGGAAGAAAAATTTCCAGAGCAGACCACCTCTATGCAGCCCGGCAAGAAGTCTGTAATCTTTCTTGGGTAGCAGTCTAGCAACTCAAATGATCCTGGGAACTGTTTGGCTGATGTCTGACAGTAAACATGGCCTTCTTTTATATTGTAGGGACAAAGTGAATTCATTTTTCAGCACTGGGGGTACTTTAGTGAATTCAGAATCTTCCAGTGAGTCAACATTTGTGAAGTGCACAACTCCCACCACACTGGGATTCCATGACCCTCCTGTGGTATTCATGGAATTGCAGGCCACTCCCCTGCCACTTCGTGTGTATAGCTTTGAGAACTCACTGTGAGGCTCTTGTCGTCTTCCCCATTCATATCTGTTCTGTTGACAAATCTAGTCACCCTTTAGTACCTGAAAGTCTATACTCCAAACCAAAGTTGTCATGAAGAGGACTGTGAGAAAAAAGGGTAGAGGCCACCTGGGACACATGACTAAAGAAGTGCTGTGTGGTTCTCATCTTTTCATCTCCCTGGATCCTGGGTAGTTTTTGAGTTAACAGTAAAGTATCTGAATTGAGATTTGTAAGGACTGGAATACCATTTGTAATGGAAAAGACTTTAAATGATCTTTAATTAAGAAATGAGAGAATCCTAAATTTATCTCAAATCTAACTTTGTCCATGAAACCTTACAATCTAAAGATCTAAATGCATCTCTTTACATTGGAGCTTTAAAATAATAGGAAAGCAGATTGAAGCCAAGACCACCTTCAGTGTTGCTAGAGGCAGTGTGACCTGCCACTTTTTGTCAATTAAAATATGCTTTCCATGAAGAAATGGATCACTTACCACTCACCAGAGTGAGAGAAGAGGGAAAAGAAGTCATCACAGAGTTTTTAGTCCATGGCTGCCCTCGCCCCTGCCCACTGATGGTCATGATTGGCATCTGGACTGCTGATCCAGGAACCATCACTCCCTGCAGTCTGACCTCGTCACTTATGCATAGGCCCATTGGCTACTCTCAGGGTCTTTGAGGAAAGAGCAAAGCAAGGAATCTGTTGCTCCATAGAATGAGATCCCCCTTGGCCTTTCCAAGCTCCAGTGCACCCTGTGTCAACAGTGTCAGTGACTTTCCTATGTGCCTCCCTATCCTCATGTCCCTACCTGCAGAAGTCCATTCCTGTGAAGAGGAGCAAGAGGAGAGTTGACTGTAGCACGCGAGCTGCCTTCTGTGAGCCCAGCCCTCCATCACTGCCAATTCCTGGGTTTCTCAGGAAGGACTAGAATCCTCCAAAGAACGTTTGAAAAAGAACCTACAGATTTCCCCATGTGACAGAGAATATTATCCAGAAAGAAAATATACATTAAGTGGAATCCTTCTGAACAAAATGGCTGTCTTTACCTACTCTTTTTAAGCAAAAACTTTCTAAACTTTTTAGGGTTAAAGTATAACCAAGTGTCTCCTGACTTTTTTTTTCCAATGTGTTTAGTGAGTGCTGTGACTCTGTTGTAGGTATTTTTTCTCCTGCCCCTTTTAGGGGAAAAGTGGTTTTAGGGGTTAATTTGAGGGAGTGACTTTCTGTCCCCTCCCACCTCTTTTTGTTTCTGTGCTTGTCAATATTGTCTGTGTGATTCAGAGAATTGGGGCAGTTACTTTGTGTCCTTTGTTGCAAATACTAAAACATTAAAAAGTAGCTGTAGAACTGAAAAAAATCTGTGTTTTTAAAATGCAAACCAATACCATGTTAATAAAGAAATTCAAGCTATGGGGCAGCCAAACTCCTCCCCCCACACACACTGGCTGAGGTGTCAGCCAGACCAGCACTCCACTCCGGGGAGGTGACTGCCTGCGTGTGGCTGACAACTGCCGGATAAGAGAAATGAGAATCTCGGAGCACAGAGGCGCTCAGTCGTGCCAGGATTCTCCCATACATCCTCAGGACCTCTGGGTGCAGGTCTCAGAGTCGATGACCCAGAACTACCCTGACTCCATCTAGGTCCCTGCGCAGTGTGCCTAGCATTGTGTGGCAACTGGGTTTTGACTCCTTGGCCCCTGCCAGGCAGGCCACAGAACCTTTTTCCTACCCACTTGGTGCTATATCGTCCAGTGACCATCCCATAGGGCCACACTGGCCAGCCTGGAGCCTGCAATCCAGTGCAATGAGTTGTTCTCAAAACTTGGTTCCTTCCAACTCAGACCCTAGATTTCTTTCCCTTGAAGCTTTTTAAGCCCACATCTCCTGGGCCCTGACTCTAGTCAGGCCCTAGAGATACCATAGTCAGGAAAGACAGTGAACCATGCTGAAGTGAGAACCCATCCCCAGGCCAGAGTGAGCACTTCAGCTGCCCTTCTTCCCATGCCACACCAGTATTGCATCTGTCCTCTGAGACAGCCAGACCTGCTGGAAGGCACTTGCCACCTGTCAGGCCAGCCTTCCCCACTGCAGGACTAGGAGCCTACCACATAGTGTCAGGATGTCCCGAATGGGTGTTTGGGATTTGCTCCCCTCTTTGAAAGACATGCATTGCACTTTAGTGGGGAGCTGGGGAGTGCTGGGTACTGGCCCATTGTAGCTTGAGTCCCTTTCAATAACAGCAGCAGCAGCCTGATGGTGGTATCTGTGATGCAAACACACCTACTGCCTTCAACTGTACACGTGTGTCATTACTGAGGTCATGTTGCCAGCTGGACAAGGACATTCAAAGAAATTGTGTTCTGTTCAACTTTGCCTTGTTTATTACTGTAAACACTTTGTTCATGTTTTTCTTTTTTATTCACAAACTAAATCCATCAGGAAATTATAAAGTTATTTAAAAACTGTGCTGCGTGCTTTGAGTCTTTTCATCTGACATCAGGCAAGTTATGTCCTTACTCCTGGAAGAGCAGTAAGAGACCAGTGGTTCCCTGGAGGTCAGCTCTGGAGGTATTGGTAACCTGAGAGCCAGGGACTCCACACACGTTGCGGGGCTTGGGGCCTCATCCACAGGCCCACCGATGTTGAGAGGCCGTAACCTTAGGTTCCCACTGGAGCTCTGGCTATCTTGTCCCTCTCCAGCTCCCTTTTCCTTCACATCATGAGCCCTGAGTATCTGCCTCCCAGAGGTGGTGGAGCTGCTCATGCCAGGAGAGCAAAACAGTGAGCATGGCCATGTCTCAAGAGATTTTGTTCATGCAGTGTGTTCTGACGTATTGACTTGAATGTGTGTGCTGAGTTGGCCAATAAAGTGAATGCCGGGAGTAAAAGGAGCCAAGAGCTACTGTGTGTGAGAACTGTCACCGCCACTCCTGATCTGGGATCTTGTGCTCAGTAAGAGATTACTCTGGTGAATTTCTTTTATGAGAATTTATTGTCTGGGTAGATTCATTTCTGTGTCTACCCCAGAAACAAATCCAAAAGTTTAGTTTCTGTATTCCCTCCTTCAGTGTAAGTTGTGCTGCCCACCGCATTCAACCTGCAGAGTAGTGGTCCACACTGTCCTCCAGTGCCCAGCTTTCTGTGTTTTCCTCCAGGAACAACAGCTTCTCAGAGGTCCTGCCTGGTCAAGGAGCGCCTGGGAGGCATGGCCTTAGGAACAGAAAACTTGCCTGTAACTTCATCCAGTGGAACAGGAATAATTTGGCAGAGCATGAGTTACACACTACGTAAAAATCACAACCACAAGCAGATGTGTCCACAGGAGCTGTCAGGTTGTCTTGGTCAGCCATTTGTAGACCATCCCATTCATCATCTCTGACTTACTTATTGACAGTGTGGTCTACTGGCAGTCAGTGGATCCAGACATCATGGGTTAGAGAAAAATATATGAGAACTTTTGATTGAAATTTTCATCCATTAACTTGGGTTTTCCTCTGAATTGGAAAATACCACTATTACTTGTTTTTTTAAGTGGAATGCTTCAGGCTGTCACACATGATAAAGAACTGGTCAGGGCCAGTAGTGACACCACACACTTCCCCACTTTCCTGGGACTTGTGACCTTGCAGGTGCTCCTTCCTTTACTGCTTTCATTGCCTCTGTCACAAGCCAGAAGTCAATAAAAATACAGTTATGTGTATTCCTTCCTAAACGCTGCTTTAAGGGTAAAAAGTTGTACTCTTAAGAGTAGTAGTACTTAAAGGGTTGTATTTTAAGTTTGCTTTAAGAGTATGAAGTTGCTTTTTCACCTGTTAATTGCTGGCAGGTGTGTGGGAAGAGGAGCGGGACAGGATGTAGCTGCAGAGAGATAGGCTAATGAGTCAGTGATGAAGCTGAGCATCAGGTTCCTGTGCCTCATTGAACCACTGTCCCTATTCTGTGTGTATTCAAGACTCCAGAGTAAGGTAAATGATCACTTATATTGTCCAGCCCCCATCCTGAACCTCTTCCCAGAAACCCAGTGACTGCCTTTCAGCAGTTAGCATAATGCACGGTTCATCTTGTATGTTGCTGTTTATGGGCCCAAGGGACACAAAGACAAGTAGCTAGTGACTTGTTTGTCATCCTGCATATTCAGTTCCCAGCCCTGGGTGTAGTTGTTCTCACTTCATTTTTGCAGCACTCCTGTGAGGGCAGTCTTGTTATCCCATTTTGCGGATGAAGCAAGGACTAATTTAAAATGTCCTTGAGGTAGTTGATACATTGTGTCAACTTGATTTAGAAGCTTGGCTGGATGGGCTCCGCCCAGTGGGGCCCCGCCCTGGGGCGCCATTGGTTCCGCCCTAGAGTGCGACGGGGGTGGGGGGGGTTATCCAGAGAGACTCAATGTTAAGTGTATATAGGGCCAGCCAAATAGCTCAGCGGATTAAAGCACCTGCAAGCAGGGGCAGGGGTTTTGATCCTGGGGCCTGTGGTGCCTACCCTGCCCCCGGGGCACGCTGAGACAGCAATTGAGACTGAGCGTGGTGGCATGTGCCTGTAATTCCAGCTCGGGAAGCTATAAACAGGCGGATCACTACCAGTCCGATCTAGTAGTGATATCATGAACGCCCTGTAGACCCTTCCCTAAAATAAAAAATGTGTATGAAGGAGTTGAGGAAGTCTTCTCCGCTGCTCGCCCACCTTGCTTTATTGTAGAAGTCTGCGGCCCCACTTTCTTGGAGAAGTCCCGGTCTTCATCGTGCCACAGTGTCAGCATAGAAGGAAGACAGGGATGCCGCAGCTATTGTTCTTCTCTGCTCTTCATTGTTTTCTGCCATCACGAACTGCTGCCATTTGCCTTGGAGCCAGACTGAAACCTCCACAAATTGTAAGCTAAATAAACCTTTCCTTCCTTCGTTTTGAGTGTGGGGTATTTGTCCCAGCAACGAGTGAAAAGTACCTAAGACAGTCCTAACCTCAGACAGCTGGGACAGAGTAAAGCTAGAATTTAAACCTAATTCTGCCCTTGGAGTATTCTTCCACCCAGACTTCTGGCCACCTCCCCAGGAGCTCCCAGCTAGGTGAGAAAACTCATTCCAGCAATCCCTAGCATGAGATTCCAGGAACAGCAGTTCTCAGAGCCCCTGCCTGGGCTTCCCAATAGGAGTGGTTCTATGACTTTTGTTTGTTTTTTGTAGTACCAGGGATTGAATTCAGGATGCTGCGCTTGCTAGGCAAACAATTATTCTACTGAGCTATCTCCCCAGCCCCAAGGAGTGGTTCTAAAAGAGGTACCCAAAGGAGAGGGGAGGCAGAGAGTATATGGCTTGGAATGGCCTTGAGTGGATACACCATCACCTGGCTGGGGATAAGGAAGGGCAGTGACAGCACCAAACGTAGCTTAAAGGGAGCTGGCAGAGTCCTAGCACTGGAAGTCTGCTAGGGTGATGAATGGCCCAGCTTGGGAGAGCATCACCTCACATCCCAGAGCCCACCCTCCCCAGCTGCTCACCAGTCAGAAGCCTTCTGGAGGATGGATAAAAAGGGAGGAAGCCAGGCATGGTGGCTCACACCAGCACCGAGGAGTCAGGCAGGAAGATCACTGCAAGTTCAAGGCCAGCTAGAGCTACACAGTGAAAGAAAAGCAAGCAAGCACCTGGCATATCAATACTAACTTGAGTGATGTTGCTGACCAGGAAGGGAAAAGCTAGAGAGAGAACAGTGGGTGGTCCCTGTGTGACACAGAGGATACTGCATCTTTCAAGTTAGGGACCTCCACCACCCTCCCAAAGGTTATCTCATTTAATCTTCTGTGACTCCACAGGGCAGAGATTAACCACTGTTTTTCTGATAAGCTAAAAGGTAAAGTCAGTTGTACAGCCAGCCAGTGATGGGCCTGGGATCTAACCTATGCTAGTCTGTTTCCAGCTCCTTGCACCATCAGAAGCTTTGGACCAGGTACAAGATAAAAATGTGACCTGGGATAGAAAAGATTCTCTGGCCAGAGGTAGCAGGGCTATGGTGCAGCAGTGACTTCAGAGGAAGGAAGTTTGATGCCTGGCTTTGTCATCATCAAGAGAAATGTGAATCATAACCATGATTTTGTGCTCCGTTAGGCTCAGGGCACCACTGACTTCCTGGGAATCACTCTGAATGTCCTCACCATCTTTGAGCCCTTAATAGAAAAGGAATGAGGTTTGCAGACGTGGGAATGACACACCAGTCCTTCCTGCCCACAGAGACTTTTCCTTTACCACATTGTCTGGGGATGAAGTGGTCCCCCTGCCTCAGGCAGTGCCTTACAGATGCCACGGTTTGCATGTGACCCCAAAAGCTCATGTACTAGAATCATGCCCAGATTCTTCTACTGATGGTAATTTGGAGATGAGACCTTTAGGAAACAACATAATAAGACAGGTGGCTCTAGAAGAGGAAGAGACCCATGCTATCACACTTGTTCTGTCTCACTATTATTGTTTGTGTCTTAATACTCCCCTAAAACCTCATATGGTCATAGGTGTGGCTTTTTCAGAGGTAGCTAGTATGTGATGTTGGGATTAAGAGTGTTTGATAACTAAATCAATCCACTGACTGGCTTAGCACTGCCCTAATCCTGGGAGCCTGGATAGAATATAAATGGGGGAGAGTAAACCTGCTAAGGTACCCTTCCCTTTCCTTGTTTTGCTACCTTCTGCCCACTGTGAACCATTTCTCCACACCACCCTGCCTCGGGGCCAACCAGATGTGGACTGAAACCACTACAAACTGAACTAAACAAAACTTTCCTCCTTTAACTTCGGGTCTGTCTCAGTTATTCTTCTCTCATTACTAGGGCAAATACCTGACACCAAAAATAAGGACAGGAAAGGTTTATTTAGATCAGTTAATGGGGGTTTCAGTCCGTACCCAGCTGGCTCCAAGGCAGAGTGGCACATGGCAGAGGGCAGAGAGCACAGAGTGGCAGCAGCCCAGGCAGCTAGCTGGCCTCTCTACCCTGCTTACACTGCAAGGCAGAGTGTGTGTCCCAAGGCACTTACCCCTATAATCTCAGCATTGGATCAAGAATCAATCACAAACTCCAGAAGCTGCCCCATGACTTCATGAGGATTTGGGGGGACACCCGGACACAAACCAGTGTCAGAGCAAATTTTGTCTCAGCAATGAGAAAAGTAAGACACTCACCATGTAGCTTCCTCTGCCCTGTTATGTATGACACAGCAAGATGGCCCTCACTGGGTGCTAAGTGGATGCCAGTGCCAATGCTTAGACTTCCCAGATTTAGGGACTGTGAGTCAAATAAACTTCTACTCTTTGTAAATTATGCAGTCACGAGTATTTCATTACAGCAACAAAAATTAGACTGAGACATGGGATGAAATGAGATATTCACAAACTTTTCCAGTCATAGCTGAGAAACACTGTCCCCTTCTGTTTCTGTGACAGCTTGCCAACATCCAGGTTTCCCTTCATGAGTCAATACTCACTTGGTTTGACCACCTTCCCTACTCCCCTCCTCCCTGTCTTTCAGTTTCAGCCTACACAAGCACTTGTATTCCTCAGCCTTACTTGTAAAGCCAAGGAACTCAAGCTATGATCCTTTTAAGAAAGACAGAGATG
>NW_004524680.1:1937612-1940853 GCF_000260255.1 Octodon degus | reverse complement strand
AAAAAAAATAAAAATAAAAAAGGAAGAAAATGTTGATGTCTATTTAAACACTCATTATATATTTGATACTATATTTTACTGACATCTTATTTTCCTCCTGGTGCATGTTGTACAATATATGTTCTATCAGGAAGCTCCTGACAGAAGAGGAAGAGAAGAAACGTGAGAAGACTGTCATATAGGAAAGAAAAGCTAAGTACACTTGCTGTCAGTGTAAACGAGATGTGTGCATGAATCATGCAGTTCTCATGAGTGAAGACTGCCTTGGGTGTGACAGCTGAAGCAAAGCTTATTTTTGTGGTAGAGTTCTATTGCTATTTTCATTATAGTTCATATAGAAATTTATTTCTGATGTTATATTTTCAGGTTTTGTAATGAAGTACACAGCTGGTATGAAAATGCCAAGGTCTATCCTAAATGTAAAGTACGTATAAAATGTAATTATTTTAAAAAATAATTTAATCAATTATTTTATGTTTCTGTTAATTACACACAGATGACATGACCAGAACTTCCTCGTAGAACAGCCAGACCCTTGACATGTCCAGTATGTCCTACAAAAAGCCAGAAAGCAAAAGACACATGTTGTCAGTGTAAGTGATATGTGTGTGTGGAACATACCATGGTCATGTGTGCAGACTGCCCTAGGTGTGATAATTGTAGTAAAGATTATTTTCCTGGGGCTGGGGAGATGGCTCAGTAGAATAAGCACCTGCCTGGCAAGCGCAGGCTCCTGAGTTCAATCCCCAGTACCGCAAAAAAGACAAAAAAATAAAATTAAAAAATATATATTCTAAAGAATAAATGTGGGTCTGACAGACCTTGATAACAAACTTAATCTTATGCTCCAAGGACTATGAGTTGTTAGAAACGAAGCTTTGGTGGGAACCTATTTGGAATCTTAACTTGGACTTGGAATCTTGTGCATAATTTAGTGATTGAGTCCCCTGGGCAGGCTCCAGGGTGAGTGTGTGCCTCTAGGTGTTCTGTATTTTTCCATCAAAAATTTTTTCTTTGGTTTTTATCTGAGTGTTAATGTCAGATGATCCTACAGCTTTTAGGAGATATCTGACTCTTAATGGAAAAGGAAACCTCAAGAAGCCAATCAGCCTCATTGTCAGAATGTCAGTCCTGGGCATATGTTGGCAACTGGCTGGCCATGGCCTGGGCCAGGACAGGCTGTACCCCTCAGTTCTTTGGGCTCTCTGGGCTCTTTGAGGGAACACAGGATACTACTTCTAGTAACTATGCAAAGAATCAGCTTTTCAACTTTAGTCCAAAGTAAGACCTTGACTGTGGGAACCTTGGCCTTGGACTTGAAGATCTGTGGGCTACAAATTCCAGGCCTGGTTCACACCAGCTTTGCTGCTGTGTATGTATGTGGCCTGTGGAAAGCCACTTTGTTTGATTTTTTTTTAAACTGGGGGGGGGGGAGGTATATATTTAGAATTAGCCAACTGGACTCAATTTAGGTGATCCCAATTTTGTTGGCACCATCCAATGCATCGTAATCGGGAGCCAGTTGAACATATGCCTTCTTCTCTCTATCAGGCCTGATTAGGGTATTGACCTTGACAACATCCATGCCATAGAGCTTCTTCACAGCTTGTTTGATTTGGTGCTTATTGGCCTTGGTGTCCACAATGGACACACATGTGTTGTTGTTCTTGACCTTTTTCATGGCTGACTCTGTGGCCGGGGGAACCTGATGATGGCCTAGTGTTCAAGCTTGTTTCTCCTGGAGGTGCTCTTCCGAGGGTGTTTGGGCTGCCTCCAGAGCTGCAGTGTCTTGAGACAGTGGAAGGTAGGTGACATTCGTATCTTCTTTTTGTGGCTGTGGATGCCTTTCAGCATGGCCTTCTTGGCCTTCAAAGCTTGTACTTTGGCTTCAGCTTTGGGAGGGGCAGGGGCTTCCTTCTTCACTTTTGGTACCATCTTGGTAAAAAGTTGTTTGACTTTTAGCTTTCCCAGTTTTTACTTTAAAAAAAATTTGAGAAATAATAAGGGCCTTCACTCTGAGGTACATCCCTAGCCCTATTTTATTTTGAGACAAAGTTTTGCTAAGTTACCTAGGTTAGACTCAAGCTTACTATCCTTGCCTCAGGCCCCTAGAATGCTGGAATTATAGCCAAGCACCACTGTACCTAGCTTTCTGCTTTACTGTTTGACATGGGCATAGTGACTCCCACTTCTCAGATGTGTAATCTGCAAATAAGAAATTATGCACAAGAACACAGCAGGCCCAGCCATAGTGCCAAGCAGGTGCCCAGTAGTCCTTTGCTGCCTTCAGCCTCCTCCATAAACCGAGACTTGCTTTGTACATCTCCTGTGGACAGCGTTCACGTGTAGGTTATGACTTTCACTGTGGCTGGGAGGAAATCCACATACTGTTTTGCCCAAAGCCTAAAATCTTGGAAATGAGGCCATTACCTTTATAGAAGGCCACTGTGCTCCAAGCAGACCCTACTTTAGGGCCCATTTCCTGCTGCCCAAATCCTCTGTAGATATAGAAGTCCTTAAGGCCTGGAATGGGAAGTGTCCTATAGAAGCATGGGAGTATTATGGAAAAAAATAAAAATAAAAAATAAAAAAAAAAAGAAGAAGCATGGGAGCACTGTCCTCCTCACTCTGCCTACATTCAGGGCTCCCCTCTCGGTCCCATAGAGCCCAGGAAGGCCTCTGGGCCTTCCTTCCCAGGAGGCTGCTCCTCATAGCAGCTGTCTACCAACAATCATACTGTTCCTGCTTTGGGACAAAAAAGCCCAGATGCCAACTGAAACCTCATCATCCGAGGTCGTGTTATCCTCCTGTGGTAATAGAAGCTATGTCTCCCCTGCTAGCTACTGTCACAAAAAGAAGCCCAACATGAGATTTTTTTAGGCTAGGACATCACATCATGGAGTTTAGGCTGCTGCAGGCCAATAATCCCTGGTTCTAGTGTTTCTGAACTGCCCATTCAACCTCTGAAGCGAGGGTGCACCTTGACTTCCACATCCCTGCACCCAAAATCTATGGTCTACTTTTCTTCTCTTGTTCTCATTGACCACAAGCACCCTGAGAGCAGGAGCTGTCCTTCCCTTCTTCTGGATCCCCTGCTAGCCCAAGCACTAAACGGAGCATATCCAGTGTTCAGAAACCACTTGCTCCAACATTGGCCAAGCATTGGCCGTGACTCATCCACATGGCTGCACTGATAAAGGTTCTACAATCTGAGGTACAGGATCTCAGGACAAATCCTGAG
>NW_004524680.1:1935572-1937032 GCF_000260255.1 Octodon degus | reverse complement strand
GGGACCACGGTTCAATCCCCCAGCACCACATGCCAGCCAGCCCCGCCCCCTGGTGGGCTGAGCTGGACACACACACACACACACACACAAATAAAATTAAAAAAAAAAAAAAAAGAAAGAAAGAAAGAAACCACTTGCTCCCTCATAGGCTTCTTGCTAGCATATCCTTCCAAGACATTCCTTCCTACAACTGGCCCAGTCATCTCTTGTGTCAAGAAATGTGTCAGTCATTGAAATATTAACAAGGATGTTCTTTCTAATCTGCAATTCCGAGGGGCTGGGGAAATAGTTCAGTAGAAGAAGGGATTGCCTGGCAAGCACAGAATCCTGATTTCAATCCCCGGTCCCACAAAAAAAAAAAAGGAAACTGCACTTCCCTTGTACACAGAACAGGTCAGAACTAACCCAGGTACAGCTACTTGATGTCATGAGGACCTCCGTCTGCTGCCACACGTGTGCTTTCCCTGGTTCCAGCTACAGCTGGAGCAGCTTGAGGGGGAGCTTGAGCTCCCCTGTGGGACCTGACTGCACCCTCTTTTACAAACAGCTGGAAGAGAAGAAGCTGGGCTCTGGCCTTGGAGCCTCAAGGTCCCACATGAGGAGTGACAGTTTTCTTGTCTATGACCCCACTCTAATGCTCTAGTCCTCTGTGAACCTTTATTTCCTCCTGCTGACCTTTGAGAACTCCAATGTTGGCCCTAGCCTTCCAAGGTCAATTAAGACTCAGGACTGATTTTTTGGATTGCATCTTTCTTTTCCCTCACTCCAGACACTTTACTCCCCTAGAAGTAAAGAAGATGCCTTATCGGAGTGAGAACTTGTACTGTAGCATCATGTAACTCAGTAGTGTCCCAAATTTTCTGATCAAGGAGATTATGGGGCCAAAGAGGAAAGTGATCAATGATGTAGAGTGTGCCTAAGGAGAGTCACATGGAGAGAAAACATTCTCTCAGGCTTTCACAGAGAGCACATTGGCCAAGCAATGGCCGTGACTCATCCACATGGCTGACACTGACAAAGGTTCTACAATCTAAGGTACCGGATCTCAGGATAAATCTTGAGTGGATTTCACTGACCTTATCAGATCCAAAAGCTACAACTCTTGTCACATAGGTCCTGCTTTATCTTGGTCTTAACCAACCAGCAGAAAAGTATAAAAATGAAGTATAAGAAGTAAAGTCATGCTGTTATGTTCAGCTGTAGGGGACTCTTGTCAACAATTTCTTACATTGCCAGTCAAGCGGAAGACCCTATACTATTATGGACTACTGGACTCTTTTAGAATATTTTGCTGAGTTAACACACCTATAATATTCAAATGATGGAACTAAACCAAAAAGTGGATACAGATGAATGTCCATTTCATATCTGTGTATTCAAAATGCTTAGGATAGATATACAGTTACATTCTCTTAATGAATAGAGGGATTTGTTCTAATAGTGTTTGTAAATAGGATATC
>NW_004524680.1:1932252-1934606 GCF_000260255.1 Octodon degus | reverse complement strand
CTCCCCCACCCCACCCGCCGAGTAGGATTTTCTGCCGAGTTCCGGGAGCCCCCAGACCCAGTCCTAGCCCAGGTCCGGTGAGTGTGCGGAGAGCTTCCTCTTCCTCCAACTTCACCTTGCCCCCTCCAGGCACAGCTCAGGCCTGGCATACACGCCTGAAGAAGAAAGGTCTTCAAATGTCTGCAAAATCCCAATGCTATCAGGCCGGGGAGATGGCTCAGTGGAATAAGCACTTCCCTGGCAAGCACAAGGGCCTGAGTTCAATCCCCGGTTCTGGAAGAAAAAAAAATACCAATGCTATCTCAAGAGTCTGATGGAATTCACATTCAGAAGATAGTTTCTATTTGGTGCATCTTGGGCTTAGGATGGTAATGAAGATGACAATAATAATTTTACTCTTAATACCTTCAAGGTATAAGCCTGGATCCCATGGACCTTCCCTTACTTTTCTACTGTAAATGTGTACTTTAGCTGGCTGTGTGTCTCAGAACCTTTCCCTGAGAGATACAGGAAACAATCTATGTGTTTACCTACTTGGCAGGATAAAAAAAAAAGTGACAAAGTAGGATTTAAGCCCATCATTGTGTGCCATGGAACTGTTTTTATGTATGTTTACCCAAGCATCACAGAGGGTCCACCAGACCCACACCACTCCAGAATTTCTTTTTTTTTTTTTTAACTATTAAAATTTTTTTTTTCAGAATTTGTTTGTTTGTTTTTCTTTTGATTTATCTGGTAAAAGTAAACTAATTCAATCCAATGGCATGTGAAAAACCAAATTTGCAAGTTTTGGAAGAGGTCAAAAGTGAATCATCGAACTACTCATTGGACTACTCATCGGAAAATGATCATTATAGTAAAATACGTGTTATCATTACGGAAGAGTGGTGTGGGTCATGACCACTCTGATGTTGGCCATGGGAGCCAGGGGTCCTGTGACAGTGAAATGGAGCAAGAATTGACTGATACAGACATGAGGAACACAAGACACCCTTCATCCAGATGACTTAGGAAACCAGCAATATGGGTACATCGTTGACTAGTCAAAATGTTGCAAAATGGCAATGCAACCAAATGGAGTGATCTGATATTAGGACTAGGTCCAAAAATATAATGAAAGTCTTGGCAGGAGTGAAACCTATTGGACAGAATGCCAGCACTGCCATTTAGTACTAGAAATCATAATGGACAAAATGCTATAGAATGCTACGAGATACACACAGGCTGAGCACAAGTTAAACCTTCTGTATGCACCAGTAGCTGTGTTCAAAAATGTATTTTTTATGAAACCTTGCTGAACTGAAAACATTCATAGGTCTGCTGACTTAGCACAGATTTCTCATGGTGATCACAAGAATGAAAAAATGATGGGTCAAAATGTGGCATAAAAATTTATGTCTTTGTAGACGTAAAGATTTATTATGCTTCTAATTTGGCATTTACACTGGAGCTCAGTCATCAGGATCTTACTGGTATAGCAATAAATTGAATGATATTATAAAAGACTTGTAGTTTCCATCTCCCAAAGTAATCAGAATCTGACAATCAATTGCTAGGGCCTGCCAAATAGCTCAGCGGATTAAAGCACCTGCAAGCAGGAGTGGGGTCTGAGGGTTCGATCCTCAGGCCTGCCATGCTGGTCCCGCCCCCAGGGTGCACTAAGACAGCAATTGAGACTGGGAATGGTGGCATGCGCCTATAATCCCAGCTCTTGGAAGGCTGTAAACAGGCAGATCACTGCGAGTCTGATCTCATAGTGAGACCCTGAACACCCTGTAGGCCTTTTCCTAAAATAAAATAAAATTTTAAAAAAACAATTGTTTTGCCAGTTTCCAGTTGATGTTGCATTTGCTAATAGAGCACAAGTTGACCAGCTCAGGAACTGTACACAGGAACGAAGCAGAAACTCCAAAGGAAATACAACCACTTCAAAACAGAGAATTGCGCAGCACAATCTTTGAATTTCAGAAAGATATAACATTGGCCTTGTATATGGCAAATATTAGCAGACTGCTAGTGCTGATGTCAACAGTGTGCCATGGTGGAAATATTGATAGAGAAATGTGGACTAAACAGAAGCCTGAGATGGAAACTTTCAACGACAAAACCCGATGTGGAGTAGGAATTGTTGATGAGTTATGTATCAACTATGATATCACTTGAAACACAGCATTGGCCAATGGTTGTGCTTTACTTGATCCAGAATGTGTGTGGTATGAATAGTTTGATAGTTAGTAGAGAAAAAAAAAAAGCAAATGCAAAACGCTGTGGAGAAATTTTCTTAGAGGACTGGGACTGTAGCTCATAAGAGATCATCTATAGCAGAGGAAAAGCAAAATGTTTCTGCCCAGGGA
>NW_004524680.1:1924262-1928832 GCF_000260255.1 Octodon degus | reverse complement strand
TATCTGTGTATTCAAAATGCTTAGGATAGATATACAGTTACATTCTCTTAATGAATAGAGGGATTTGTTCTAATAGTGTTTGTAAATAGGATATCATGTCCGCATCTTGTACAGCAATTAACCACTAGGAAGAGAGCATGCAATGTGTTAATTATTGAAACTGTCCTACCAATTTGATTTGAAACTGTCTCATTGCTATTTTTTCTCAATAAAATTATGGGGGAAAAAAAGAAAATAATCTTATAGAAAAAGAAACAAAAAACAAAAAATCAGTCCTTCGGAGGAAAATCTTTATGCTGATGTCTCATTTGATGCTCAGGGAACTCACCAGGGACTGAAATGCAGCCAATATTTCAACAGATTTCTCCAGGGGGCTGGGGAGACAGCTCAGTAGAATAAGCACTTCCCTGGCAAGTGCAAGGACCTGAGTTCAATCCCTGATTCTATAAAAAAAAAAAAAAAACTCCCAGGTCAATAGATTCCTCCTGTCCTCTGTGTGTGTGTGTGTGTGTGTGTGTGTGTGTGTGTACAGCCATAAATCTATGTTAACACACATACATGTGCACACATGTAAGCATATACATGCACACATGTAAACAGGTTCTGGCCAACAGTGAAGGTTTCCATATTTTGAAGGAAATGAGTAAATAAATTCAATATTTTTGTTTTCCTCTGAGGCTTGCAAAGAAGTTATTAAAAGCACAAGATTTAAATCATACACTTTATTAAAAGCCAAGCAGCCCAGCATGTGACTCTTGCCAACTTGGACGGGGTCTTCAGGATAGTGCTACACTGAGCTAATCCTGAAGGAATCAAGCTGGGGGACACAGCAGACAGAGGGCAGCAAATCAGGAGAGGTCGGGCTTGGGATGTTGGATCCCCACTCAGCCACCCAGCCAGCCCTGGGAAGAACAGTGCTAAAGCCTAAGTAGGCCCCACTAAATTACTTTGCTATCTTCCTTCATATAATGTGCTTAACGAATGGAACCTCCGTCATGTCTAAAGGACTCATAGCAACGTAGGGGAGGTATGACCGTTAAGCCTGGCAACTTTATTGGCTTAGGAATGTCCCAGCATGCTTCTGGGTATCTGGATGAGCAGTGGAGTTGAACTTGGTTGCCTGAACTTGGCCTTTAGCCATCTCCCCTCTGATGCTGTTCTGCTCTGCTTCTAAGAGACATGAACCAAGCATCTTTCTTCTGTCATGCCCTACTGCCACGTTTTTACCATGGAGTAGCCCACTACGAACTGAATCCCTTGGAGCCAGGAGCCAAAGTAAATCTCTCTTCTTTTAAGTTGTGAGAGTCAGCTGTTGTGTCCCAGGGATGAGAAGGCTGACTCACAGGAGAGTTTATTCTTCTAAGACCCAGAATTGGCCAGTGGCATCACATTTGCTAAACAAGTAAGAAAAGACAGGGCAGGTCACTCACCAGGGCACAGGACAACCTGTTTCTTTTCTATTCAACATGAAGCTCTTTTCCTCCTCTGAAAACTAGATGTCCATTCCATGGGGCCAAAGACCATGTCCCAGGATACACAAATACAAATAGAATCCCTTCTTGGAGTTCTAAGTCTAGTAAAAGTATCCAGATGAAAATAGGGATGAAAAAAAAAAAGTAGGGATGGATAGTGCATGCTGAATGTGGCAAGAGAGTGGACACCAGCTAAAACCATGATTACGGCACAGAGTCACTCTTCCCTCCAAGGTGAATTCTGCACTGTGACGTCTTCCCACCAGGCTCGAGCACATCACTGAACTCAGCTCTTGGCCCTGGTACTTCAACTCTCTAACACTCAGAAGTCAAGAGGTCATGTTGCCCTGTTAGAATGTCTAGTGATTTGAGCATATTGAACTTGTGTCTCTTCTCCCCCATTCTGGCCTAGGCCTTTCAAGGATAGGAGCTTCCTTCAGCTCTTGCCCTGTGTCACTCAGGTCAAGAGCCTTCTATTCTACATACAAAAAAGCATTCCCTCTCCTGAACTGGCACCTCAGAGAAAACGCTAAAGATCTCATAATAGCATGGTGCCAAGAAAGAACGGAGCCCCAGCTAGTGGCCATGGCCCCATGCTTATCTCTTTCTAGCCAAGTAGCCTTCAGAAGCTGAAGGGCTTCAGGAAACCCATTGATCTTTCCTGCCTTCAAAAAGTATGGCTGTTAGTATAAGGTATTAAAATTTACCAGCACAGTTTGAGAATGGCCGCCCAATTCCAACTCCTCAGGACTGTCTCCTGGGAGCATAGATGCCTTTGCCCAGAATCTTTGTAGCCTTAAAAATACAAAATACAAATGACATGAGGAATTTAATCTAATACTATCCCAGTGTCTGTAGTCTCAGTAAATAGCACTAAATTTTGGCTGGGAATCTGGTTCACTAAATTTGGCCACTTCCTCCTGGAGTGTCTCTGAATTCCTCCTCCTAAGAATGAGGGAGAGAGGCAGCCTACACAGCACTAGTGACTGTCCCCTGCACTTGCTGGCCTGTCCTCCTTCTGCCTTTGCCTGCTGCCCCTGCACCTGCACACCACACAGACTCCTTGGAGACAGCATCTCTAATTCAAGCCTAGCAAATGCTTGCCCAGTAATTGCCCTTGTTTTCTTTCTCAACACTTTTTTCCTTTGCGTAAAAAGATCCCACCACAAAAATGCTTTCTTCTCTTCCTCCATGCATAGGAACCACATCAGGAGACCACAAGGGCGGAAAGTGAGCTGCTCTGTGGGCCAGAGTTCTGCCTTTTTGGGTACAGACCAGGGATGGTTTCAAGTTTGGGTCTGTTCCCAGCAGGACTAGCAAGGAATTTTTCATGGGTCTCTAGGACACAGATGCCATCTGTTGGCTGCTGAGCTAGGTTGGTAGAGGAGTTTCCCACTCTACACACCATTATTTATATTCATGTCTTTCACCAGCCTCTTGGAGATGTTTAAAGTTTGGTCAATCACTGCTGTCAGTAACATAATTTTTTCTTTTCTTTTCTTTGTCTTTTTGAGGCAAAGTATCACTATGCGGTTCAGGCTGGCCTTGAGCTCACTTTGTGGCCCAGCCTGCTCTTGAACTCACCATGATCCTCCTGCCTCAGCCTCCTGAGTGCTGAGATTACAAGTATGTGCCACCACACCCAGCTCAGTAACTTAATTTCTTTCATTCATTCATTTATATTTATCAGTTTTTCTCTTGCTGTGTAGTTCAGGCAGGCCTAGAACTTGCAATGATCTTCCCATCTCAGCCTCCCAAGTGCATGCACCACCAAACTGGCTTAACTGTTAGTGACTTTAGTCACCAAGGCAAAACTGATCCCCTGCTCATCTCTGTGCTACTTCTTGGGCTTGCTTGTTTTTCTCTTCTTTTCTTTCTATTTCCAAGCACCCTTTGGATTTTTTCCTCCCAATGGCTCTCTTTGGGTTTTAAAACTGAAAATTAGGGGAAGCTATTTATGTGCCTGTCTCAGTAGGAGGCTTCTCACGTGCACACATCAGTGCCCTTGATCAATCAGCATGCCTCCCAACTGCTGAGTGAGGGGGAAAGGAAAGAGATATTTATTGGGTGCTTACAATGAGCCCAAAACTGAGCCTTTCACATGTTACTGGGGTTCAGTATCCGCATTTCATACCACCCTTGAGTGAAAACAAGCCTTATGGATGTTCTGCCATCAGTCTGTCCCTGTCATAGGAGGTATCTGGGGGACACTAGGTGTTCAAGAAACATGTGTTGCATAAAGAAATGTTGAAGAAAGTTGGCCTCATGGCAGTAATGCAACCTGTGTGAAATCACGCCTCCTGGCAGTAGACTGGCAGATCAAAGCCCAGAGCCTCCCGACCCCAGCGTGGATTCTTCCTCTCCTACCATCTGCATGTCTTCTGTAGCATCTCTGGGTGTAACTTGTGGTGGCTCTCTCAAAGTCTACCCCTAAATGCTATGGTAGTTCTTCAAAAACAAACCAAACATAGGTCACCCCGTGAGCCAGCTATCCTCCTGTGGTATGGATCCAAAAATATAGAAGCATGATCTGAAGGAGCTATCTATGCTCCCAGCAGTGTCATCCACAATAGCCAAGAGGCAGGGTCAACCCAACAGTAGTCCACTGATGGATGAATTTTAAAAGTGTGGTATATATTGCCTGTATATAAAATGGAGTATTTAGCTTTAGGAGGGCTTAAAATTTTGACACATGCTGCAGCATAAATGAACCTGAATGGCATCATGCTAGGTGAAGCAGCCAGAAACAAATAGACAAATACTATATGATTCTACTTATATGAACTCTGAGAATAGGTAAGTTCATGGAGACAGAAGTGTCTTTCTGCTTGCTTTAGGTATGTCACATAAACTGCAGATGCTAGGGGTTGGGGAAGGAGTGATTGCTTGTGTTTAATGGGGACAGAGTTCCAGTCAGAGAAAATGAAAGAGTTCTGGAGATGAGCATTGGTGATGGTTACACAACATGTGAATGTCCCTGATGCCTCTGAATGGTATACTTCAAAATGACTGAAATTATACCTTTTATGTTATAAATATTCTGTCACAATAAAAAAAAATTAGGGGCTGGTGAGATGGCTCAGTGGTCTAAAGCACCT
>NW_004524680.1:1922030-1922852 GCF_000260255.1 Octodon degus | reverse complement strand
TGGTGCTGGGGGATTGAACCGCGGTCCCTGATGCTTTGCCAAGCTTGTTCTAAGTAGGTGCTTTAGACCACTGAGCCATCTCTCCAGCCCCCAGATTTTTCAAGATAAGCCTTAAAACCCAGGAGAGCTTAGAATGGTTTTTCAAGCCCTAAAAGAAAATAATTGTCAAAAAATAAAAAATAAAAATAAATAAAATAATTGTCAGCCAAAATTTATTATGTCTGCAGAATTATCCTTAAAAGTCGATGGAGAAGCAAAGACCTTCCACAACAAAGACATCAAAGAAAACATAACTTCTAAACAAGCATTGCAGAAAATACTTGAGAATCCAAACCAGAGCCAAGGTTGACATCACTAAAGAGCCCGTGGAGAAAAACACATCCAACTGGGAAAGTGGTTTTAAAATGAAAATAAGAAAGGAATCAAGCATGAGGAGAATAATGAAATGACAGAAAACAGTAAATAACTTTCAGTAATAACACTCAATGTAAATGGTCTTGATTCTCCAATGAAAAGACGGGGATGGGCAGATTGGATCAAAAAATAAAACCCAGGGTGGGTGAGATAACTCAGCGGACTAAGTGCTTGCTTCAGCAAACGCAGGGACTGGGGTTTGATCCCTGCACCACATGCCATGCCAGCCCCGTCCTCGGGCAGGCTGAACTGGCCACCAAGACCAGGTGTGGTGGCGCATGCCTGTAATCCCAGCACTAGGTATGCTGAGAAACAGGAGGATCACTACGAGTCTGAGCTGCCTAACAAAAATACAGTAAAGAAAGGAGAGAGAAAGAGAGAGGGAGGGAGGGAGGGAGGGAGGGAGGG
>NW_004524680.1:1906731-1917000 GCF_000260255.1 Octodon degus | reverse complement strand
ATAATAAATAAAAAACTTGCATTGCAGTAAGTGGGAAAATCTAGAAGAAATGGATAAATTCTTAGACACACGTGACTTACAAAAATGGAAGTCAGATGTAAAAACTCTGAACAGACCAACCACAGTATGAAATTGAGGCAGTAGTAAAAACTCTATAGATTAAGAAAAACTTGAGATCTGATGGATTTATGTTGAATTTTACCAGAATTTTAGAGAGACCTAATGACAATACTCCTCCAGCTTTTCCATGAAATTTAAAGGGAAAAAATACTTCTGCTATGGGTTAGATCTTGAGTGTCCCCCAAAAGCCTCATATGTCTGGGAGATCGTTAGATCATAAGGGTGCTATACTCATCAGCAGGTTCATCCACGAGAGAGCTCAGTAACTGCATCTGCTGCTAGAAGCTGGACCTGGTTAGAAGTCAGTCACTGCATACATAACCTGGAAGAGAATCTCGCCCTCTCCAACTCCTTTTGCTTTCTGCTTCCTGGCTTGGCTTCCCTGATGTGAACAACATTCTCCCCCCTCCAGGGTCTCCCATCATGCTGTCTCTGTGTCTGAGACAGAGGGGTAGGCCTGAAACTTCTGAAATTGTGAACCAAAGTAAATCTCTCTTCCTTTAAGTTGTGGGTGTCAGGCACTGTGCCTTAGTGAGGGACAAGTGGCTGACAGAGTTTTTCTACCACATGTGGGGATTTATCGTGACTATACTTGACTATATGGTTCAGAAGCCCTTGAAAGTTGCTCATGGGAAGAGTTTGGAAAGGTTTGGAGATAGTGGCTGGAGAAGTTCTAGGATGATGTATGCCAAGCTTGAAGAGAAATTCTGGTTGGAGCACAGAAGACCAAAATGCTAATAAAAAATACAGATGATAAAGGCCACTCTCAGGAGATTTCATTTGAGTGCAAGGATTCCTTTGGCAACTGAACTGAAGACCATGTGTGTTATACTTTACCCATATTCTGATACTTTGAAGGAGACTGAAATTAATAGTGACAAGCTAATTAATCCGGAAGAGGAACTTTTAAGGCAGCTGTACATTTAGGCTATGGCATAGGTTCTCCTAACAGCTTTCAGGTGGTGAAAAATAAAAGAAAAAATGTCATTTAAAAAGTTTTTGTTTTGCCAGAAAAGAAGTGCCTGTAAAGTTGGAGCAAAAGGGATCATGGTTACATAAAGGATTAATACTAAAAAAGAGTCAAGTTCTTCACATCAAGACAACAGGAAGGATGCCTTGAAGACATCTCTGAAATCAACAAGACTCCATCCTTCACTGGCTCATGGCTCAAGGGTGTTCCAGGTAAAGGTAGACTTCTTTGAAAGATTTTGCTTTGAGAAGAGAGCCCCAAGTTATTCTGCTCAAGATGAGCCATTTAGGGAATTATTTTCCTGAGTTCAGGTCACAGTGCTTCACCATCTAGGCACCAGAGAGCATTGCGCCCATGGTCCCAAGGGTGCTGTTTGAGCTTCCAGCAGACCTTGGCATCGTCTTCTATATGGTGCTGGTTTTATGAGGATGCAGAATGCAAGAGTTGTGGGGTCAAAGAGGCTTCCACACAGATTTTAGAAGAAGGCCTGGTAGGTCAAGAAACGTGTACCTGAGAAGGTAGTGTGTGGAGTTGTGAATGCAGCTAAAAGTTCAGCAGAGACCCCAGAAAGCCTGAGAAGCCAGGAACATGGCACATCTTAGGAAAGTCATTGGTAGTGAGCAGAGCCAACCCAAGAGAGTGGCCATGAGGGCCGCAACCAGCAATGCTGTAGGGTCAGGGCCACCCAAGCCCTTAAGAACTCATACCTACCTACCGATTTGAAAAAAAAAAGAACTCATACCTAGCTGCAAGTTACCCCATGTGCTAGAGATTGAGTTATGGGATTTAATATTTTCTCTGCTAGGTTTTGGTCTTGGTTTGGCCTAATTCCTTTCTATTTCATGTCTCCCTTTTTGTCTTACATAATTACAGGCCAGCGAGATAGCTCAGTGGACTAAGTTCCTGCTTAGGTAAGTGCAGGGACTGTTAGGCAAGCACAGGGACAGGGGTTCAATCCCCAGCACTACATGCCACACTGGCTCTACCCCCAGGTGTGTTGAGCCAGTCACAGAGAGTGGGCATGCATCGCTACGAGTCCAAGCTACATAGTGAGACCTTGTACCAAATACATAAAAAATAATAGTAATAATAAAATGAGCATACAATTGCATTTTGGCAATGTTTAACTTCCTTTTTATTTTGGAAGGAGCTAAGAGTTTGTCTTGAGTCTCAGAGGAAATTTTGGACTTGGACTTTTCAGCAATGCTGGAATTGTTAAAACTTTGGCAGTTTGTGTAGATGAACCAAATGTATTTACATAAAGAGATGCACATGAATGTTTTGGAGACCAGGGGTAAAATGTTACAGTTCAGATCTGGAGTGTCCCTCAAAAGCCTGGTGTTTTTGGAATGTAATTGGATCATTGGGCAATATATTCATCAGTGAGTCCGTCCACTAACAAGTTAAGTAAATGAGTATACTACTAGGAGGGGGGGCCCGATGGGGGTCAGTCTTGGGGGACATAACCAGGAAGGACGTGTCTCCCTCCCCAGTCCCTGTCTTTCCTTTCTGCTTCCGGGCAGCCATGATGTGAGCAAGTTTCCTCTGCCCAAGTCCTTCCATAATTCTGTTTCTGCATTTGAGCTGGCTAACTATGGACTGAAACTTAGGAAACTGTAAGCCAAAACAGACCTTTGCTCCTTTGAGCTGGGAGTGTTAAGTATTGCATCTCAGTGACAGGACAGTAACTGAGACGACTTCCAACTCTCTCCACAAAGCTGGGCATTATCCCAATACCAAAGCTGAATAAAGACTCAACAAAAAAGAAAGCCAATATCCTTGATGAACATAGATACAAAAAATCCTCAATAGAATACTTGTGAAAAGAATTCAACAAATCATTAAAAAAGATCATAGATCATGACCACTTCAGCTTCATGCCAGAAATGGAAGGGTGGTAGGACACACATAAATAAATAAATGTAACACATTACACAAATATAATCAAGGTTTAAAAAAAAATCACATAATCATTTCAATAGGTGCAGAAAAAAAACTCTGAAAAAAATCCCACATCCTTTCATGATAAAAATAGGTACAGAAGGGACTTATATCAAACTGATAAAAGCCATATATGACACTCCCATAGCCAACATCATACTGAATGGTGAAAAACTAAAAGCATTTTCTCTAAAATCAGGAACAAGCTAAGGTGTCTACTCTTACCACTCCTGTTCAACAGGGTATATCAAAACTTTAGCCAGGGCAATAAGTCAAAAGAAGAAATAAAGAAGATGCAGACAGGAAAAAAAGAAGCCACAATATCTTTCTTTGTAGATGATTCAATTGTTAACATAGAAGACCCAAAACTTCCACCACAAGAGTCTTAAGGCTGGGGCTGGTGAGATGGCTCAGTGGTCTAAAGCACCTACTTAGAACAAGCTTAGCAAAGCACAGGGACTGTGGTTCAATCCCCCAGCACCACATGCCAGCCAGCCCCGCCCCCTGGTGGGCTGAGCTGGCCACACACACACATAAATAAATAAATAAAATTTTTTAAAAAAGAGTCTTAAGGCTGATAAAGAAATTCAGCCAAGTGGCAAGATACAAAATCAATATGCAAAAATCAACTGTGTTCTTGTACCTCAATAGGGAATCCACCAAGAAAGAAATCAGGCAAACAGTTCAATTCATTTTAGCTTAAAAGCCCCAAGAACCAAGGCCAAAGGCTTGGATGGACTTCTGTTCTATACGTGGGCTCTGCAACTTTGCAAAACTAACTTTGCTTCTTAGCTCTGGATCTCCAGATGTAATGTGAACGTGGCAGTCCTGGCCTGGACAGCCTCTCAGGGTAACCACAGACTCTCCAGAGAAGAAAACAAATATGATTTTTGTATTCTAAAATAATTATCAAAATTAAAAAACACTCTTTTCTAAAAACAAAACAGAAAAACCTGGGAAACATCTAACCAAAAAGTTAAAGACTTCTATAATGAAAAGTACTTAATTCTGAAGAAAGAGATTGAAAAATGACATTAGAAAATGAAAAGACACCTTCTGCATAGATAGAATTAATATTGTTAAAATGGTCATACTACCAAAAGTGATGTACATATTTAATGCAACCCCTGTTAAAATATATTGTGCAGTCAAAAATACACCTTGTGTGTAAATTTTTGAAATTTATTATGGTAAAGATAAATTACCATTATTTCCCCTCAAAATACTCCCCATCTCTTGATCTCATTATTCCTGCCTGTTCATGAAGCAGCTCTGGAAGTCCTCTGTGCAAAGTTTCTTTAGTTGCATTGTCTGGCTGCCTAGAAGTCCTGAATGAGTTCAAAACATTTAGCTTTTGTGGTCATTTTGACTTTGGAGAAGAGCCAGAAGTTGCACTGTTTGTTTGTTTAATAATTTTTAAAAATCTTTTCATTTATTTGGTACAGAGTCTTGCTATATAGCTTGGGCTCATAGTGATCCTCCTGTCTCAGCCTCCCCAGTGCTGGAATTGCAGGCGTGCATCACCACGCCTAGTTTCAGTGGCTAGCATGGCACAGCCTGGGTTCCAGGGCTGGTAGGGCATATCCTGCCAGGGATCAAACCCAGGACCTTGCGCTTGCCAGGCAAGTGGTTAGAGCACCAAGCCATCTCCCAGCCCCCAGAAGTTGCGCTGTGCTGGGCCTGATGAAAACAGTGGATGAGAATATGCCATCCGGTTTTTATTTGACAGAATTTTCCATGAACATGTGACCATGACCAATGACCTGTGATGAAAAAGTGAATGTTTCAGTTTTTAAAATTTGTGAAAAGACACATTGCCAATCCCTCTCCTTAGCACAGGACTCCCACCAGCAGAGCACATCGGGCCTCTACTAACAGGACACTGGCCAGCTTCGACCCCCACAGCCCCAGTGATGTGCTCCTCGCTCTGGGAGCCCCATGTGCACAGGAAGTAAGTAGTAGCACATCTTCCTAAGACTGACTCAGAGGTGATCAGCTAGGAAGCAGTATGAACAGGCCTTGATTCCCCACCACCAGATCACCTACTTCCACCTTAATAAACACTACTCTGCTCTCATACACACATCACAGCAAAGGTCAGTACCACTTCTTCCAACCGGAAGTGGAGTCCACATGGGGACTTCCTGTGGCAACAGATTTTCACATTTTATTTAAAAGCTGATGTCATCTAATGGAGACAGTAAAAGGCTCTGCAGTGTCCAAACTGTAAAATCACCTGGGTCCCAAACCGCCAACAACTACCAAGTTTAAACAGGAACCTCTGGGGATTAAGATGGGAGTGCACTCATTTCTAGTTTGGAAGCCAGAAATCCAGTCTGCTTCCTCGGTGTATACCAAGCTCAGTGAATGCGACTCATGGTGCCGGTGTAGATTCTGCTCCATTCATCACTTCAGAAGATGGCTAGAGAGGGGCTGGTGAGATAGCTCAGTGGTCTAAAGCACCTACTTAGAACAAGCTCAGCAAAGCACAGGGACTGCGGTTCAATCCCCCAGCACCACATGCCAGCCAGCCCCGCCCCCTGGTGGGCTGAGCTGGCCACACACACACACATAAATAAATAAAAATTGGCTAGAGAAAAAGCTAAATAACCTTCAAAAAGAACTTCTAAACTCAGCTACCAGGCTTAGGAGTACTTTCAAATGAACTATGACAGTATATGAGAATTAGGAAAGCTCAGAGCCGCACCTCTCAGTGGCAGTGTAGCTAGGGGTATAGTGCTTGTCTAGCATGTGTGAGGCCCTGGTTTCCATCCCCAGCAGTGCAAAAAGAAAAGAAATATTTGTGCCTTTAAGTCTGATTTTATGCATAAAGAATGTCATATATTTCCTACATTTTTATATAAACATAATGTGATTACCTGGATGAGGGGCCTGATACCCACACCTGCGGCATTCACCTGACCAGCCTCTGTATCCTCCACCCTCGTAGATAATTCTCAAAAAAAGGAAATGCATCTAATTTGGATTGATTGATTGATTGATTGATTGATTGATTTTTGGTGGAACCAGGGATTGATCTCAGGCCCTTGCACTTGCCAGGGAAGCACTTATTCCACTGAGTCATCTCCCCAGCCCCTTGGAATGATTTAATTTTGATGAGCTGATATTCCCTAATGTTTAATAATTTCCTCTTCAAAGTACTCAGATTTTAATAACTTCTCCTGAATTGGGACTAGAGATTTACATTGACAGTAAAAAAGCAGCCAGGTGTAGTAGCACATGCCCAGCACTCACGAGGCTGAGGGAGGAGGATCGCTGCAAGTTCAAGACCAGTCTGGGCTATGTAGTTCAAAGCTGGCCTGAGGTACATAGCAAGACCTGTTTTTAAAAAAGACCACCAATAGTAAAAAAGAAAAGAAAACATTTTCTCATGTTTGACCCAACAATAGTGGTTGTCAAACTTGTTTTGTAGAGAGCCAGACAGCAAATTTTCCAGTGAGACCCAACTTTGTCAGTGGTTACAGGATCAGGGGAAGAATGCTGCTTAGCTGTTGTCACTGTGGAATGCTTAGTTTTTTGTTTTATTTCTTTGAGACTCTGATAGAACCCAGGACCTCGTACATGCTACGCATCCACTCTAACATTGAGCTATACCTCTGCCTATTAATATATTTTTTTAAACAAAGGACCTTAGTTTTTCATATTGTGCCCCACATGATGTAGCCAGTCTTGATTTTAGGCTTTGCAGTCCAAGTGGTCTCTGAGGCATCACCTCGGCTCAGCTGCCTTAACTCTGAGGCAGTCATAGGTAACAGCCATAAAGGAATATGCGTGTTCCAGTAAACAATGTGTGGACACTGGAACCTGAATTTCATATCATATTCACATGCTATGAGATATTATTCTATAAAAACTTATTCTCTGGCCACTTAAAAATGTAAGTCGTTTTAGCTTATAGGCCATGGAAAAACAGCAGTTTGTAAAACACAGTTTGCTGATCCCTGCCTTAGAGCAAAATGCGGGAAGACTGGCATTTCCTCTAGTCGCAGTGCTGCATGATGGCCCAGAGTCTCGGGAACTTGCCAGGTTTGCTGTGCACAGTTTGTGACATCCCACCGCAGTACTGGGTACAGGAATGGCTGTCATCAGTGGCAGGGGCTGTGCATGTGTACACTGCAAGGCAGAGGACAGAAACATCCCTGTTAGCAGAACAACTCCAGGGAATTTACCTTTTGGTACCAGGAGCTGACCTAACAAATGACAATAGAGATGGAAGTCTGGCTACTCTGTGAAGCCACCACGCCCACCCTCTTCCCATGTCACTTGAGTCTCCAGGATTGTGCCCCTGGATCTACTTTCTTCTGCCAACCAGAAATCAGCAGGGACAGTGTTGAAGGCAGCAGGGAGAAGCACATGGCTGTGCTGAGCATGGTCGAGGACCTCTGGGAGATTGGGGCAGGATCCTAAATTGGAGCCCAGCCTGGGCAACTTAGCACCTTAGTGAGATTAGATCTCAGAAAACAGAAAAAATTTAAAAGGACTGGGAATGTGTGACGGGCTTGGCTCAGTCCCCAGTATAAACACACACACACACACACACACACACACACACACACACACACACACCACACCCCGGCGGCAGCACTCTTCCCATCACCTCTTTGCTAGACTCCATGTTATTCTTCTCGGGATGCAGTTGGTTGGTGGAAACCCTGCCTGAGTCCTGAGCACCAAAGCTCAAGACCACCAGGGCCTCCTTTCTGAAAGGCGTCCTGGATGCTGGGGAGCAGGAGGCAAACTTTCCCTCCGCCTGTCTCTGTCAGTCATCTGAGGTCCACAGACACCTTCCTCGCGCTGGCACGTCTCCCTCGGCCTCAGTCCAACACTTTGTATTGATGAAAGGCCAGGAGGTCCCGCCCACTCACTGCAAGAGCCCAGGCCTATCTCTAGCCACCAGCGAATTCTTCTTTAGTTACACTTTGCGCATTTGCTTCTCCCCAGAGACGAACGACCACGCCTGTGAGTGCTGATGTCTGCATTCATGCCAGATGTGAGTGTGAAACTAAAAGAGCGAAGCCAGCTCCTTAAGGGAGGTTATGATTCCTGAAGGAAACAATGGTGTGGAGGGAGGTGGGTAGCTGGGCCATCGCCAGAGGTCACACTGCTCCCGAGCTCTGCAAGGCCAACCTCTCCTCAAAAGAAGAGAAGAGCTAAGAAGAAGAAAGTCACTGGCAGGTGGGCCCTGCACACCACAGCGCTCTAGTCAGCTCCAAAGAGCTGACTTGTGGTGAAGGTCAAAGCCTCGGGGCAAGCATGGGAAAGGTGGGCCGGCCAGATAGCTCAGCGGATTAAAGTGCTTGTTTAGGTAGATGCAGGGGTCAGAAGTTGATCCCCCGCCTGCCATGTAAATGCACTGAGACAGCAAATGAGACTGGGCATGGTGGCACGTGCCTATAATCCCAGTGCTTGGGAGGCTAAACACAGGAGAATCACTGCAAGTCAGACCAGTGTAGTGAGACCCTGTAGACCCGCACTAAATACAAAAAAAAAAAAACAGATAAAAGTCATTCTCTGGTTTCTTTTCAGATCATATAAATCTTCCGCCTTTTATTAAAAAATAGGAAAGTTTTGCTACCTATGGCTGTCTTAAAATTGGTTACAAACTGGGCTGGGGGCTCTTCACAATACAAAATCCTAAGCAAAGGATTTTACTACCTAGTTAGAAAAGTATAACTAGGGGCCAGGGAGATAGCACAGTAGAATAAGCGCTTGCCTGGCAAGCGCAGGGTCCTGAGTTCGATACCCGGTCCCGCAAAAAGAAAGAAAAAGTACAATTAATATATTTCTAACCATGTAACGTCAATTCTAGGGAGTGCCTACTGTGCACAGGGTGTTTTTGTTTTTGCAGTGCTGGGGATGGAACACAGGCTTTGAATATGCAAGGCAAGTGGTGTCCCATGAGCTCAGCCCCAGTCTAAGACTTTAGGATCTAAGTCTGGAAAGTGGTGAACACCTTCGCGGGCTTCATGGTGATAAGATGGTCACCACATCTTGGGGCTGGACAGTCTACAGTGTTTCAATTAGAGGAGCTGGAGCATGTGGGAAGCAGTGGGAGGAAACATTTATTACACGGCTGACCAGGTAAAACCTGAACGTCCAGCACAAGCCAAGGAAGCCTTCATTGTACGGTCACCTCACCTTGCATGGCGGGCAGTGGCATGGCCAAAGCAATGAGGGTGTGCCCCGCTTCGCTTCTCTGAGTAACATTATACAGAATGATAAGTCACTGAATTAATGACAAGTGAAATACAGCACACAGGAGTTTCTTCTGAGACGGGGGTGACTTTTGGCTAGTGAAGTAGACGTGAGTGTGTGTGTGTGTGTGTGTGTGTGTGTGTGTGTGTCCTGGGATGGAACCCAGGTCTTCATGCATGATATAGATACACTTAACCATTGAGGTACACATTCAGCCCCCCAAACATTCTTTCTTTTGGTAGTATTGGGGATTACCTGAAGGGTCTTGCACCATTTTGGGCTTTTTAGCTTTTATTGAGATCAGCAATCCTCTGAGATGAGCTTTTCTCCACATACACTGCCATACATCGACCAGTCTGTCCTCTTTATTGCTGAGTAATAGAGCATGTTATGGATATACCACAATCTATTTCACCCTTGGCTTACTAGTGGACATTTGGGCTCATGACATTGTCTCATTTTTGGCTGTTACAAATAGAACTGTGATGAACTTTTGTGTGTAGGTTTTTATGTAAGCGTAAGTTTTCATTCCTCTGAAATAAATGTGCAAGAGTAGAACTACTGAATTCATTTCAAGTATATATTTAATTTTTGAAAAAACTCCTGGGGCTGGGAGTATAGCTCAGTGGCAGAGCACATGTAAAGCCCACATCCAGTCCCAGAATTGCAAGAAAATGAAATAAAGAAAAGAGCCAAACTATTTTCCCAAGAGACTGAACCATTTTACACCTCCCCTGGAACTATGAGAGTGATCCAGTGGCTTTAATTCCTTGCCAGAATCTGCTGGTGTCACTATTTAACTTAGGTCTTCTAACCGATGTGCAGTGACACAACACTGAGGTTTAGAACTCTCATGTAGCTAACAGTTAACTATGAACAGGTTTCTTACATGCCTATTTGTCATTCATGTGTCTGCTTTAGTAAGCTGTCTTTTCATATCTTTTGCTCATTTTCTTTTTCTTTTTTTAATTTATTTATTTTATTCATTTATTTGTGTGTGTGTGTGTGTGTGTGTGTGTGTG
>NW_004524680.1:1905928-1906496 GCF_000260255.1 Octodon degus | reverse complement strand
TGGAACTTGGTCCAGCAAGTTGTTTGTCCCTGAGTGGAGACGCTGGTGGCCTGTGTTGCTGGGAGGTCACCCTGCAGCCACTCTCTTCTTGCCCTCAGGAGGATCATTCATGTCTTCAAGACGCAAGGCCGAGCAAAAACCCTCCCACGAATCCACTGGATATCACCATGTTCTGTTCCATAAATTCTGTTGCTTCCTCCATGACTCTGTTGACTTCAGGTGCTGCTTTCTTTGCTCGTTTCTTAATTTGTCTTTTTACTTTGTCTGCATCTTTTTCACCTCTCTTCCAGTCGATGTGAACATAGCCACTGTGACTGGCAATCTGGAGGAGAAGGAAACCGCCACCTACCGCCGTCGCTGCAAGTTTTCCGACTTTCCGGAATAAAAACCCTGCGCACCAGCCAGTCACGCCACCCATCGCCATCTGGGTGGCCACCGAGTATTTTTCTACCATAGGTCCCGATCGATTCCACCAGTGGCGTCTTCTCGCGTACGCTGTTAAATCCAACCCTCCGTAAGAGTCGTCATCACTTTCATAGTCTTGGGGAGGGCGGTTCCGGGACGCCAT
>NW_004524680.1:1892488-1904683 GCF_000260255.1 Octodon degus | reverse complement strand
AAAAAAAAAAAAAAAAGTCAGCTCAAAATGGTGATGATCCAGGTAAAAAATGATAAAGTGCAGACAAACATACATAATCCTATATTTGTCCTCTTGTGACTGGCTTATTTCCTTTAGCGTATGTCTTCAAAGACCATCCATGACATAGTCTGTGTCCGAATGTCCTTCCTTTTTAAGACTGAATAATATTCCCTTGTATGTTTTGACCATAGTTTGTTTATTCATCCATCCACTGGGACCCTTGAGTTGTTTCCACCTCCAAGCTATTGTGAACAGCGCTGCTATGAACATGAGTGTGAAAATATCTCTTCTTCAAGTGCCTGCTTTATTCTTTGATCTCAGAAGTGGATCATTCTCCTTTGCCAGACTGGACTTCTCTAAACACTGGACTTCCCTTCTGTCAAGATGCCAAGCGCCATCACAGGTAGTCTTCTGGGCCACTAGGGGGCGCTCCCCACCCTGAGATTCAGGGGTCTCCGGCCTGTGCTCTCTAGCTTGGTGGAGGTGAGAAAGGGCACAGAGCAAAATGGAGGAATCCCGGTCTTTCCGAGGCATCTCTCTTGGATTTGGCCCCTTTTCAGCCCTTAGGGTCTTTGTTCCTCTGTGTTCCAAACACTGCGTGGAATTCCATCATGAAGGGAGCCAGCCTCCCTTCAAAGAGGAGGCCAGGATCCAGAGAGCGGGCCGCTCCTCCATGCTGCATGTGGGGAACGCTGGTTTTCCGCCTCTTCGTGAGCCTGAACAGATGATATATAAAATGCGCTTTATCTAAACATCTGTGTCAAATTTTCCAGCCAATTCCTCTTCTCCCCTGGTGTAGAGAATTAGAGCCAGAATAGATTTCTTTCCTGTTCCTAAGTGGCTATAGCCACCCAGGTCTGGAAAGGTAGGAGTGGAGAACGGCCTACACTTCTGTGTGGTTTGGGGCAGAGTTTAGCCTAAATAGCAGCAACGATCCCCTAAATCTCTGCCAACAGCCTCCTCCAAAACGTCTGAAACCTGACCTGGATTCCTGTTAGCTGCGTGATTATGGGGAGGCAACTAGACCTCTCTGGTCCTCTATATTTTGTTATTAGCCACTTGGGCCTCTATGTCTAGGTCTACAGGCTCAGGTTCCTTCACTTGCCCTCAACCAAATCAAAGGAAGCTGTTTATTTTGGTGAAAAGAAGAAAGATTTTATCAAAGCTAGCTGGGAGGAAAGGGAGGGGCCCATTGCTAGGGGCCCATTGCTTCAAATCACCATCTTGGCTGTGTACCGACCAGATGTAAAAAAGTCTTATAGCAGGGAACAGAAGAGAGAAAATACAAAGAGGCAGCACACAACTCCAAGCTTGCGTCATCCTTCTAGGCCTCTTCCAGATTCCTACCTTCCCTGTGGAAATGAAATTGGATCTGGCACCTCCTGGTACCAACATCTACACAGTCAGTCCATTCATCTGGGTTGGGTGGGGTGTGTGTGTGGCATTTATGCCCTAAGCCTGACAGGGTTTGGAAAAGCCACTTGTCTTTATTTTGTTTGCTTTTGTGTATATGTTTGTTTGTTTGTTCGTTTTAGGGGGTGGTACTAAGGATCGAACTCAAGACCTTGCGCTTGCTAGGCAAGTACTTATTCCACTGAGCTATCTCCCCAGCCCTAGCCACTTGTCTTTAAACAAGACAAACCTAATTTTTAAAGTTCTATTTTGCCATGCTGGTCCATTTTCATCTGTAAAATGGGATCAAAACAGTGCCGACCTCCTCATGTTGTGAGGCTTAGGTGCCTTAGCATATAGTGAGTTCAACTCAAGTTGGTTATTAACGTTGTCCTGGTGCTGTGTAGATTCTCCCACAGCAGGTAAGCCTGGGTGGAAGCAGTTATTCTTCCATGTGATTCTGGCCCCACACACCGATATAGACAGATAAAAACCAACAGCTCAGCCCGATGTGGTCGCCTGAGCCTGCAGTCCCAGCTACCTGGAAGGTTGAGGCAGGAGGGGGTGTCTGTGCCTCATTCTAGTCAAGGTGACTACCCATTGCCTCAGACCCAAGTTTGGAACAAGGGCCATAGTCCTTCCCACCACTTTCTTTGCTTTTCTCAGCTGTCCCTGAGATGTGTCACTTGGGGTGCTGCAGAAGCTGACACATTTAAGGGGTCTTTGCCTGGGAGGGGCAGCCTGAGGATGCGTCTCTGGACAAGAAGGGACACCAAGCTCCTTGCCCTGTTCCATGCTTTTGCTCCCAGCCCACGCTACAAGTTTACGCCTGTGAGTATAACTGCTCCAAACATCCTTTATTACCACCAGTCAGCCAGCCTCTCCCTGACCCACTGAGGTTGAAAATAAAGTCACAGTGGAGTTTTTTTTAGCTGAAATCGAGGCTGAGGTATGAGGGGTTGACAGATCCGGGAGAAGATACGCTGCCAGTGTAATCCACACCAGGGCCATCTCCTTGGTGATGTGGCTTCTGGAACCCAGTCCTTGAAGGATGGGATTAGGAGCCTGTGAGTCCCGCATTTTCATACCACACCCCCATCCTGGCCCCCCGGGGCTGAGAGTCCCCACTTTGTGGTTCCATGCTGGCAGACAGCCTGGCCCAGATCCTTGGTGGCCGAGGTTGGGTTCTCCCAATGGCACCCACCAACATCGCCGTCTTGCCCCATCAGAGCACCCCATATTTCTGTTCCCTGATCCCCTAGTTGCCTCCTTACTACCCCTGTAGCTCTTAGACAGCTGCTTCCCCAGGGAGAAACGGCCCGCCCCCTCTCCATCTGTTGGCCTGTGTGACTCGACCCTCTCACCCAGCCACGTGAAAGGCACGTGGGCTGCTGCTTCTACCCAAGTCATCAGGTCTGTTCTCTGTCACGTGAAGCAAGCCAGCATCCTCGATCTTGCTGTCGCCAGTCATCACTGCAAGCAGAACCTTGCTGAGGTTTAAAAGCAAGAAGATTTTAAAAGGCAGCTTGATTCTGATCCCATAATTGTTACAATGAAGGCAGTTTTAAAACACAATAAAAATCTGATCTAAGGGAGAAAAAAATCTGAGGAGTATGGATTGCCAGCTCCTAGAGACCCTTGTCCCTGTCACTTACTGTGAACCCTCATGAGCTTCTCCATGAAAGAAAGTGAACAGGTAACAGCCCCCTAAAGCTACCTGGCTGCCCCCCACAGTTGTACTGTGTGAGGAGTAGGCTGGTGACAACTGCTGCTTGGCTGGTGGGATCCGAAAGGCTTCCCAGCCCCCACCCCACCCCAAGTGTACCCCGAAACATCTCTTCCACTCAGCAGCCTGGAGCCCGAAATTCCAGCAGGTGATATGGGAGCACTGGCTGCCAGTCTGTTTTCTGTTTCCAGACATTCCTGCTTAAAGCACCCCACAGCCCAAGGACAAAATAGGCAGGTCAAGATCCAAGCACATTACCAGGCTATGAGGAAAGCAAAGGGAAAATTAAAAGGGGAGGCGGGTATGTGGGCATGAAAGAGAGCCTCAGCGTTTTGCACCAGGGTGAGATTACGGCCTGCTTCCCTTCCCAGGCTAGTCTCCTCTTGCCCAGTATGAGCCTTCCTGGTGCCCCTCCTACTGGCTCAGGTTTAGGGCACGCAAGTCTGCACCTCTGATACATTTTTAAGCCTATACAAACCCAAAGCGTTTATTTCTCCATGATTTTTTTTAGACTGAAACGTGTTCAGGGCACATACTTGACATTTGAAAGACAAATTACTAGATATAATTTCTGTCTCTTTGCTGATAATCACCTTTATGCTCTTTCTTTCTTTCTTCTTTTTGTACAGGGTCCCACTAGGCAGCTTGGACTCATAGTGATCCTCCTGTTGTCAGCCTCTCCAGCGCCGGGATTACAGCCATGCGCCATCATGCCAGGACTCTGTGGCCGCCTCTGCCTGCCCTGGGGGAGGGCTGGCATGGCACGTGGTGTGGGGATCGAACCCAGGTCCTGAGCTTGCCTAAACAGGCACTTAGTCCACCGAGCTATCCCACTGGCCCTATAAGTTATTTTTATTAACTGATTTTTTTTTTTTTTTTGAGACAGGTTCTCTTTATGTCACTCAGGTGACATAAAGAGTTGAGTTGGGCCTCAAACTCCTGGGCCCAAGCCCTCCTCCTGCCTCAGTCTCCTCAGTAGTTGAGACTTCAGGCATATACCACAACACCCAGATTTAAAACCTCAAGGATAAATGAAGACTGCTGAAAAGTGAGTATAACTATATAGAGTGAAAACTATCAGTGAATAAATCAGGGGGTTAGGCTAAATATTTTAAATTCAACATTCTAAATATTTAACAATCGGGATTGGCTACCGCCTGGATACATTCTCACGTATCCCTGTTGATCTCTGCGCTGCAGCCACTTTCTCTCCAGCCAGACAGTGCCTCAGGTAGGAACACTTCAACAAAGCCCTTCCGCTCACAGAGTGGAATTCGGGAGTTTACAGATGCATGTGATGGTAATGACAGGTCAGGAGACAAACTATTACTTACGCTGAGACAATCAGATTACCTGTGGATTTCCTTTACTGTCCTTATTAGTACTGTTTAGCAAAATGGAACACAATGGCGGAAGCGAGACCTAGTGCTAGTCCCAGGACACAGGTCCCAGATCCTCACCCAGGCAAAGGGATGGCGAAAGCTGGAGCAGAGCCCGCAGCGTTGGGCTCCCCTCTCGCCTTACTCCCATCTTGCTGCAGGGAGTGGCACTGATCTGTTTTCTGGGACCCAGGGCAGGGCCTGGCACTTCCCAGGTTTGCATAGGTATGTTGCAGCAAGTGGCTGGGGGGCCACTATGGCTGCCTCTTGAACTGAGTTAAGGATCAGAAGGACAAGTGAGGGCTTGGAAGTTACCGGCTGCAGCCATATTAGGAGGCCTGGGGCACAGCCCGGGCAACTGTTTTTAAAATCCCCTAGGACACAAACACAGCTGCTTGTGAGCTAATGACCCACAGGCAACCTCTGGTCTCCTAGCAGAGACCTGTCTCCCACAGGGTGGCCAGATCTCACCCTGGGAGCTTCCCTGAAAGCTCGAGGCCACCTCCGTGCTGCTTTTGGAATACAGCCACTGTCTCCTCTCTGCCTGCTCAGTCCTGGTGGCTGCCTGTCCCGCTGTCCCTCCCATCCCCCCTTCACCCCTCACCCTTACCCGCCCAGCCCCCCATCCCCCCCATCGCTGGAGAAGAGGAAAAAGCCTACACTCTGAGGCTGATCTGCTTGCCTCCCGCCCTTCCCAGATGGGGGTGCTCATAACTCCCCTAACAACAGGAGCTGCTGGCGGCCCTTGGCTGTTGAGTGGATCCATAGCTTCCTCAGTGTGGAGAACACATCACTTGCCTCTTCCTGCAGTCTTCTGACCTCTCCCGGTCTCCTCAACTTGTAGATGTCACCTACACACGATGCCTGACTTCACCATCCCTTCCTGCCCTCACCCTCTAAAACTGCATCTCTAGTCACCGTGACTTCTAAACTTCCAGGGCCCTATTCCTCACTGTCAAGCTTGAATGTCCCATTGATACTGAAAACTGAACGCATGTGGTCAATTTCACTGCCTCACACTCAGCCCTCCATCTGACTTGATTTCCCTTCTGACTCAATCATAGATTTATTTAGTCTTGGGGAACCAAGCCCATGCTCTTTACAGAGCGCAGAGAGGGGAAGTGACCTGCTCAAGATGATCCAGGTCCTCAGGAAGAGGAGGGAAGAACCTAGGCCAGGGCTTCGGCACCTGAGGTTTTGTTCTCACCTGCTCTGTCCTGCCCCTATTATGACAAGAATAGTACCTTAGCTTTGGTCATCTTATTAGCAGACCACATCTCCACTTTCCCATCTCCTTGTTATGGAATCTTGACAAGTGATGAAATGACAAAACTTTGAACTATTTCCATCCCAGTCTGCAGGCTTCTCCAGTTTTGGGGTATTTTGTTTGCTTTGCAGTACTGAGGGTTGAACCCAAGACATTCATACTTAGCCATATCCTCAGCCCTTTTTATTTTTTAATTTTGAAATAAGTTTTCACTAAATTGCTTAAGCTATCCTCAAACTGTGATCCTACCTTGGCCTACCAGAATGCTGGGGTTATGGGTGTGAAATACCACGTGTGGCTCAGTTTTGTGCTGTGCTGTGTGTGTGTGTGTGTGTGTGTGTGTGTGTGTGTGTGTGTGACTGAGGATCAAACCGGGGGCGCTGGCTCTACCACTGAGATACACCTGCATACCCTTTGTCATTTTTTTGACAAGGTCCTCCTAATTGCCTAGGTGAGATTTTACCTTGTATTCCTCCTGTTTCACCCTTCTATAGCGCTGAGACACCTGGCAAATTTTACCAATTTTTAGTGCCAACCTCGGTTGCTTCATTGTAGGTATGTGGGTAGCAGCGATGCATTAAAGGAACAATTTAGATCTGTTTTGGGAGGAAAAAATAGGGTTAAAATCCAGGAGTTCAAGGATAGATGATAAGGTCCTGCTTTACCTTGGTCTTAACCATCCAGCAGAAAAGTATGAAGACGAAATTATAAGAAATAAAGCCATGCTGTTAAGTTGAGATGTGGGGGACTCAGGTCAATAGTTTCTGACATTGCCAGTTAAACAGAAGACCCAATGCTATTATGGGCTACTGGACTCTTTTAGAATATTTTGCTGAGTTTACACACCTATAATATTCAATAATGGAACTTAGAAAAAATGGGGTATACAGATGAATGTCCATTTTGTATCTGTGTATTCAAAGTGGTTGGGATAGATATATAGTTACATTCTGTTAATGAATAGAATGATTTGTTCTAATGGTGTTTGTAAATAGGATCACAAGTCCGCATCTTGTACAGCAATTAACCACTAAGAAGAATATATGCAGTGTATTATTTGTTGAAAAATAAAAAAAAATAAATTAAAAAAAAACCTATCAAACAAATACAATTTAAAAAAAAAAAATCATCTAGCCAGGTTCCCACCGGGGTCAGAGTCCAGTGTTTCAGACCTAAGTGGCTAACAGTATTTTAATGTCTTATATGTGCAAATGAAAAAAAAAAAAAAAGGATAGATGATAACAAACTGGCCAAGTGGAAAATCACATCATCCCAGTAATAGCACAGTTAGTTATGTGTGTTGAGCATATACATGGTTGTTGGTTTCTTTACCTGCATTATTGGACTTAATTCCCCCATTCCACGAGGTGGGCATTCTTACCACCTATGGTGGATTGACATCTGGCAGTCAACTAGTAACACCCAGCTGAACTGAACCAGCGTAGCCCTGGGCGTGGGAAGCCCACCTGAGGATCACCGCCAGCAGCTACGAGGCAGAACTGGAGAGGAAAAAATTTAAAGGCTGTTAGAAAGCTGTAGGGAGCTGTTGGTTTTCCTGGAGGAGCTTGTTATGTTGGCTTTCCTGATGAACTCGACTGGTCTCATCCAAGAAAGAGCTTAGGACCTTACTGTCACTGAAAATGGCTATGGTTCACTTTGGGGGAGCTGTGGTCCTCACTTTGAGCATTGCTTGCTGGCTCTAGAGGGGAAGATGGCTCACTGTTCAGCCTCGTGGAGAAGCTTGTGGCGTTGGCCTTCCTGACAGGAACTCAGCTCTCATTGTCACTGGAAAAGCTCAGGACCTCACTGTCACTGAGGATGGCTGTGGTACTTTTCAGGACTGACTTTGTCACTTCCTGGCTCCAGTGCAGATCCCTCAGCCTGCTAGTGATACAGGAAGAAAAACTGATCTCAGGTGGGTGACCTCCAAATGATACAGGGAACCTCCAAATGATATAGACAAAAATGATCTCCAGACCTGACCTGGACGAGTTCGTGTTCTCTAAAACCAAAGAATGAATTTTAGGAACAAATGCAAGTTATGAGCAGAATATATTAATTGAGGGAAAGAAAGCTCCTGTCCAAGAGAGGGACAGAAGGAGAGCACAAGCAGGTTGTCCCTGGGAAGCTGTCTCTTCCAAGAACTTTTATAGAGTAAAACCATGCGGGTCTAAGGTGGAGAACATGGGAACTCACTTAGGTGGGCATGAGGTAGGACAAAACTATGGTCCACCAATGGGATTACAAGCACCATTGCTCAGGTGAGACTGATTAAGTCCAGGACCAAATGGGGAAGAGTCACATAGCAAGCAGGCACAAATGTAGAACAGGACTTTATCTGGTAGTCTTCCAGTAGTATTCGGATTAATGATTTTTCCTGGGTCCCTCAGGGTGATGATCAATCTCAGATGCCAATCTTTAGGGGGGTCAGCATTTGTTTGATCTTTGGTCTTTAGGTCTGGACAAGGGTGGGAGCACCCATCCCTCCCACAGTTGTCCCAAGGTAAGTTGTCTGCTGTGTTATCTCCTTTGAGGGCCCAGCCCTGTCTGACTACCTATAATATTTCTATCTAACTTGGCCGCCTGCAGTACGGGCACAGATCCTTCATCCTGCTGGCGCAGACTTTCTAGCTTCCCTCACTGACCTTTGGGCCTTCCCATCACAGAACTGTGAAGCAAAGCATTGTTGTAGGCTCTAGCCCTCCAGCTGGACTCATGCAGGGTGTTGCTGTGCGATCCAGGCCCTCAACTGGATTCTTTGGTTTTTAGTGTGTGGAAAGGTTCACTGGACTCTCCTTGTTTTTGTTTTTTGTTTTTTTTTTTTTGGTTTGTTTGTTTTTTTATTTTTTTGGTGGAACCGGGGATTGAACTCAGGCCCTTGCGCTTGCCAGGGAAGTGTTTATTTCACTGAGCCATTTCCCCGGCCCTTGGACTTTCTTTGTATATGACTCTTTTGGTGACTATTATAAAATAATCTTATAATTAAGCATCCTGTGTTGTACTGTTCCCCTTGCAAAACCCCAAATTACAGTGCCACCCTTATCTTTCAATTAGATAACCAAAGCTTAACAAGACCAGGGACTCATCTAAGATCACACAGATGGTGGATTTTACCCTATGGTTATGCTGCTGGTAAGCTCAGCAACTGTCCTAGGTATCCTCTTTTTGGGGAGAGATGGTGAGAGGTGAACTCATCAAGTGAGATAAATAAGGATGTCATCATTTTGATGGATCTCAAAGTACAAATGGAAAAGCAATTTATAGATAAGCTCAATGACCATACCAGGTGGTAAGAACCATCAGGCTCTTAGCTTTCTTCATTTTCCCAGGATTTAGCTCTCCAGCACGGAGACCGCAGAGCCAGACTGGAACTCACCTGATGTTGCTTCCTTCCTGCCGATCTTGCTGCCTCACCTCCTCGAATTCTCCTGATCCTGATATTCCACACTGCCTCGGCTTCTGTGAGTCTGCTGATAATCGATAGATTGTGTTTGGACAGTTGAGTCAGATCCTACTAATTTTTAAAGCCCTTATTCATAAACAGTGATTTCTACATCACACCCAGAGAACAAGCAGAAAGCAAACACGGCGAAGTCAAGTGCTCATCAACAGCTGTTGGGATGAAAGGTTTTGGCTTTGCTTCTCAGTCTTGTTTTGGGCTTTGAAGAATCATCAGGATGGTTCCCCAAGAAATCTTCTGTGCATCCTAAACCCTGTGCTTTAGGGCCCAAAGCAGCAGCCTGGGACACAATGCTGCCTAAAGCCCTTCCTCTTGGCCTTCCTACACGTGACAGGGACCACCCAATCTAAGGACACACTGTCTGAGGGCCCAAGAAAAGCCACAAAAAGCAAAGGACAGGGATGAGTTTCTGTTGTCCCTGTAGACTTTCTGTCTTGGAAATACCCTTCGGTGCAGCTGATGGCCTAGGAGGGCATGACCAGGAATCACAGACAGTGTTTTCAATGGACATAGCAGGAATCATCCCAGTTTTCCATAGGATTGAATATCCTTTCTTCCTTTTTTTTTTTTTTTTTAAATATTTATTGCATACAGGGTCTCCCTACACAGTTCAGACTTGTAGTGATCCTCCTGTGTCAGCCTCCCCAGCGCTGGGATTATAGGCATGTGCCACCACACCCAGTTTGGGGGCTGGAACTGCATGTGGTACCAGGGATTGAACTTGGGCCCTTGCACTTACCAGGTAGGTGCTTAGATTGCTGAGCTATCTCCCTAGCCCCTCTTGCTTCTTTCTTTTATCCTTTGCTTTCTTCCCTTCCTCCCTTCCAGTTTTAATCACACACATACACACATCAACTTGAAACATGTTTGATTTGAGAGGTGGCAAAAGACACCCCCCAGCAGTCATAGGCAAACTTCCGGTGAAGCTGTCAGAACTCCCACCAGTCCTGCCTCCCCACGGGATGGAGATTGCTCAGCAAGCAGCTTAGTGATTGAAACAGCGCCTGGGCTCCCACTCTTTCCAGGGACCTAGGCTGTGGTAACTCAGCACAAACTTCTTCATTGTGGGCTTGGAGCTTCCCTCAGGGACCATGGTCCCGGCTGAGCTTGGACTGGAAGCATGGAGAGTAGGAGATAGAGGATTGGATAAACATTAACTTTGGTTGCTGTCTTCTGTCACCTTCATCCTGGGCCGTTAGCTTGGGTCCAAGCAAAGTCATTTTTTCGGGGTTTTTTTTTTTTTTTGTTTTGTTTTGTTTTTTTTCAGTACCAGGGATTGAACTCAGGCCCTTGTGCTTGCCAGGCAAGCACTTATTCTACTGAGCTATCTCCCCATACAGCTATTCGGTTCATTCTGCACTTCCCATTACAGGTTTGCCTCCCCACATCCCATTTCTCTAGATTTAAAACTTGCTGAGGGTGGGAACTGGTGAAGTGAGCCCCCAGGTTCTCCCAAGTTGCATTCTGGGATGTTCAGGGTCTCCTGGAAATGGCTTTAGTCCCCTCCCGGACAAAGACCCTAGTCCCAGAACTGACTTTTCACGTTGAAGACAGGAACTGAACCCATTTGTAACTTGATACAGTGAATTCAGCTTTTATGTCCGCTTTTTTAGGCAGCTTCTCTCCTCATCTGTCCCCAAGAGCAAAGCCTTGAACTAGCTCCCCTACCTCGAGGAAGCAAGCCCCCTACAACAATCATAGGCCATTCATTTACTGGTCGCTCCAACGAGTCCCATAAGCTCTATTCACTCTGAAGTGGGAAAAGTCACAGAGCACCTCCAGCTGCAAGCACAATTCCAAGACTTTCCCCCTAATTAGTGGGGCATTCACAAAAACAGCTCTTCTGCCCCCATTGTCAACTCCCTCAGGCAATAGCTCCTTATTGCCTGACCAATGTGGTAGGTTCCTGGTCCCATTCATTTCCTGATCCTCTCTGCTGCCCCTCCCCCCAAGAGGGGGAGACAGCGTCCCCTCCTTTAGTTACTAATTAAGGAAAGGCAAAGTCTTTGATTGTTACTACTGCCCCCATCACTGTACTGCATTCAAAGGCATTTTCTTTAGCACAGTGATCTGCTCACTCTGGGTTTCAGAATGGGAAAGAAAAAAGAGTGGGAAAAGTGGCCTCAAATCATGCTGGCTGCTGTTGGTTAGCTTCCTGTTGCCAGGGTCCAAAACAGGGCCCAGACTGCTAGAGTCTGAGCTCTTGCCTCCCCTGGGACATCTGCTAACTCTTTCCACCTTGTCAAGCTCTCTCTTGGTCAGCTCACCCAGGTGGGCTGTGAGGCAACTTAATAACAGGGCTCGGGACCCTCAATAAAAGTATTTAAACTTGCTCTGAGCTGAGGCTAATCGTTACTCTAGAAACCTTTGCAGGCTGCTAACTGCTCTAAGGACTACAGACTGGCCAGGATGCTATTATATGCCTCAATTTCCCCATAGTCAGGAGACTCAGCCCTAAATATGTGACAGATGCGTTTCCCACTTGGAAACTTAGTACCAGATTTCCCAGTCTCAGATACCTGTCAGGGCCGGTGCGGTGTGGGAAAAAGGACCAAGGCCCAAGAGGGGCGTGACCTGAACTTGCAGAGTGGAAATAATTCCTGGATCGCTCTGCATCTTTAGGGATTCAAAGGAGGCTAAATCGCATGACCTGTTCGACGTAAATATGAGGGATATTGATGTAGTCTCCCTTTGCAACACCTCTAGCTCCAAGGTCCCTGTCGGAAACGCCGGACGAATGCGGGCTGTTTGGGTGTTCCGAGAGGCTGCTGACCCGGACTGGTCCGCGAGTCCACCGGGGAGCAGGCGGGGGGCGAGCGGCGGGCGGCGAGGGCTCCTACGGGACCCCGAGTCACTCACTGCCCGGGGCTCTGGCCGGTCTGGCCGCAAGGCGGGAGGCAGGTGCGGAGGTCACGGTCCCCGCACCGGGAAGGCCGTCGGGAGGGGCGCC
>NW_004524680.1:1884747-1891908 GCF_000260255.1 Octodon degus | reverse complement strand
CTGGGTGTCCGCCGCTTCTCGCGCACGTTCCCGGGCTCCGTCGCCGCAGCCGGCTCCGCGGAGCGGACTCGGGCGGGGACTGCACCGTGTAGCTCGGACCCCCGCGGGAAGCGTCCGTTTGCTGCCCGAATTCCTGCGTGAGGCCGCAGCGGGGCTGGCCCGCCGAGGGGTGCTGGTGCGCTCTACTTTCCCTAATCGCCCCTCCGCGCTGGGAGAAACGCGAAGCCGTCTGTTTCTCCATCCTCTGGGGCGTTTCGGTGGCTCTGTCAGAGTCAATTTTCCCGGATATTTGCACCCTGGAAATTATTGTAAGAGGCAGTTCATTTCGTTTGGTTCTGTCTTGCGGGAAGGAACCTGGGTGGCTCGGGCCCGGGGTTGGTTACTCAGCCGCGTTGAGTGCGGAGGGGGCAGTCTTTGCCCTTCACTTTGCCAGGATTGGTCCTTCACGCCTTTCCCCACCTGGCCACGCTGGCAACAGATTTTGGTGACTTACCTGGAAGGAGAAAGACCAGGATCGTGTCACCCATCCCATTGGTGAGGTGTGATGGGTAGGAGTAGAAGACTGTGGCAGGGCAGGGTCGCTCTCCCCTTGGCCCAGGTCCAACACCCTAGCAGGCCTGTGGAGGAAGGCAAGGGTGCCCCCTCAGCAGCTGGGCTCTACCTACCGCAGCACGGGGTGAGTAGAGCGGGCACACCCACTCTCAGAAGCCCTGAGGACCCATTCTTGTACCGCACCTGGCCTGCAGTGGCAGTCACATGGAGAGTTACTTGTCAAAGGCAAGACTAGCTGAGTGGATGCTGGGCCGGAGCCTGTACCCACACGCCTGTCCAGACTCACACACAGGTTCTGGCAAACACACGAACCTATTAGAGGTGCGGTGCTAAGTAGTGGTTTTCCTTAATTTCAAAATAGTGTCTGGTCTCCCTTTGACACAGATAATTTGTAGTTATAAATAGCAAGGGGGAGGAAGCGCAAAGGCCAGCCCTGCAAAAGACCTCCTTTGGGCTGTAGTGAGGCAGCGCTGGGGTCTCCGTGGCACAGTCAAGTGCAGAAGCCCCAAGAACAAGGCACAGCTAAAGCCAGGGTTCTGTCCTAACAGCTACAAGTGGGTGACGCCAGGGCAGGGGGAAGGAGGAAGGGACCTAAACCCACAATTGATGTATAAATCCCTAAGGGCAGGGACAACACCCTTTAACCCTGCCTTTGTTCCTTTTCTTAAAGACAGTCAAACAGGGAAGTGTGACACGCTGGGGGGCGATCTGCCTGCCTCTGGAGCTGAGCCAGCCTTGGAAGATCTTACTGGCCTGTTTTCACCCATGGAAGTTTCTACTTTCTCAGGATCTGATATTCTCTGTATTTGAGTATAAGTGTGTGTGTGAGAGAGAGAGTGTGTGTGTGTGCACGCATGCATGCATATTTGCCCAGAGTATCTGAAACCCGTTTATTTTTTAGTGCATTTGGTAATAATATCTCCCAGTGTTTTTTTTTTTTTTTTTTTTTTAATTGGCTTGCAGCTTTATTCCATCTCAAAAGCATGAGTTAAAGGGATAGGATGGCTGTGTCACTCAGTGGTAAAATGTGTGTTGAGCTGCAGGAGGTCCTGGGCTTAATCCCTGGTACCAAAAATAATAATAATAATAATAAAAAACCAGGACATTCCCCAAATTGCTAAGAGTCATATACTGTAAAAAGAAAAGAAAAAAAATCTAGGCTCATTCTTGCGTATCTCACCTCGTTCTTACTCTAGCAGCAACTGAAAAGCTGGCTTTCCTTGTGTGTGGCCCTGGGTAAAGAACCTAGAACCCCACACTTGTGCCTGGCTGGCAAATGTTCTACCACCGAACTACATTCCAGCCCAGGTTTTTTCAAGTTTCTGTTGTTATTCTTCATGAGGAACAGGGAGCCAGGCAGGTATGTTTTGATTTTACTTTTAGGACAGTTTTGCTGACCTTTGGATTATCACAGCCACCCGTCGCCAGGCCAGGGTCGTGCTCCTGCCTGCCATCTGTGGAGTGGAAGGCCATTTTAAGTGAGGTGATAGTCTTTGTCTCCCCTGAAATAGAAACCAGTAAGTCCACAAAAACTTTGGTGTCACCAAATTCTAATTTGGCTTTCCCTGGCTCCTTTTCAAAAGTGCCTGTCATTTATCTCAATCTTCTAACCAGGTTCTCAGCTCACTTTGTTCTAGCCCCACACCGGAATATAACCCTCAGCATTTTTGTTGCAGGATGGTAGGATTTTTGTAACTCCCTCGGGTCCCATAACACTCCCTCAGGCAGTAGATGTAAGGATCCTGGGTAGTGAGAGCTGGCGGGAGCTCTGTGGAAGAGCATCCCTGGAGGATTTGCACTGAGCATCTTCATAGTCTATTCAGGAGTCCAGAAAAATCCCGCAGTGGGTAGGGAACAGATAGCTGTGATAAAAATGAAAGACCCATTTGCTTTTTAGCATTATTATTGTTGTTGTTGTTATTATTATTATGTAGTATAAGGAAGAGTCTACAGGGTGTTCAAGGTCTCACTACTAGATTGGACACATAGTGATCCACCTGTTTATAGCCTCCTGAGAGCTGGGATCACAGGTGTGTGCCACCATGCCCAGTCTCAGTTGCCAGCCAGCATGGCAGGCCTGAGGATTGAACCCCCAGCCCCTGCGCCTGCCTGCAGGCGCTTTAATCCACTGAGCTATTTGGTGGCCCTCCATTTGCTTTTAAATGGAGCCACCTGTTCAAGTAAAAACCCATTGCCTGTCTCTGAGGTGCAGCCTGTGCTCCCCCAGCAACATGGTAGAAGAGCCCCAAAAGTGAATCTGCTGCTAGGCTCAGTTCTGACTGGACTTTTCTTTTCAGTAAGACAAGCCTGGACACTGCAGGGCAGGTGACTGCCCGGCTCCTTCCGTGCCTGTCCACTCCAGTAGCTCTATTTACCTGGCTAAATTTAAACCTTTGTTCCTGTGGGCCGGCTGGCTGGCAGTCTGGGCAGCAGGCAGGCTGCTGTGGCAGCGTTTCCTGACTTTTTCGCCCCTGTGGTTGCAGCTTGGTCTCTTTGTGCTCCCTGAATCTTCTTCCAGACTTTCTAAAGTTGGCCTCTCTCCTCCCCGCTTCTCCACCCATGTGGTTTTCTTCCCAACTCTTTCCTCCTGGGCGGTTTGGAACCTGCCTCAGTACTGGGGGAGACCTTCCCTGGCGCTTGCAGACACCCTCATCAGAGTTTCAGGAAAGCTCTACGCAGGCTGCCACAGAAGGTCCTGGGGGCTGTGGTGACTGTAGTCATTACCCAGCCCCTGCTGGCACCAGAGTCCCCTCTGAGTCAGTATGGTACTGGCAGCAGTGGGACCTTTAAAGGGGCAGGGCTGTTTTCTCAGAAATCCTTTCTATACCCTAAATTTTCAAGAATCCAACTGGCACTTGTTCTGATCTTTGCATCACTGTGTCTTTTCTTTTTTTATTTTTATTTTTTATTTTAGAAGTGGGCCACACTCTGTACCTTCTCTTCTCTGGGTTGTCTTTTGTATAAAGTGAGGGTGGATTGTCCAGTTCTCACATCCTGTCTCTTGGCATAGGTGCAGCCTTTGCAGGTTTTTGAAATTCCTGTGCTCTGGCCCAGGCCCTCTGAAGGCAGAGGTGCGTTTCCACTGGAGGGGAGGACCTGGAGCCTGTTGCCTTCACAGTTACTGTTTCACAAAATGCTGGTTACCAGGCAGGGTTTGTGGTCATGCTAGAGGCTCAAGTTGGGCTCCTGGCTCTGGGCTGTGGTCTGGCAGGGACCTCTGCGGTCAACTGGCATTTTGAAGGCTGTGACAAGGCCCAGTCTCAACTCTGGGTGACCTGGGGGCTGCTTCCTGGGGGAAGCACCTAAAGTCCATTTTTTTTTTTTTTTTGTAATGTATTTAGTACAGGGTCTACAAGGTCTCACTATGTAGATCAGACTCATAGTGATCCTCCTGTTTTCAGCCTCCCAAGACCTGGGATTACAGAAGTGTGCTACCATGCCCAGTCTCAATCACTGTGTCAGCATACCCCAGGGGTGGGGCCAGCATGGCAGCCCGGAATCGAACTTTGGCCGCTGAGCTCTGCCTAAGAAGGCTCTTTAGTCTGCTGAGCTAACTGGCTGGCCCTGGAGTCCATTCTTAAACAGTTTATAGTCTTCGCTTTTCAAAGGCTTCCTTGAGGCTTAGAAATGCAAACTCTTAAGTGGTGATTCTTGTCTGAGTAATTTATAAAAGATCGGAAGTAGGCTTAGTAAGGTCTGGGAAACCAGAGGTGGGCTTGGGTTAGAAAATGTAGTGGTTGGGGGTGGGGAGATAGCTCAGTAGAATAAGCGCTTGCCTTGCAAGCACAAGGTCCTGAGTTCAATCCCCAGTACTGTTTAAAAAAAAAGCAGTGGCTTAGAAAGTTCTAGGTTTATAAACTATAGCCCTCAAGGATCACTCCCAAGTTTTCTGCAAAGCATTCCTGTGTTAGACTTGCTCTGACTCAGGAACATATCATAAAAGAAATAATGAGGGGCCAAGGAGATAGCTCAGTAGAATAAGCACTTGCCTGGCAAGCACAAGCGCCTGAGTTCAATCCCTGCTTTCGCAAAAAAAAAAAAAGAAAGAAACAAAGTAATAAAGCTTTTCTTTTTTATTTTTTTTTATTTTCAGAACCGGATATTGAACTCAGGCCCTTGAGCTTGCCAGGGAAGCTCTTATTAACTGAGCCATCTCCCCAGCCCCAGTAAAGCTTTTCTGACAGGAGCTGGTGGCAATCTTGTTTGCTGGAAAGGCTCACTCTGCCCCGTTGGCCTCAAGATGGTAAAGCCAGTATGGTAAAGCTGTGCTTCTGGGCTCTGTAGCCGTGTCACATTTGCTCTTGAAGCATTTCTTGGGCCTGAACCAGTGGGTGATGTGGGCGAGAGGCTAGTACGCCCAGCAGTTTCTCCTAGCCCAGATGCTTGGGGCTTTCACTTCTGGGAGAAGTTGAAATAACAGCTGAGTCCATGTTATAACCCAGAAGATTATATACTTCATGCATATCTGTTGAGAAGTTTCTCCTGGGAAAATCTGAGTAATGAATTATTAACTGCTTCATCGAAATCACATTTGGAGTTTGAGACCTGTAATAAAGGTAATTAAACCTTTAAAGCGGTGTTGTATATGTGTGTAGAAATAGAAAGTCAGCGGGCAGGAATGGAGGCCCGGGGGTGAGGGGACCCCATGAGCTGCGGCTCTGAAAGGTCCACTCCCAGCCCGCAGCAAGGATAAGCCAAAGCTGCCTAAGTTGAGACCAGGCTGCGTTGGTCTGCCTGGGTCTGGGTAGCCTTCGGGCAGCACCCCCGACACCTCTGTGCCTCAGTTTTGCTTGTACACGGGAAAGCAGTAACTTGAAACCGACCCGCGTGGCTGCTGAGAAGTCTGTTGTGTTGTATCCCGTAGAGGCCTTCAGCTGCGCCCAGCGCTCTGCAGGGCTACCTCATGGGCTGTTGATGAGGGTCTAAAGGCTAGCAGCTACAGCTCCTTAGTAGCCTGCCTCTGCCTTGCTGTCTGCTACAGACAAGGTGCTGGGGCGGGAGGGTAGCTCAGTGTAGAGCACTTGCTGAGCAGGACCAGGGCCCTGGGCTCTATGGACAGCACCACTGGGGAAGACAACAGAAGGAAGGGTGGGGGAGAAGAGGAAGGGAGTGTTAGGGAAAGGAGGGATCCCTATGAGTGTACCTTCATCTAAACACATTTTAATTCATTTACTTAAATCTCACTGACTCAGCCCTACAAAATTCCTGGATGTCAGACTTGATGCTGTGAACTTTTGCGCAGTGACCATCCTGCTGGTTTGGAGGAGACCTACAGGTGACAGTTCTTTTTCCCCAGTTTAGGCCCTTTTCCAGCACAGCACTGAGTGCCATGTCTAGGGGGCTGGACTGAGTGCTTTACTTGTGAGGGCTCAAGGGCTATGCCCCCAGCCCTGCTCCTAAACTTCCTGCCTCTAGCAGGATGGCATCCCTTACAGAGCTATCAGATACTAAGACCTTACAAATGGGTGCTAGCCGCACCCCAATATTCCTCTTCCTTATAGACTTTGTGTATCATTCCTGATTCGTATGGGCAGTTTTCACACTTCCTTTCTAGGACCCTCCCCACCTCCCTACCTCCCCACCTGCCCTACAACTTAAAACACAGCCCAGGCCCAGCGCAGTGGCCAGTTCAGCCCTGCCTGCTGCCCAGCTGCTTGCTCATACCTTTTTGCAGTACTAGGGATTGAACTCAGGACCTTGTGCTTGCCAGGCAAGTGCTTTTTCTCCTGAGCTATCTCCCTGACCCACTCACACCTGTTCTTGACCAGGTCTCCTTGATGCTGTGTGACCCAGGGCCTTCTTCCTGGCTGTGCACCTGTGCTCCCTCTGCTGGCCCTCACCTGCCCCTTAGTGCCAGGCTGGCTCACTGCTGCCTCCAGGGTTCAGCTTCCCCAGGGGCTCCGTCTTGAGAGTGACCAGCGGTGGTCACTCTGCTCTGGGTCTATTTCCTGACATCCCTGCCCCCCACCTGTGGGTCTCTAGTGTATTGACCAGCACACTGCTTAGAAGCCCACTCCCCCACCTACTTTCCTTGCCCCCCACTACTTCCTCGGGGCTGGAGCAGTGTGTGAACAGTGTACCAGGCCCTGAGTAAGTATCTGTTACAGTGTTGACCTTAGGGGATGAACTTTGTGAGTGTAGACCAGGTTCTTCCTAGAGATGAGCCCCCAGCTTAGGAAGTAGGCTGTCTCTCCTGGTTTTCTGTTGATAATCGAACCACCTTTTTTTTTTTCCAGAGAAAAGTGATCTTTATTATTTTTTCCCATTGTCATCATATTTGTTTATTTATTTACTGAATCACTTAGATGGATATTACCTTGGGTAGGTCCTAGGTGCTGGAGATACAGATACAGCTGTATCTTACAGATTTCTTATAGATAAGATATAGCTCCTGTACTTCAGGAGCTCTGCTTCCGTTAGCTTTGGCCACGCACAAATGGCAGTGGTGCAGTCTCCCGGAACCTGTGGGACCTCTGTTTTCCTCCTTTGCCCTTTCGGTTCTGGAGCTACATGGAGAGCATAACATCGTTATCACTTCTGTTTCCTTGAGGTTGGTAAAGCCAAGTTGGCCCCAGCAGATGTCCTTGGTGCCCACAAGTTCTTCTTTTT
>NW_004524680.1:1860963-1884022 GCF_000260255.1 Octodon degus | reverse complement strand
TGTTGCTGCCGTTTCAGCCCATGAACAGGCAGCCTGCTGGTTAAACAGGCCCCCAGCTGACCTACTGAATAGGTGTCTGTAGTAGTTTTGTTATTACTGTGTGGTAATTTGGCTAGACTATTGACCTTGCGGGCTCAATGTAGTGATGATTTTTAAGTCTGTTGGGTTAGGGGTGTGGCTCTGTGGCAAAGCACTTGCTTTGCCTGTGTGAGGCCCCGGATTCCACCTCAGCACTGAAAAAAGAAAAAAAAAACCAAGCCGCGCTCCGTGCTCCGTGCCCCTTGCTCTCCGTCTTGCCGTGCTCTGCAGCAGAGGAAGCTCACTCTGGATGGTGGGCGTGCGCTTGGGCACTGACTGAGCCATTCACAGCCAGAGTGACCTTATTTAGGCTGCTCTGAGCTCTGGGGTTTTTTCATCCCTTAAACAAGGACACACTAATTTCCTACTTGTAAGTTATTTTCAGAGTTAGATGTGATGATTTTAGTGAACTAGGGTGATCCCAACATAGCGTGTACTCAGCGTTAGCTTCCTTCAACTTTTCATGGAAAAACGTTGAGTTGCGAGAAATTGCCACCCAAAGATGCTCAGATACAGGCACTCAGGGTTTGGTGGAAAATAATTGGGCATTATAAAATTTTTTTTTTCTTCTTAGGATTGCTATTTTATTGTTGCCCTTTCTATTACATGGGATGTACACATCAGGTGTTAAAAGGTACAATACATTCTACAACTGTGCACCACTTTCTGTAACTGAACAGGCAAAGAAATTACACTGAATATCAGCATCTGGTAGTATTTTGTGGAAAAAAAAGTGACTAAAATGGGTTTAAATTGATTAACACTATTAAATCACATCTAATATTTGATACTACATGATTCAATACAGCTATACGATACAATTATACAAAATGTGTTAACATCAAAGAATACAACCAAAATTAAGATAACAAACAAAACCTATATAACTTTTTTTTGTACAGGAAAATACTTTTGAAGTATGCATGTAACTGCCCATTCTTTTAAAGAAAATCTACTGCAAGCAAAGTTATCAACCTCCAGAAAAATCACACATTGCATTACTAAGCATATCCCCAAAAAGTGTACAATAGGGCATTATAAAATTTGGTTTGTTTTTAACATTGAAGAGACAAATGAGACCTAAAAATTGATTCATGACAGTGACTTTTGCCAAAGAGCTGTGGAGAGCCCGGCAGCCCCAGCCTCTTGGCGCGATCCTAGAAAGACCTCCCAGTTGGAGGGCTGGGCTCTTGCATGTTGCCTCTCTGCGCTCCACCCCCAGGAGCAATCCAGCTTTCAGTATTTGTTGTTGTTCCATAATACTGACTAACAAATGAGCTGAGGTTCTCTGAGCAGATTGTAATCCCTAATTTTTTAAAAAATCTATTTGTTTGGTACAGGGTCTTGCTACACAGATCAGACTCATAGAGATCCTCCTGTCTCAGCCTCCCTAGTGCTGAGATTACAGGTGTGCACTACCACACCCAGTTTCAGTGACCTGAGGGGCTGGGGCTGGCATGGAATGCAGTACCAGGGATCAAACCTGGGTCTTGGGCTTGCCAGGCAGGCGCTTAGACCATCGAGTATCTCCCCAACCCATAATCCTAATTTTTGAATGCTGGTCTTTAATTACCCCATTTTATCAATTTTTTTTTGTCAGATCATCTCTTTATTGATATATTTTCTTGTGCTTCTTAGCTAGCTGGACACTCAACAGCACCGTTGTTGATGTCATCTATGATGTCATGAGGGTGCCGGCTGTCCATGTTGCAGCCCACAGACTGGGCAGTCCCCAGGATCTCCTTAATGTTTCTGGAAAGTTCTCTGGCTAACAACCGGTGTCACATCTGTCAGGCAATGTTGGCAGTCTCATCAAAAGTGATATTTCCACTGTGTTTAATGTTTTTCTGCTTCTTTCTGTCTCTTGGCGGCTCCTTGAGGGCTTTGATGGTCAGGGCAGAGGCAGAAGGCACCGCCTCAATCTGAGCCTGTCTGTTCTGAGTGGTCAGTTTCACCGTGATCCGCAGGCCCTTCCAGTCACCAGTTGCCTTGGCAGTGTCATCCCCCACTTTTTTTGGAGACAGACCCAAGGGACCGATCTTGGGGGCCAGGGCAGACGTGGCGCCAACTTCATCCCCGGTGCATCTCAGGTACACGACTTTAATCTCGTTGGAGTCGAACTTGGGCGGCATGCTGGAGGTGGCTGGTGTCACATGAACCCGGATTCGGGATGACCGAAGAAAGTTGCACCTTAGCCTCCTCCTAGCCGAAAGCCGAAAGCCCGTTTTATCAATTCTGAGACACAGGTAACATATTAGAGATCAGGATGTATCTTAAAATCAACACGGTGCCTTCTGTCTTAGTAATACAAAGTAATGTGCCTTGTAGAATTAGCATCATCTATTTGGTAACGGAAGGTGATAGTCCTGGTCACTGTGTACAGAAGTGACCTGGTGCTGTCTCCTGGTGTCTCCATGGCTCTCCTGTGGAAATGTGGCTCTGATTTTTCCAGCCGCAATATTTAGTGTTGCCTTCATGTTGGACATCTATTGACTAAGAGTTAAAATGAAATAGAATGTTTGGGACAAAGACTAGATGTCCCGCAGACCCTGGATCCCAAGGCTCTTGGCTTCCCTGACTACCAGGGAATCAAGTCTGGGATTTCTGCCTCTGCCTTAATCAGGCTCTTGAGGAAATGAGGGAACTGCCACAAGTCTCCCTTTCCTACTTCATAAATGGATTCGCTGTGTAACCTCCCGCCCCGTACCTCTCTCTCAGGGTTGTTAGGCTTGGTGAGATAGTGTGTTTGAAAGCGGTTTATATCCACTGTAAAGTGTTATTCCTAATCTTCAGATGTGCAGAATGGAAATGTGACCCAGAGCTTTCTTTAAATCCACTAACAAAACACAGTCCCAGGTGACTCAGAGGTGATTAAGGCTTGGCACTTGTCTTTTTTTTTTTCTAGGAGAGAGCCTTTGAAAACTTTGTAGAAGCTTGTCTGGTGAGGTGAAATAGTATCCCAGAGGATCAAAAAGAAGTTACATTCTACAGCCAAAGTGCAAAATGTTTTCCTTCCACGTAATACTTCCTGATGTCACTGCCATGGCCCTAGAAAATATGTTGAGTGACATGTAATTAATATTAATGCATATATCATATATTTATCATGGAAGCAAAGGTGTTATCTCTTCTAAGTGCTTTAGAAACCCAGTCCTGGGCTGGGGCTGTAGCTCAGCGGTGGAGTGTATAGCCAGCATTGCACAAGGCCCCTCAGTACTGCAAAGAGCAGAAGAGAGGAGAAAGAGGAGAAAGAAAGGAAGACGATGAGGAGGAAAAGTAGAAAAAGAGGAGCAGGAGGAGAAGAAACTGCTTCAGTGCTTTAGGTGCCAGGGCAGTCCTCCCTCCAGACGCTCACGGGCAGATGACAACCACAGACGTGGCCTTGGGCAGGTCACCCAGGCTCTCTTGACTTCAGTTTCTCTATCCATTAGAATCCTTCAAGGCCCAGTAACCTCTCCCTAAAAAAGAGACTCCTCCAAGGGCTGTCGTGAAGAGTGAAGGACATAAATGCTCACAAAATCACTGACATGAAGTGAACACAGGGCCTGGCACATAAGAAGCACCCAGCAGATTTTCACTCTAATTATGCCTCTAAACAACCACCAAAAGTGCTATCGTGCAATTGCCTGGAACTCGTTGACATAATCACCAGCTTGTCTGGGATGAAGGTGTAGAATTGGTGTTATTTTCATACTTAAAACGTGGGATTAATAAGCCACACAGACATGTCAGCTCAACAGTAACCTGAATAACACTACATTTGCCATACGTACAACTTTTTTCTACTGTAGCCAAAGCAGTCATTCCCGTCAGAATCTTACCAGACGGCTTCTAGAACATTTCCTTCCTAGTGACTTTCTGGGAGTGTGTTGTTAGCCATCGCGCGGGTGGAGGTCACTTCCTTAGAAGCCCACCGTGGCTGTCGCAGCCTTCTGGTGTGGGAGATGATCTGCTATCTCTGACTCAGTGCAGGGTGCAGGCCTTTAGGAAGAGAAGAGAGTTAGGAGTGAGTTTGACAGCGTGCAACTGGGGACCATTTAAGCTTTTTGTTCTCTGCCCTGCGTCTCACCTCCACCTCCTGCTGCCACAGGTGAGTGGTGAGGATGCTGCTACCTGTGGGTCTTGCAGTGCTGAAGCCGGAACCCAGGGCCGCACACACGCTAGGCAAGTGCTGAACTACACATCCAGCCAACTTTTCTTTTTAATCAACTTTATTGAACAACTACTTACATGTAGCAAAATTCACATGTTGTAAGTGTACAAGTAAAACAATATGGGGCAAGAACATATTTCTGATGTTTCAGGAAGTCTCCTTGTTCCCCTTGTCCCTGCATACCACTACTGCACCAACTCAAACAGCCATTGATCTGATTCCTATAACTCGAGGTTAGTTTTTGGTTGGTTTTTTTTGGGCGGAACCGGGGATTGAACTCAGGCCCTTGCGCTTGCCAGGGAAGCGCTTATTCTACTGAGCCATCTCCCTGGCCCCCAATCCTTAACTTTTTATTTAGAGTCATCATGTACCTTTTATCATCCATACATCACGGATGTGATAAGCATACAGGGTATAATTACACCTACGTGTCTCCGTATGTTGGTATGTTGTCAGATCTTTTACTTCTACATGCTCTAAGTCCCAACTGTGCAGTTGTTATTTTTGGTGTAGTCAGTTGTCTGTTAAGTAAGTCATGAGAAGAGAGACCTCTTCACATTACACGCTTCCAGGCATGCCTTGTCCGCTCCTGCAGGTTCACGTCAGCAGCCTGCTGGGTGTCCCTTAGCATTTCTGGTAGTGCAGGTTTGCTGCTAGCAAATTCTCTTGGTCCACATTTATCTGAATGTACCTTTATCTTATTTCTTTTGAAATGTATTTTTGTTACATATATGTTTTCTTTTTAAGCCAGCCCTGTTGGGAGTTGGCTGGAAGGGCAGCATGCTGGAGGGTTGAGGTGAGAGAATAAGTTTAAGCCCAGTCTGGCTTCAATCCTCTGTCCTAAAAAAAATTTTTTTTTTTCCTTGAGCGATTTATTTGTAAAACGTTAGTTTTTCCACAGTAAAAGTAAAGAGCAACAAACATGTGGTGGGTCTGCCTTGTGGGTGGAAGTCGCAGGCCATGGGTGGCCTGAAGCTCGTGCTGTCCGGCAGGATGTCCTGCGGGACCCCAGCACCCACATGTGACGCGTTCCTCTTCTCTTATAGGTCTCAAGCAGCTCAGGTGGGAGGCCGAGTGGGATGGCTGGTCCTAATTTTTGCTATTGAACCACTTTTCGTGATCTTACAGTCTGGTTCCGTAAATTCCAGACTGTTCAATGGATTTGTAATAAACTTCTAAGATGAAAAGAAATTTCTTATTCATTGTTTTCCTGAAGTCTTGGCTTGTGTTCATCTTATTAAACAAAAAATATGCTCCAAAAACACCCTTAAGTCCAGCTACTAAAACTCCTTTAAAGATCTTCTTCACCAGTGGTTCCACAGTGCAAGCCATCCCAGCATATGCGTCGCCTGTCTCCCCCCTACCTGCAGCAGCTAAAAAGTTTTAAAGACCTTATTTTTATGAAATGGTTTGAATGTGTTTTCCTCTTTTTATTTAAATATGATTGCAATAACTGTCTTAATGCCTTTTCAATTTAGTTTATTATCTAGACTTTGTCAAATGTAATATTTTGGGCTATTTCTCAACATTTGTTTGCTGTTTTGTTTTTGTCTAGTGATTTTTTTTTTCTTTTAGGCATTGTGATCTTCTGGTTTGAAAACTCTGGATTTTGTTGTCATTTTAAAAAATATGTTGGGCCAGGGAGATGGCTCAGTAGAATAAGCACTTCCTTGGCAAGCGCAAGGGTCTGAGTTCAATCCCCAGTTCCACCAAAAAATAAAAAAATATGTTGATATTTGTCTTGGCAGACAGTTTGGTGGCTGGCTAAAAGCACTGTTTCCACGGGGCTTGGTTTGACACTTTACTAGTGGGCGTTTGTAGAACACACAACCTTACCTCATGGAGCTAAGCTTCTGTCTTGTCTGCAGATCTTATCAGTGCTTAGCTTTAGTATTTCACTTCTTTCTATGACCAGGTGATATTCCATGGTAAAAGTCACCTTTTACTTTAGCCTTTCATAAATTGTAGACATTAGGGATTTCAAAACTTGTTTTTGGCTATCCTCAATAATGTTGCTATCAACATTTGTATTTATGTTTTTATTTTTGTGTGGAAATACTTTCCCATTTCCTTGAGGAGGTACCTAGGAATAGAATCGTCGTGTCTCACAGAAGCTACACTTAACTTTTTTTTTTTTTTTTTTTTGCGGTACCAGGGATTGAACTCAGGACCTTGTGCTTGCCAGGCAAGTGCTTATTCTACTGCGCCATCTCCCTGGCCTGTAGTTAACCTTCTGAGGAAAAGGCAGACTTCTCCAGTGGCCGTATCATTTTTCCATCTCCCCAGCAGTATGTGAGTGGGATGTGCTTCTTCACATCTTTGTCAACACTTGTGATTATCTATTATTATTATTACCATCTGAATGGGCATGACTTTGGACTGATCGCACTCTCTCTGCTACAGTTGGGATAGATGTAGGCCCCTGAGGGTTCCTGTATCAAAAGCTTGGTCTTCAGGCTGATGCTATTGGGAGGTGCTGTGGACATTTGGGACCAGTCTTGGGGTCCTTAGGTCACTGGGGTGTGTCTGTGCCTGTGACTGTAAAGGGCGTCTTGCATGAATGTCTTACTACTTCCTGTACTGCTCTCATGAGCTGCCTTGCCAGATGCTCAAAGAGCAATGGGCTACCTGATTTTGAACTGGATACTTTAGCCCTATTCGCTAAATAACCCTTTTTTCTTCATAAATTGCCTCGGGCATTTTATTGTGGTACTATCAAGCTACCTAATAACTTCTGCAGCTCTACAGTGAAGTCCTAACTCCCATGCAATAATGTTTGGAGCTGGGGCTTTGGGAAGCCGTTAAGGTTCGATGAGGTCATCAACTTGCGCCCCTGCTGTGGTTGCTGTGTGTCACTCAGGGTTTACGTGTTGCACACTTGGTTCTTAATGTGGCAGTTCCGGGAAGTGGTAGAACCTTTAAGAAGTGGAGCCCAGTGCAAGGTATTTGGGTCAGTGGTGGTGCTGTCCTCAGAAGAAACCAATGGAGCTTTTGTGGGACCCCAAACCTCTCCCTCTTACACTTGCTTCTTATTGTTTACTATATGGTGTGACAGCCAAGGGTACCCCACCAGGGGCCAAACTGATGGGGTCAACTGATCCCTCACTGTAAGATGATGAAGCTATGAACTAAATGAACTTCTTTGTAAAGGTTATATACTACCCAGCCTCGAATATTGTGTTGTAGTGATGGTACTTGGGCTAATTTAGGCACTCATAGTGCCTAGAGGCACTTTTAGCGATGCAAAAGTTCTTAATATTTTGTAGTTTATCAGACACATAATTTTCCAGAACTGTCCTCTGTTTTGTGGGTTACTTGCTTTTGATTCATTGTGCCTCTAAAAAGCATGAAACATTAAGTAGCTAGGGTGGGGGATATAGCTCAGTGGCGCAGTGCTTGCCTAGCAAGAGCCAGGCCCTGAGTTTGATTCTTAGTGCCCAAAACAAAACATTAAGTAGCAAATTATTTAGTGGGGCCTGAGTGCAAAAGAAAAGGAAAAACATTAGGTGTTCCTTTTTTAAAAAATTTTTAAAAAAGGAAAAACAGTGGCCATTGTAGGTCTCTTGGGCATCTTGAATTAATTTTTTTGAATTAACTTTTGATAGAGGAAGTAAACTGAACACATTCAGAAAATCTTACCAAGTCATGATAATTAGCCAATTAATTGGCTGGTATTTGCATTATTTAGTGTTTTCTTACATAAAAATATTATGAATCATTGTGCACTGATGTCATTGTTCACTGATGTCATTGTGGGTTCAATGGCTCAGATGCCTGGGACTTTCCTTTGGGACATGGCTTGTGCAGCCATGCCCCATCTGACAGTGGCTTATTGGAAGTGTTGCCTGAGCGAAACACTTCCTGCAGAGACTCCACCTCTTTCAGGCCTTTATGTTGCATAGTAGATTGAGCCTGGGTTTCTCCACTGTGTCTCTTCAATTTTAGAAGCACTGGGGGAAGGGAGGGGTAATGTGTGAAAGTTCTCCAGAAAATACAGGTGAACTGTTTCAAATGGAAACATTATTATCTGTGGTGGTAATTTTTCTCTGTATTCCAGAATACTACATGGTATACATCTTTTGCCCACCATTACTGCGGATAGAACCTGGGCTTCACAATCCTAGGCAAGTGCTCTACTCCTATACTATACCCTGAACCCATGGTGTATGTCTATGGAATAAAAGCAAACTGAATTGAATATAGTTTTGTATTAAGATCTTAAAATAATCAGAGGTCATCACAGATGACTTCTAAGTGAACGTGAATGTCATGTTAAACATTCTGAAGGGCATTTCTGGGAGCATGCCCGTCTCAGTGGCATGTCTGTCATGGGGGCAAGTCCAGTCTGCTGTGCCAGGCTGTTCTGCCCTGACAGTGACCTTGTACTTATGGGAATCATTTTCCTAGAGCAGCTGGTGAGATGCTGATGCCTTGTGTGCGTGTGTGACTCAAGCAGATGTCTCACTGTGCGTCTGCTCATTTCTGTGGTAGTAAAAATGCTTTGAGGTGTTTGGGTGAAAGATGAAGTGGACAAGCCCTCCCCTGAGGAAATCTGAATTTGAGAACTGGCTGTGTGACCTTGAGCTAATGCTAGCCTTTCAGGAGTAACCATTTCTTCAGGCATTTGTGTGTGTGCTGCATTTTCCTAGGATATTGTGAGACTCAGATGACACATCTGAGAGTACCAGGGACACTGCTCCGAGTTCTACAAATGTGACGTATCAGAGGAGGTACTTGCAGCAAGTAGGTCTCTTTGCCTTCATGTGGCCCTCCAGAGCCAACTGCAACGTTGCAGATTTGAGGATTTCAGAAAGCTGAATGGCCCAGCAGCGACTTGTATGTGTCCACCTCAGAATGAGAATAAGGGACCTGTAAGCCTGGGAAGAGGGCTGGGGAACGTCTCACACTGGGGCTTTTGCAAAAGATTCCAAACTGATGGGCTCTCCGGCCTCGAGTTGTTTGTGCACAGTCCTGTTTACTGAGCTTTCCGTCTCATGTGGGATTTTCGCCGGATGATTTCTGTGGTCTCAGGAGATCTATGAATCCTGTGGTCTTAATTTGCTGTCATTTGGGAGCTGCAGGCGCTTGTCAGGGTTTCAGCATGGCAGAGCCAGGTAATCCTTATAGGGTTGCTCCTTGGCCAATTCCCTGCGGACACATTTTCTGTCAGGCACCCCGTAAGAAATGTACACACAGCCTCAGGTTCAGGATTTAGGAGGGTACACGAGGTGAAATGAATTAAGTGAATTCCTGTGGAGAGCTGTTTTCCCTCCAACATACTCTGCACTTTCTTCAGAGAGAAATAAGAGCCCTTTTTAGGACAGATAACTTGGGCGATGCAGCTCACACCCATGCCATAAGCTAAGTGTAGGCAATGGAGCTTTTACTATGTTTGGCTGTTGGAGTAGAAATGAAACTGGGTGTCCTGAAATGGAGCTGGGGCTACCCTACAATGCACGGCCTTGTACGGGTCCTGCCCTCGAGGTGTGTGTGGTGATAGTGACAATGGAAACTCTTTGTTTCCATAAACCAAAATGAATTCACCCAGGGCATCTGGGGAGCCCCTGAAGGGCCACCCGAGAGAGTCAGGTATCAGCCGTTGGTGCTGTGCCTTTGCCTCAGCGCCTTCCCCCTACAGCCACCCCTTTGGTATAACTGGTTTTAGTGCACACGGGCAGTCATGTGGGGGTAGCTTTAGGACAGAGATGGTCATGGTGGGGTGGGTGAGGACCCGTCCTTGGTAGAGTTCCTTTTGGCCTCCAGAGCTGACTGTGGCATTGAAGGTCAGAAGCTGAGAAAGCCTAACAGTCCAATAAGATGGTTGCACAGGCAGATGCTGTGAGTCCTGGTATCTGCGTAAACCCGGGAGAGGGACTGAGGACTGGATGGAGACATTTCTGGATGCGTCGAAGTTGATGGAGCCAACCTCCCCACAGAGTTGCAGATACAGTAGTGAGCCTCTTTGAAGAACTTTGGCAGTGAAAGAGAAATTGGGTAGTGGAGCCGGGGAGATGGCTCAGTGGAATGGACGCTTCCCTGGCAAGCGCAAGGGCCTGAGTTCAATCCCCAGTTCCGCAAAAAAAAAAAAAAAAAAAAAAAAAAAAAAGAGAAATTGGGTAGTGACTGTAGGGATAGCAGAGTCAAAGGAGCACTTGGAGGTGGGTAGAAAGGGGCATAGGTGCAGAGCAGGGCCCCAGAGCTCGGGAGGGGAAGGCATAGGTGGAGGGGTAACCAGCAACAGTGGTGGTGAACATGTGGCTCATGTGCTACTGAGGGCTCTTTGTTTCGGCTAAATGCTCTAAAAGATTCGCTGGGCTGAGACGATAGCTTAGTGCCTACCTGGCAAGTGTAAGGTTCAATCCCTGGTACCAAAAATTAATTAATTAATTAATTCACCACCGCTGACCTGTAGCATTCACACTGAACAGTAGATTACAGGTGACCAGCTCTGACTGCTCATTCCAAGGTGTTCCCTAGCCCCTTTCACCTCCTTCCTTGTCACCCTGAGGTGTGTCTCTCCCCTCTGGTCTTGAGGTTGTGTGGTGCTTGCTTTCTCCTTCTTTTAAATTATTTTATTTTTATTAGCATGCCTTAACTGTACACAGCAGTGGCGTACATCATGATTTTCCATACACCTATGCAGCATGCGCTGTTCGGGCCGCACCCGTGTGTCTACTCACAGGTGGGTCTATCCACCCATCTATCCACTCAGTATCCTTCATATCCCCTCATCAACCCTCTTCTGTGCTCAGGGTGACTTGTTCTGGCTTCCGTATTTGAGAGAGAACCTGTGGCACTTATCTCTCTGTGTCTGGTGCATTTCACTTCACATAATATCCTCCAGTCCCGTCCATCTTGGTGCAGATGACAGGATTTTACCCTTTTGGGGGCTGAATAGTACTCCATTGTGCATGAATACCACACACCGCCAGCCAGCACCTCCTTACTTTTCTGCAGGAACCCAAGCAGATGGTTTCTATGTTCATCTCCTTACAACCACCCAAGCCCTGTCGTCTCAGCTTTTCTTGGTGCCCAGGGAATTTTAATGGTTTTCTCTCTTGCTTTCCAAACTTGTGCGATCCTTCTTTTTCTTCTGATTAGCATTTTCCTGGCATTCCCCGTCAGCCACTTCGGTGGGGCCAGGGTGTTTCTTCTTCCTGCCTCTGTATTATTTTGCACTTACCTTTGTCTCCTGCCAGCCCTTTGTCACTAACATTGCACTCTTCCTCAGTGTCAGCCCCACGACCAGGTCCATGATCATCTTGGGACAGATATTAGCAGAGTAATACCTCGGTTCATGAACACTTCATTTGCAAATAATTCGATTCTCAAACAAAAGCGCTTGACAAAATTTTGCTTCCATTCACAAACTCCACCTCGGGTGACAAACATAACTATGGCCATCTTCCCCACACAAATAGAGTCATCATCCCCCAAACTGTAAAACAAATTTAGCTTGTGAACAGTGGTATCCCTGTCTGCTCAAGTTCATTTTCATTTAGTTCCATCCTGATGACTTTGTCTGTATCCACGAATGGATTTTAGTGGCTCAAGGGTGGGCGGGGAATGATTTCACCCAGCACCTTCCAACATGTGTTTTCTCCCTCAAGGGTAACAAGTATTTGGTGAAGAAAGGGATTGTATGTTCAAAAAGAGAAATACCTGTTGCAACCAAATTAAACAGATTTTTTAAACAGATATTTTTATAATCCACAGAACTTTAGAGTTTATAATACAGCGTGACTCCCTCAGGAGAGGAGGGCTTCCCGTACTTATTTGACTTTGGGACGCTTCTGTCAGAACAAATTGCTGGGCTAATCCACTGCTGTGTGCAGGAGAGGAGCAAGCTCACAAGTGCTGAGAATCTGCCCCCTGGACTCGCTTATCCTAAAGGCCCAGCAGTCACATCGAGGCTTTAATGGGAGCTAGAGAGATGATGGCTTTGCAGTAATGTTTTAAGTCACTTCCGCAACGTGCAAACTGCGGCTTTAGCTCTGCGGTGAACCAGGGAAACGGGAAAGTGTTCTGAGCTTCCCCGGCCAAAAAATAACTGGATACACAACCAAGTGAGGCCATGGCTAGCCGAAGGCCCCCTGAGCAGGAAGCCACGGGCAGCCCCGCGGCGGGCTGAACCCCGCTGCTGGGTGAGGCGCTCTGAGCCCTTCCCGAGCTCTGCATTTCCGACGCCTCTGGCAGGTGGACTGTGCATCGTACGTAGCCTTGCAGAGCCACTTGCTGTTTTCCAAGCAGAATGCCTGAAACGGCACACGTCGGGGCCTTCTCAGTGCCTGCCACTGTCCCGGGGCCCATCTGCCCCACGTCTACCTCAGGATCGCTGCTTCTCACGCTTCCCCAGGTAGCCTTGCTCTTTTTGCACATGACAATTCTCACAGGAGATTGTGTACATTCTTTTAACTGTTTTGGTCTGTCCTTCTCTGCATACTTGGACTCTTTAGGCGGAACAGACCCCCACTCCATGCTGCTGTGCCTGTGGCCATCTCGGTGTATTTGATGACTGAAGTTGCCCTCCGAGTGAGGCTGACTTGTCCAAGGCAGCCGTAGGAAAGGGGTCCAGAGAAGGACCAACTGCATTTGAGGAAGGGATGGGAGGAAACATTAGACTGACAAACCAGCGAAGAAAAGCTTGTGTGTTCAGTTGCATAAACTTTAGAAAATAAGACTCTCAATCAGAAGAAACAGCACTTTATTCCCTAGAGAAAGTGACTTAAGAGAGAGTGTAAGAGCATAAGGGAGGAGGAAGGGAGAACAGATGTGACCAGAAGAAAGATGTGGTGGGGAAACGGCCACCGTAAGGCTGAGGATTCAGTATCTTGGGCAGGGCAGGGAGTGGAAGACAGGCTGGAGGGGAGGCTGGGAAGGCATGGGGCGAAGGCCTCGTGAGAGCAGAGGGACAGTGCCCCCCCGCCCCCCGTGTCGCGCTGCGTACGGTGGTCAGACCAGGCCCTCACGCGGACATCTACGCAGTGCCCAGGTTAGGGCCTGGCCCAGCTCTCAGATGTTGGGGGGGAAGCTGCACCTCCGGCCGGGGACTCTGGCCGCGGTGGGCGGTGACTCCGAGCATCCCATTACCGGAGTGCCAGGGAGGCTGAGGTAGCAGAGTCGTGTGGAGTCTGGCTCTGACTTCCCTCCTGAGAGACCCAGTAGCTAGGAAAGCCACCCGCCCCTTCTAAATCACACTTCGCACCTCACCGTCTGTGACCTGGGAAAACGGAGAAACTCCCAGGCGAGGGATGGAACCCTGAAAATGAATTTAGGAAATTTTCCAGCTAGAAACACTCTCTCTTAAGTCATTCTCTCTAGGTAATAAATTGTATACTAATTTGTTTTAATAAAAACTTTAAAATATATAGCATGCATAGAATAGTAGTTTAACAGCTGGTCCCTTTATTTGAGTTTGATATTGACATTCGGCAAAGAGAATGTCACTTCTATATATGCCTTTTCTGTGTAATAAAGTGAAACTTAAAGCGCAACGTCCTGAGTTCAATCCCTGGTACTGAAAAAAAAATCAGATATCAATAGTTAATGCCACTTAAGTTACATTATAAGGCCGAGGGTGTAACTCAGTGGTACAATGTTTGCTTAATGTATTAAAGCAGCTCTGGGTTCCACCGCCAGCACTGAGAGACAGAGACAGACAGACAGACAGACAGACAGACAGACAGACAGACAGAGAAGGGAGGGGAGGGAAGGGAAGAGGAGGGGAGGGGAGAGGAGACAGGAAGGAAGAGAAATCGATTCCCTGTCTGCAGTCTGAGTTTGGTCTCCTGTTGGCAGTAGGAGAGAGCCAGCCAGCTGGGGAGGATCCTTTTCTCCATCCTCTGGTAAGGGCCATCAGTTCCTAATTCCCCAGAACATTGTATCTGCTGCCTAATGAATCCCTAAAAGTGCAGGGCGCAGTACTGTCACACCCGAGGCCATTGTCAGAAACAGAGTACACATGCTGGCCGCTTGGATGGTGCTGTGAGGCGGGGTGATAAAGCCTTCATTCCTTTCCTCATAGCGTTGCACCTAGTAAGAACGAGGCTATAAGAACTGAGCTATTCACTGGCCCAAAGACATTTTATGAACCGAGGTCCCCAGTTTCCCCAATAGCTGATAGAGTCACAGGCCTTTTAAAATTATGGTAGAATATAAGCATCACGGAATTTTCCATTTCGGCCATTGTTAAGTGTGCCATTCTGGGGCATTAGGTAGTTCCACGTTCCTGTGCAGCTGTCCCCACTATCTAGTGCCGGAATGTTCTCATCTTCCACAGCTGGAATTCTCTGCTGGATTAACTGTTGTTTATAATTAACATGAAACAGTAATTCCCCATTCTTCCCTCCATCCCAGCCCCTGGAAACCATATTCTACTTTCTGTCTCTATGAATTTGACTACTATTAGATACCTCTTATTAGTAGATCATACATATTTGGTTTTTTGCAACTCACTTACTTCAGTCTTCCTGAAACGTCGTACCCATTGGCTGTTGTCTCCCCAGAGCCTGCCCCCACCCCCAGCTCCATTAACCAGCATCCTCCTCTCTGTTTCTGTGCGTTTCACTGTTTCGGATTCCGCATATGCGCTCTTGTTATATCTGTCTCTCTGTGCCCTGTCTTGTTTCACTTAGCGTCATGTCCTCTAGGTTCGTCAACATTGTCGCAGATGACAGATTTGTGTCTGTGTTACTGCTTTACACACAGTTTCCTGAGTCTGCACCAACTAAATACTGCAAACTAGTGGTTTCAATGGAAGAGAAATGTGTTGTCTCACAGTTCTGCAGGCTGGTAGTCGGAGGCCAGGTGGCAGCAGGGCTGCTTCGTTGTCTGCTGGTGAGGATACAGCCCTAGTGGTCCAGTCATCTCTGAACATGAGTGCACTCAACACACAAGCTCTTGGGGGACATTTTAGATGCAAACCACAGCAGCTTCCATTACTTCTTAGGGGATGTAGCCAAGGTTGTTTGGGCTACCAGCCAGGAGTATGCCTTTATGTTGCTGAACTCAGGGCTTAGAGTAGTACTAAATACTACTGGGCATTCCATGTCTGAGTGAGTGAGTGAATGAACGAACAAATGAAGTCTTAATCCTGCAACTGCATGCCCCATCAGCCCATTCAAGCAGTTTTGCGTTGGCGCATATGCCTGGCTACTGTTCTCCACGACATTCTCTTTCTCCATCCATGGAGGCTCACGCACCACTCCCGTCCAGCTAACTTCCCACCGCTGTGCTGCCTCCGCCCTGATGGTGTCGCCTTCTCCTGACTCTCGTCACACTGCTGGAGCCCCTCCTGTGACATGTTTATTAACTTAAAATTTTAGGGCTTTGGAGATGGTTCAGTAGAGTAAGTGCTTGCCTGGCAAGCGCAAGGGCCTGAGTTCAATCTCTGGTTCCACCAACAAAAGAAAAAGAAAGAAAGAAAAGGAAAGGAAAAGAATCAAAGAAAATAAAAGAAACTAACTTAAAATTTGAGCATGGGGAGACTCTGTCTCAAAAAACAAAAATAATTTTATTTTTTAGTACATGTTTGCAGTGCATAATTATTAGATTTCTTATAGGGTTGCTGGTAAATGTTCATAACATATCATTTTTTCTTACTTCTTTTGTGAACACACCTAGTAGGGAACTAGTGTTGAATGGGTTTCTGTTTTTGGTCAGGCGTCTCCACACTGCTTTCCATAGCGGTTGTTGGGTTTGTGTCTAGATGTCCCCCCAAAGCCATGTGCAGTCGTGGCGGGGGTAGGGGAAGGCTTTCCAGAGGCAGCTGAATCCAGAGTTTGTGAACGGTTCATAGTCTGACGCTGGAATAAGGGTGAATGCTGCACCTGCTCTGGGCGGGTAGCCTGCATAAACTATGAGGGATGGAAAGAGATTTTTTTTCCTTTTCCCTCCATGTTGCTTTCACCACCATGAGTGGTTGCCCCTCCGCCACCCCAGCCTGCCTTAGAGCCAACCATGTTTGAGCTACGTACAAACTGTGAGGTAAATAAGCCTTCCCTCCTTTAACTTGGGTGTTTTGTCTCCTCAACTAGAAAAGTAACTAAGACAGTGGTCGTACTGGTTTACGTTCCCACCAACAATGTAGAAGGGCTCTTCTCCCCCTGTGCCTCACCACCATTTGTTATGATTTCTTAGCTTATACTTTGTGTTACAATAATTTGTCATCACAGAACATTTTTATTAAAAAGGCGTTTTACAGATGGACTGAGACCAAAATATCTATATTTGGTTGCTTGAGGACATTTAAAAACTCATTCAGATCCCAGAGCCCTACTCTTAGAGAATCTCTGAATAAGGCCAGGTGGGACCTTGAAACTTACTTTTTTTTGGTATTAGAGATTGAACCAGGGCCTTTCCACTGGCCTACATCTCCAACCCTTTTTTATTTTGAGACAAGGGCTCCCAATATTCAGAAGTTGCCTAGGCTGGGCTCACATTTGTGATCCTCCTGTCTCAGCCTCAGAGAATGATGAGATTATAGACCTTCTCCATCATGTCCAGCCTGGAATCTACTTAAGGAATGTCACCCATGCTGTTTCTTATATGCAGCCAAATTTGCGAGCCATTAATCCCATTCAAGTTCCTTGGTTCACTTGTGGAGAAACTGAAGTCCAAAATGGTTGGGTGATTCCCCAAGATGGCGATTAGTGGCTGAGCAGCCATTTGTGTGGTTCTCTTGGCTTTTCAGTGAGATGTAATGCTTGAGGAACAATCTGTGTACCTTGTGTATCTTTGTGGCCAATGCAGAGCCACCAGTGTACCTCAGTCAAGACAAGCAGGTCTTGTTGAGTGCTGTGACCCAGGAATGAGGCTGGTGTGTGTGTGGAACGCTCCACTTGGGCAGGGCCCAAACTTGTCTGCGCTAACTTTATTTCTGGCTCCTGGCCCAGTGTGGACAGATAGTGAGGGGCTTTGTGAATGTGGGTTGGATGAACAGAGCAACCCCACTGTACCAGGCACTGCTACAGGTGCGTGGCATACGTCATCTCTTTTCCTTTATGCCAACCCGGATGCTCTGAAGTAGGTTTTCATAGTCTCACTTCAGAGATGAATTAATTTGCTCAATGTCATGCCGCAGATCTTTTTTTTTTTTTTTTTTGGTTCCTCGAATGCCTTCAGGGCACTTTTGGCCAGCGGGAGAGGTGTGAGGTTCGAACTCCAGCAACCTGAGGCTGACTGCTTTGTGGAAGCAGCCACTTAAAGGCCTGAGCTAGGGCCAGGCCCCCATGCCGCAGATCTTTGACATAAATGAGTTGTAGCTTTTTTATTGTTGTCATTCCTTTTGTTTTGCTCTGTTTGGCAGTGCTAGACTTGAACCCAGGGTTTCATGCATGCTGGGCAAGTGCTGTACCACTGAGAATATAACTGAGCTCTAATCCCTGGTACTTTTCCTATGAAGAGCAGAAAGAATGTATGCATAAGAATTGTGCTTTGGGCTGGTGAGATGACTCAGTGGTCTAAAGCACCTACTTGGAACAAGCTTAGCAAAGCACAAGGACCGCAGTTCAATCCCCCAGCACCACGTGCCAGCCAGCGCGCCCCCTGGTGGGCTGAGCTGCCCCCCCACAAATAAAAAAAATTTAAAAAAAAAAGAATTATTAAAAAAAAAAAAAAAAAAAAGAATTGTGCTTTGTGCTCGGTTCTCTTCAGAAAGCCATAGTTTCTACTAAACCAATATGTGGGGTAAAGATATTTAAAAGTCCCAGATGTTTAGAAGCTTCACTTTGGTTCTCAACTCTGACTTACTATGCTGTCTCATGAGGTAATATAAAAGGTTAATCTGTTGACACTTTTATTGTGTATGTTATAGAACATTCAGTACTTTCGTCGTACGCATATTTATATGTGTGTGACTCAGAACCATCGAAAGCTTTACACATAGGCCATCTTCTTTGGTTTTTTTCAATGCTCTTAAAATTACCTTCCTTTTGTAGGGCACAAGTGCCAGCCCCAGGGCAGGCAGCGTTCAGAGAATGTCCTGGTATGAACTGAATCCATTTGAGAGACCTGGAGCGGGTATGAGCTGGCCCTGCGAGCCTGGTTCCCACCCGTCCATATGACTTGCCTGGCCAGCAACTTCTGTCACACCAGATGCATCGCGCACCAGCAGCCCAGTCTTTAAGAAAGGACAGAGCTCCTATTCTAGCTGTCAGGCACGGAGGAGACCTACATGGCCAGATCCCAGAGACTGGGTTTCAGCTTTTGACACCTGAAATGTTTGTTTTCGTTTTCTTTGCAATTTGATGTTTTCCTTGGATCCTGGCCTTGAATGTATGCTCCATGTAGATGATTTCCTCGTTCCTTGTGGCTGTCGCTTCCTTGCTCAATCCATCTGAATCGATGACATCACCTATCCCCTGTCTCAGTGGTGTAGGGACCCTGCACATAGGTACTTTCAGAAAGATGCTGTGTCCTGATGGAATACCCATGTAGTCTGTCCACACCGCCCCTGAATTCTGCAAATACTTCCTGCTGAATTTTGCTTACCTTTTCTTCTTTTAAATAATCTGCAATGGAATTACTTGAATAAGGACTTGTAAGTAACCCAGGACCCCTGAGAGACAAAGTTGGGCTAGTGAGACCCTCCAGAGGACTGCCCTGAGGCCTTGGGGAGCCCAGGGTCCAGGCCTGGTACAATCTCATCAGTCTCTTCCTAACCTTTGGGCAGGACAGCAAATTATACTTCATATCTCAACTACCTGGGCTATGGGGGGCACATGCATAGGGGGCCTGGGATATTGTGTTGTTGGGTTTTGTAAGCAGCCACTTACATAGTAAGTAACTTGGGAGCCGACCGCTACCTAAATTATTAAAAATACATACCAACATGAGACTAATACATATAACATAGGCCTCGTTGTCGTGTTAAAGTCCTCAACACCATCCAAATTCTTTGGTATTATATAAACTCTGTTGGTTTGAGTCTCGCTGGAAACCATAAGCTGGATGTGAATCACAAGCCCTCCCCCCTTTCTTTTTCATTGTAGTGATACGTGTTTAATTGGCTCTGACCTATATTACTTCTGCCAAGAGGAATTCAGAATTACTGATTGGAGTTAATGTAGCACAAAGAACTAAAACCTCTCTTTCTCAGGAAATGGACGGGGCACTGTTTAATGAAAGCATTGAGTCAGTCATTTTTGTGGCTTATCATTGCCACATGTAGTTCCACAAGCTCTGAAGAGATTTTTCAGGGACAGAGTGTTACAGCAAAGAGAGTAAAGGATTAGGCGTCAGACCATTGGATTGTCCGCAGCCCTGTAACTGGGGACAGGGTACCTGACCACTGTCCACGCCATGTCCTCCTGTACACAGCAGAAGCTTTGGGCTCAACATGGTTTTTGAGACAGTTCTTGCTTAGGGACCAGTGGAAACCCTTGCCCTCCCCAGTATTCAACTACATAGATATTTTTGGGGTGAGTGTGGATGTGGATATGGGTGTGTATACACATGTTTTTAGTGAAAAAACAGAGTTCCACTTCATTTTAATTTTTATTTTTGTAGTGTTGGGAATGGATCCCAGAGGCTGGCTCAGGAAAGGCAAGTTCTACCACTGAGCTACCTTCCCAGCCCTAGTTCCATTTCTAAAAGGAAAAGAAAACCACTGTGTTAGATAATAACTATCCTTAAGCCTTTGTGATTCAATATAAGGTCTGCCTACCCCATTGCCTATACTTCTGGGTGGTCTGCTTAAGTTTCAGGAAGACGACCCGACAGTAAAAGATGAAGCTAGCATGTAGGGCGTGTGTGGTAGGCGTAAGCAGCCTCACGCGGAACTAAGAGTAGAGTCCAACCCAGAGGGCACCTGGGGCAGGGAGTGGACAGAGGATTCTTCTGAGCTGAGTCCTAAGCTTGGATGTAAACAGCAGGTTTCAGAACAGTTGAAAGAGACAAAGTCCTGACTGCCCTGGTAGAGGGTTTTAGAAGAGAAAAATCAGAGCCTACTTGTTTAGATTTTACAAGCTACAGGGTCTGGGGAGATGGCTCAGTGGAATAAGCGCTGGAATAAGCGCTTCCTTGGCAAGCACAAGGGTCTGAGTTCAATCCCCAGTTCTGCCAAAAAAATAATAAAATAAAATAAAAATGTTCACCTCCTCCTAGATTTTACAAGCTACAGAGGGAGGAATTCAGTTTTTGTGGCTACAAAGTAAGACCTGAAAAAGTATTAGCCCATCACATTAATGAGGTGATTTTGATGCAGCAAAAGAATCGAAAGGCTGGGGAGATAGCTCAGTGGTCTAAGCGCCTCCCTGGCAAGCACAAAGACCCGGGTTTGATCCCCGGTACCACATGCTGTGCCAGCCCTAGAACCCTGGGCGAGCCATGCAAATCACTGAAACTGGGCATGGTGGTGCATGCCTGTAATCCCAGCACTGAGAGGGAGCTGAGACAGGAGGAGCAGTGCGAGTCTGAGCTACACAGTAGGACCCTGTACCAAATAAATAAGGAATTAATAAGTTTAAAAATTGAAATGACTTGACAACATTGACTTGCTATCAGTTCGCTCATGCACGTGTGTGTGTTGTCCGTTATTGGAGATGGAAGGCAGGAGCTCATGAGTGCTAGGCAAGTGCTCTACCCTGGAGCTTCATCCCGCCCTTCTTATTTTAAGACAAAGCCTCACAGAGTTTCTCAGGCTGTCCTGGAACTTGTGACCTTCCTGCTTCAGCTTGCTGAGGAGCAGGTATGGCAGGCTTACACTACCACGCTTGCTGGGCTGACCTCTTCTTGACTTGTGCTCTTTCCAGCCCAGAGACTCTTTTGACCCCAGATGTTCCATGGCGTTCCGTCCTCCCGTCTACACTGAGGAACTCGCCTCCAGGAATGCTCTCTCACCCTGCAGAGGGTTGGCTAGTGCCGCTCAGCCAATTTCATCTGCTTCTACTTCATTTCCTTCTTCATCTTGGAAGTGAAATGACCCAACTTAGTTTATAAAACTAGGAAACTACTCTTCTGGACCAGGGAGAGAGAGACAAAAGAAAGGACCACAGCAGACCCATACACCACCTGTAAAAAGAAGATATAAACATTCTATATTGTGTGCATTAACATGGAAAAAAAAAACACCCTGGGGAAGCAATTGCATCTATGGAATGTACGGGGAATTTCTTTTACATCCAGGCACTCAGTAAACATTATTAATGAGTGATAATGATTTATCAAGTGATTGAAATTGTTTCAGGGAAGGGGCAGGGAATGAAATACAGAGCCATTTCTGTCTCCTGGGGAAATCACTAAGTAGGTCATCCAGATGTGTTTTCTTTAGGGAGTTGTGAAGCTCTTGTGTGTCCAGCTATCACTGTGTGAAATTTTGCTTTCTCAGGAACACATTTCTCAAACACTATTCTTACACATGTGCGCATGCACGCATGCACACACACACACCCAGAACCCTACACCCCTTCTAGTTCCCTGACCAGCATGTAAGGAGCATGGACACAACTCCATTCTCACAAGTACCAACCTAAACAAATGGAAGACCAGCAACTCTTCTTAGATCATAAGAGAAATGTGTCACAGGGAAAGCCACTGTCCTCAAAATTGGGGAAATGGCGAGGCAAATACAGAATAGCCCAATTTACTGGAACAGAAACCTAGAGCGGCAGCCTCTGAGACAACCAGGGCTGTGCAGGAAGCCAGGACTGTAACTGACAAAGTGCTGCATGCTGGAAGTAGATGAGTCTGCGCTAAAAGCTTGAGGGTGCACCAGCCCTTTGCTTTGCCTTCGGGAGCGGCCCCAAGCTCTTCAAGTGAATGATGCAAAAAAAAGCCCCTCACACTTCTGGCAGAGGCAGAAGAAAACAAACCTTTTTTTTGGGCGGGGGGGCGGTACCGGAGGTTGAACTCAGGACCTTGCCCTTGCCAGGCAAGCGCTTATTCTACTGAACCGTCTTCCCGGCCCTTGGAACCATTTTGAAGTACATCAGAGCATTTGGTTCTTAGCAAGGTCTGACCTCAAAAGAAAGTATTTAACAAAAGCCTAACCTGATTCCCACCCCCATTCTTTCTTTTTGTTTTAATTTTATTTTAAAGAGAAAAAAGTAAAACGAAATTTCAAAGCAAGACAGTAGGAGAGTACCAATGGTTAATACACCGCATTTTGTTATATTTAAGTTGCTCAGAGTACAAGATGTAGGCATTGAATTGTCCCAACAAGGTTAGCACAGCTTTCCTGTCAATGAACTAATAGAAATTAGTACTATAATGATCTTGACTATCGTCTATGGGGTGTGTGTGTGTGTGTGTGTGTGTGTGTGTGTGTGTATTTATGTATACTTGTTGCTTTTGACTTTTCTCCTTTCTCTCATCCCAGTTTCTTTTTCCTTTTGAACAGTTTCTTCTTTTACAGTATCTATTGGCATTTTGGATCTATTTACTCTTTAAGCTTCTCACACTAGGGGGACAATATGATATTTACATATACGGGTCTGATTTATTTCACTTATAAGTATGATCTCAGGTTGCATCTATTTACCTATAAAAGTCTCAAGTTTATCCTTCTTTATGGCTGAGTAGTACTCCATTGGATAAAAAGACCACATTCTTTCTTTTATCCATTCCTCAGGCTATAAGAACCCTGGCCAGGTGGACTTGGTAGATTATGAACTTGCTTATTGACACTGCCCGGGAGGAGTTCATAGAGAATGCAAAGAAGCTCCCCAGAGGTGTCACGATGGCACTGTTGAATTCTCCAGCACGGATGCACACAGTGGTGTCGATACAGACACAGTATTGCAAATTTGATGGAAAAATGTTTTCCTGAGAAAAACAAGTCAGTTGAAATTGCTAAATATGGGGCTGGGGAGTTAGCTCAGTAGACTAAGC
>NW_004524680.1:1858713-1860183 GCF_000260255.1 Octodon degus | reverse complement strand
TTTTTTTTGGTGGAAGCGAGGATTGAACTCAGGCCCTTGCACTTGCCAGGGAAGCACTTATTCCACTGAGCCGTCTCCCCGGCCCCAATTCTTTATATGTTCTTAATAATATCCCTTTGCCTGAGGAACAGCTGGCAAACATTTTTTCCACATCATGGCTTGTCTCTTCACCCTGTTGGTGATTTCTTTTGCTGTGCCAAAGCTTTTTAATGAGACAAGACCCAGCTGTTGATTCTTTGTGAAGGCTCCTATGTGATTGGGGTTTTATTCATAAAGTGTTTGCCTACACCAGTGTATTCATGAGTTTTTACCTCTTCTATTTTCCAGCAAAGTTAATGTTTCTGTTTTAATATTTAAATCTTTGATCTCTTTCAAATTTAGTTTAGTGTACAGTAAAAGATAGGGGTCCAATTTTAATCTTCAGTATGTGAAGAGCCACTTTTTCTAAAACCACTTATTAAAGAGCCACTTATTAAAGAGGCTCTCTTTCTTCCACTGAATGTGTTTGGCACCTTTGTCAAAGAAAAGGTGGCTGAGTAGGCCTGGAATTGTTTCTGCATCTTCTAATCTGTTTTATTGATCTTTGGGTCTGTTTTTTGTTTTGTTTTGTTTGCCAGTACCACACTGTTTTTATTATGGTAGTTTTATAGTATAATTTCCAGTCAGGGATTGTGATGCCCCCTCCCTTGTCTTTCTTTGTTGCCCAGAACTGCCTTTGTGATTCTAGGTCTCTTCTGGTTCTGAATGAATTTTAGGATTGTATTCTCTAATTCAGTGATATATGCTGTTGGAATTTTGATCAGAATTGCATTAAATCTGTATAACAGTTTTGGAAGTATGGCAGCTTTCATTCTACTGGTTCTTCCTACCCAAGGCAAGGAATATCTTTCCATTTTCTGAGATCCTCTACAGTTTCCCTTTTCAGAGTACTGTAGTTTTCAACAGAGTTCTTTTACTTGTCACATTGATTCTCATTCTCTCTCTCTCTCTCTCTCTCTCTCTCTCTCTCTCTCTCTCTCTTTTTCTCTGTGGTATTGTGAGAGGTGGTGTTTCCATAATTTTTCTCTCAGTGAGTTTATTTGTTTAAGGTTGTTGATATTTTTTGTGATTTGGGAACATTATTGATTTTTTGAGTATTGACTTTCTATCCAGCTGTGCTACTAAGTTTGTTTAGTAAATCTAGCAGTTTTTAAGTGTAGTTTTTGGGATCTTCTTTATAGAGTACCATGTCATCTACAAATAATGATAGTTTAACTTCTTCCTTTCCTGTTATTCCTTTTGTTTCTCTTGTCTAATTGTTCTGGCTAAAGTTTCCAGGATTATATTGAATAAGAGTGGAGACAGTAGACATCCTCATCGTGTTCCTGATTTTAGAATTTTTGTCCATTTAGTATTATATTGCCCATTAGTTTGTTATAGATGGCTTTTATCAGATTGATATAAAGATAATGTATTCCAATTTTCATGAAT
>NW_004524680.1:1845188-1851236 GCF_000260255.1 Octodon degus | reverse complement strand
TTCAATTTGTAATCTATTAAAAAATTAAAATTAATAAAAGGAAAAAAATCAGAAAAAAAAGTATGAGGAGTAGTGGTATTAGGTCTCTAAATTTCTTGTAGGATTCAGCAGTGAATCCATCAGGGCCTGGACTTTTTCTTTGTTGGCAGGTTTTAAATTACATATTTTATTGATTGATGCTGGTTTATTTAGGATTTTTATATATTCTTCATTCAGCTTTGGTAAATCACATGTATCTAGAAATCTGTCCATTTCTTTTGCATTTTCCTTCTTATTAGAATACAAGTTCTCAAAGCAGGTATAGATTTTCTTCTTGATTTCTGCATTGTCCTTTTTGATTTTATCCTTTTCATTCCTGATAGCAAGGGTTTGAGTCTTTTTCCTTTTTTTCATAAAGTTGATTAAGGGTTTATTGATTTTAGTTAATCTTTCAATTCATTGATTCTTTTTTTTTTTTTTTTGCAGAACCGGGGATTGAACTCAGATCCTTGCGTTTGCCAGTCAAGTGCTTATCCTACTGAGCCATCTCCCCGGCCCCTCATTGATTCTTTATAATGTTTTCTTGGTCTCCAGTGTGTTAATTTCTACTCTGAACTTTATAATTTTCTCCCTCTGTGAGCTTTTTGGCTTGGCCTGCTCTTCTTTTTCTAGAAGTTTGAGGTTCACAATTAAGTTGTTTATTTGTGCTTGCTGTGTTTTCCTCATATTCACTGCCATAAATTTTCTTCATAAGACTTTCTTTTTTAATTAATTAATTTTATTTATTGTATTTATTAATACAGGGTCTCACTGCACAGCTCAGACTCATAGTGAGCCTCCTTTTTCAGCCTCCCCAACACTGGGATTACAGGCATGCACCACCACACCTGGTTTTGGTGGCCAACACAGTGCACCCAGGGTTCCAGGGCTGGACCAGTATGTGGTACCGGGGATCAAACTTGGGATCTTGTGCTTACCAAGCAGGTACTTAGACCACTGAGCTATCTCCCTAGCTCTAGAACTGCTTTCATTGTGTCCCATAAGTCCTGGTATGTTGTATTGTCATTATCATTTAATTATAAAAACTCTAATTTCTTCTTTAATTTCATCTGTGATCCATTGGTTGTTCAAGAGGGCACTATTTAATTCTCATGTGTTTATGAGTTTCTTATGGTTTCTTTTCCTATAGATTTCCAATTTAATTGCACTCTGGTCAGATAATATGCCTGGGATAATTTCAGTTCCTTTGCATTTACTTAAGCATGTTTTATGAGCTAGTATGTGTTTTATTTTGAAAAAAGTCCTGTGTGCTGCTGAGAAGAATGTGTATGTAGATTTTGTGCTGTGGAGTACTCTATAGATATCTGTTAATTCCATTTGTTTAACAGTTTGGTTCAGATCTAATATTTCATCGTTAGGGGTTTTTTGTTTGTTTGTTTGGTTGGTTGGTTTGGGGTTTTTTTGTTTTTGTTTTGTTCTGTTTTGTTTGTCTAGTTCATCTTTTTGTGACAGTGGGGTTTTGAGATCCTCCATTATAATTGTATTATAGCTTATTTGACTTTTCATGTCTGACTTACCCTTGTCATGTTTTTCCTGTTGTTGGCTCCCCCTCCTGTTTACCACCTCTGTTTAATTGCTTGCCTTGCCTGGTGGATCCCTTCAGTTGGGATTCATGGAGTTGTGATCCTTGTTATTTCTTTCCAGAATGTCCTTCAGAATATTTTGGAGTGGTGGTTGGATGGTCATAAATTTCCTCAGATGTTCTTTGTCATGAAAGTATTTTATTTTTCCATCAGTATCAAAAGATAGTTTTGCAGGGTACATCAATTTGCATTGAAGTTTGTTTTCCTTAGAGCTTGAAATACTTCACTCCAAGCTCTCCTTGACTTGAGGGTTTGTGCTGAAAAGTCTGCTGTGATCCTGATGGGCTTTCCTTTATAGGTGATTTGTTTCTTTTCCCTAACAGCTTTTAAGATTCTATTCTGGTGTTGAATTTCTGGAATCTTGTTTATGATGTGCCTGGTTGTAGATTTTTCTTTTTTTTTTGATCATTGCTAATTGGAGTTCTATATGCCTCAACTAAATGTATGCCAAATTCTTTTTCCCTACTAGGGAAGTTTTCCGTCGTGATACCTGTGAACAATATCTATATATACATATATATACACATATACATACATGTATATATCTATATGTATATGTGTATATGAATGTATATGTGTATATGTGTGTATATATATGTATATATAAAATCACTTGTGATGTCTTCTTTTTTTTTATTTTTAATTTTTAAATTTTTTTATTTTTTGTGGAACCGGGGATCGAACTCAGACCCTTGTGCTTGCCAGGGAAGTGCTTATTGTATTGAGCCATCACCCCGGCCCCAGAAAATATATTTATTTTTATTTTTTTATTTTTCGTAGACCTGGGGATTGAACTCAGGCCCTTGCGCTTGCCAGGCAAGCGCTTATTCTACTGAGCTATCTCTCCAGCCCCTTCTTTTTTTTGTTGACTCTAATCAATCTTAAGTTTTTCTTCTTTGCCTCGTCTAGCAGCTGCTGGATTGGTTTCTTATGGTCCCTTGCTATTTTTAAGAAATTCTTCTTTTCATGATGGCTAACCACAAGCCCGTATTCTATATCTGACATCCTGTCCTCCCATTGGTTTATCCTGCTGCAACTGCTTTCAATGAAATTTTTATTCTCCTGGATGTCTGCTTGAGTCTGCCTTATGGATTGCATTTCTTTCCTACACTGAGCATTCATGGCTTCCCTAAGTTACTTAAGCTTCTCTATTTTTTTTTTTTTAATGTGTTTCTGCTTTAGAGTCACTAGGCATGGCTTTCATTGTGGACAGCCTCTCTGCAGTTATAAATTATTTCTGATTTGAATTTTTTTTTCTAGAGCCTCATTCAATTGCTTTGTTGTTACCACTTCAGAGAGGTCATGTGGGTGGCTTTCAGATTGTCCCACTTCACTGTCCCTTGGGTTTACCTTTGGTGAACTGGATGTCTGGGGTTGCATCATGTTTAAGTGTCTTTTCATTTTCTTTCTTTTTAGTTTAATTCCTGGAGTGATGGTTATAAATTACCTATGATGGATTGCTTTATTGCTAACATTTAGAACACTTATGAAATGACTACTTTCTAAAGTGTAGCTGGGGGGCTGGCGAGATGGCTCAGTGGTCTAAAGCATCTTTAGAACAAGCTTAGCAAAGCACAGGGACCACGGTTCAATCCCCCAGCACCACATGCCAGCCAGCCCCGCCCCCTGGTGGGCTGAGCTGGCCACACACACACACACACACACACACACATAAATTAATAAATAAAAATAAAAAAAAATAAAGTGTAGCTGGTTTTTGGATTTTGAATCTGTTCTAAGATCCTACCTCTTCAATTTGTTGGGGATGAGCAGTTGCTGCCCTTTTTGCCCAGCCCCTGGTTCTTTGGCAGTGTACCACAGTATTTCCTATGATGCTTAGTCAATTTCAGTCTTGAAATACCAGGAGAATAACGGTTTAGAATAATTATGTTACTTTTGGCTAACATGGTACTATCAGCAATAACAGCATGAAACACAGCATAGAAAATGACAAACTGAGGTATCTGTTGATTTGCCATCTTTAACTGTATGAACTCGATTTATGGTTATATAACAAAATCTTAAACTAGAAAATTATGTGCAGTATGTAAGTCCTTAGTATGTCAGTTTTTCCCTCAGGGGTTAGAATTTAAAGGGGTTAGGGAGGAAACAGAGAAGTAGAAGGACAGGAAGAGACTAGAAGTAATGCTGAAAGACAGAGGGGGATCATGTAACTTTGGGAAACTGGTGGAAAAGACTGGAGTAAAAGAGAAAAAAGAGATAAAAAGTACAGAACAACAACCACAGACAGGCTAGGAACCTCATTCACACTCATTAAAAACGAGATCAAACAATGAAGAAGAACAGCAAAACCTATAAAATAAAATTTTAAAAACCTATAAAATAAAAACAAGACCACAACCCAAACAGAGAGGAAAAAAGAAAGTCCATTTCCAGGTTTGTCTGTGCTGTCACTGGTAAACAGTGTGTGGAGACAGAGTCCTGATCCAGGCCAATCTGTTTTATCAAGCAAGCAGCGGCTTTATGGCAGGACAGTGGATAATTTCAGTGAGCCTCCACCTCCTGGCTGCGACCAGACTCATTAGGCCTATAGTGGTCCGTGTACCTTCCTCAGGCCTGAGCCCAGCTGGGAGCCACTAGATGGCCCCAGCATCTGCTCTGAGTTCTGAACTCAGCTGGCCCCTCCCCAAGATGGCTCCTGGCCAGTTGCGCTCTTGCATGGGATGACTGCACCTTCAGCAGTCATTGCCAGGTAGTTCAGCCCTTCATGGCCACTGCTCTCCTCCACTGCTGTGTCGCTATGGAGGCCTCTGGTGTCGCCAGCAGTCACCATGTGTCCGCAGAGTTGAATCACTCCTCTCCCCGTGTGAGTCCCATGTAAGGGAAAATATGCTGCCAGCCACCTCCTCCTCCTTCATTGAAGTTTCTTTCTTCACTCTTTCCATGAAGAGATGACTTTGATTTGCCCTGTATGTCCTTCCTAGGTCCAGGGGACCCACGTCCCTCCTTCCTGTCTTCCTCACGTTGTTGTAGTCCAGCATCTAATGGAAGCTCTCAGGGAGGCTCTTTCTCTGCTGCTTAGCACACCACCATCTCGATGCCCCTCTTGCTTTCCTTGATTTGCTTCTCTGTCTATTTTCACTTTGGTGCTGGGAATGGATCCCAGGGCCTTGCATGAATTAGATAAGTACTCTACCACTGATCTCTACCCCCAAGACTCTGCTTGGGTTTTTATTAACACCTAAAAGGGAATACCCAACTCTAGCCCACTTCAGCTATTCTGTCCCTCCTTAAGGTGGGGCTGAAAATTATAAGTGAAGTCCACAGTCCTCGAACACAGGATCATTAAAACAATGAGGCTTAATGATAGAACGTAAAATGTGTCAGAAGTACTTTCTCTTTGCTTAGGCACAAAACCTAACACCAACAAACTAAAGGAGGAAAGGTTTATTTTGGCTCACAGTATAAAGACACCTCAGTCTCTAGTCAGCTGGCTTCAAGGCAGGGCAGCATGGCAGAGGGGAAACAGTCCATGGCATGGTAGCAGGAAGCAAAAAGAAAGATCAAGGAGAAGACAGAGAGATCTGCTCTTCAGGCCACGCCCCCTGTGACCTCTTCTAACCAGGCTTCATCTCCCAAATCACAGTTAGCTATAAATTCATCAATAGACCAACCCACTGGTGAGTATCAGCCCCCATGGTCCAATCACCTTCCCAAGTCCCACTCTGAGCACTGAGGCTTTGATGAGGGACATTTGGATATAATCCATAACAGAATGCTTTCCCTTCTCGTAGACCTCATCACCACACATGGAAGGCCCACTCACACCTGTTCCTTTACCCAATTCTGGTTTAGATGCATCTCCCAAGAGTTCATGCATCAGAACTTTAGTTCCTCAGTGTGGCAGTTTTGGGAGTTGATGCCTCCTGGGAGATGTTTGGGTCATGAGGATGGCGCCTCATGAATGGACTAATGCCTTTTTCCATAGGTGAGTTCTCACTATAGTGGGAAGATAATGGGACTAAATTAGTTACCTCAAGACCAGTGTATTATACAGCAAGTCCTCCCTTTCTGTTTTGTCTTTTCTACATATTCCCACTTGCTTTCCTGCTTTTCACTGAGTTGAAGCAGCACAATGTCTTCACTATATTTGACCACCCAATCTTGGATGTCTCACCCTCCAGCACAGTGAGCCCAAATAAACCTACTCCCTATAAATTACGCAGTGTCAGATAGTCTGTTACAGCAATGGAAAGTGGACCAAGACACCAAGCATGCCCAGCTGGAGAATTGTGATGAGAACTTTTCTCAAGAAAAAATTATAAGAGATACTAAAAGGCAAAAGTACAACTTGAAGAGATAAAATAAACATCATAGCAAGACTTAGATAAGGGCCAGGGAGATAGCTCAGTAGGGTAAGTGCCTGCCTGGCAAGCGAAAGGTCCTGAGTTCAATCCCTGGTTAT
>NW_004524680.1:1814774-1844003 GCF_000260255.1 Octodon degus | reverse complement strand
AAAAAATTTAATAGATTGCAAATTGAAAATAAATTATTTACAAACATAAATGAATATAACAATAAAAATTGTCTGAAATAAAAATGAATTACAGATCAGTCATAATAGTTCACTATCAAAACCATGAAACTTACATTCATATAATTAGAATTCTCAAAGTAGAAAGGAGTAGGAAATAAATATTTAAAGATTTAAGATTTAAAATTTCTGAATTTAGTTCAACTTATAATACTGCATTTCCAAGAAAAATGAACCTTTCTGCACAAGAAATTTAAATAAAATCCTACCAAGATACACAAAAATGAAATTGTCTAAAACTTATTGTAAAGAAAAAAATCATTAAAGCATATACATAAAAAACATTAGCTATGGGAGAGCAAAATTAAATAGCATCTTCTTCCACATTAGAAAGAAAAAAAGGACCAAGTGTATAAGAAACTAGATTAATTAAAGGACTGAAAGAAAAAAAAAAGATCTGTCCTCTTTGAATTTTATACTTATTAGCAAACATACCTTTGAAAACTAAAAGTAAGATTTTCTAGTTATACAAACTTGAAATATTTTAATACCTCCAGATGTAGCATATAGGAAATAACAAAGCATAATTCAAAAGGCAAGAGAAGTCGCAGTATGCTCCTGGATGAACAATAAAGAGCTCTCAGTATGAAATTATCCTTTGGAAGTGAAGGACAAACAAAAATTGAGGAAATTTGTTGCCAGTAAACTTAAACTTGCCTTGCAAGAAATGTTAAAAGTTGTTCTTCAGAAAGGGGAAAAATTATACAAATCAGAAATTTGGGTTTATATATAAAAAGGGAGGGCATTAGAAAAGAAAAGGAAAAATAAAAACTTTTTAAAATTCATAATCTAACAGATGATAGTTTGTTCAAAATAATAGCAACAAACTATATTACTGTTGCTATTGGTCGTACTAAAACTGTTTCTTAAGTATATGACCCACAGGAGTATGAAATAACTACGAGAAACTGTTTTTGTACACTGTACATCCTTAGTATTTTTACACGTATGTGATAGGGATGTACATTATTTTCCTTCATACAGACAGCTTAAATAAAACATTGTCAATCTGCAAAAAAAAAAAAAAAATAGCAACAGTGTAGTTGATGCTTACACATACATGCCTATGTATACACTAAAAGAACGGTAGTGATCATGTACAAGGGATAGAATCAGGATTTTTGTTATTGTGAGGTACTCATACTATTTGTAAGCCAAGTTATACTATTTGAAAGTAGACTTGGGTTGGTTGTAAATGTGTCTTGTAAACTCTAAGGCAACAACTTAAAAAAAAAAAAAGCAAATATAGTAGATATTCAGCTGCATCAGTAATCTCTTCGAATATTAGTGGTATAAATGCACCAATTAAAAGATTGGTGGGCCAGGCATGGTGGCACATACCTATAATCCTAGCATTCAGAAGGCTGAGGCAGGAGGATTGCCACAAGCTTGAGGCCAGTTTAGGCTACACAGTGTGACCCTGCCCCCCCCCAAAAAAAAAGATTGTTGGCTAGGTTTTTAGCTCAGGAGTAAACCATTTGCGTAGCATATGCAAAGACACTGGATTGATCCCCAGCACTGGAGAAAACAAAGATGCTATTCTCCATACCATTCATTGATACTAATTAATTCATGGTAGGGAACCAGATTTCACTATGAATTGTGGAGAGAACAAACTAGAGCAAGCCCCGTGAAATCAACCACCACATTCAAGGTACAGAGCATGTCTTCTCCCTCCAAAAGTTCCTCCCATACATTTGCAACTGGAAGTAGCTTATATTTTAATACAAATAATGTATCTTTCCCACAGGGACAGTTTGACCTGATCATAACACTATTCTTTATATTCTATGCTTTTTTGGGTATTAATAAGATGTATGACATTGGCATTGGTTATAAATAAGACACCCTCAATTGTCATTAGGGTTTAAGCCCGCACAGCACACCAACAAGCCTCTTGCGCTAAACCACCAAGCCCAGGGGTCCTGCCCACTTCCCAGAGAGGGTACATACCCTGGCAGAGTCGCCCTGCCAGGGCTTCGGCAGGTGGGGGAGAAAAGCTGTGAAGAGGACAGGGCCAAGAGGCCCGTAGACGGTGTGCAGCACTAAAGATTTTACCCTAAAGGCAAGTGGGAGAATTACGATCAGACAAGTGATAGGATCAGATTTGTCCATTAGAAAACTTATGCTTGGAAACTGTGTCAGAATCAGAAATGTAGGGTTGTGCTGGTGAGGCCAGGAGAGGATGAGGAGGGGGACAGAAGGCTCAGGGCTACGATGCCCTGTACTGTGGCTCCTGAGTGCCCCCAAAGGCTCCTTGCTAGAAGCTTGGTCTCTGGGGTGGTGATGTTGAAGGGTGCTGGAGCCCTTAAGAGGTGGGGCCTAGGTCCTGGGTGCCACTCTCGGAAGAGATTAAGGCTGGTCTGATAGGGTTGTTATAAAAACACGCAGACCCGGTTCCTCACTCTGTCTGGCTTTTTCATTACGTGACCTCGCCAACATCTACATTGCCGTCTGCCATGAGGCCCTTACCAGAGCCCAGCAAAAGGCAGCACCGTGCCTTGAACTCCTAGAACCATGAACTAGATAAGCGGTTCTTTATTTACACATTATCTGGCTTCAAGTATTTTGTTATGGCAACAGAAAATGGGCTAATTCACTCTGTATGGACATAGAATTTAGTGAGACAGAGCAGGAGAGAGAGAGAGAAAGGCAAGAGAGGGGCCTTCTGAAAGGAGGTACTAAGCCTTGTGCACTTCAGCTGAAATGAAGGCTTATTCGTTGCTGTCTCCTTAGCCCTTGGCTCAGAGCTTCTGAGTAGAATCTGCTTCTGGTAGAAACTCAACCTGTACTGTCATGCTTGTCAATTGAATGCCACCCAACCATCCATGATTAGGGATATTTTAGGGAGAGAGGAGAATGCAAAGGAGGTGTACAATGTAGCAAAAAAAGTGCTGAGAAAGTACCTAGCCTCAGATGATATGTGGGGACTCGAGGAAACAAGGAAAGGCTTTACCATGTTTGCTTGAGCTTGACTCAATGATAAGGAAGAGTTACCCTGTCATACAGGGCAGGAAGGGTATTCTAGGCTAGGGGTACAGCATACAGGGACAGCAAGAGCAAAGTGTTGCCTGTAGCCAGGATATAAGGCTGGCATTTAGGAGGTGGAAAATGAGCTCTAGGCTCTTGGGACTGCTGGTGGCAGTACTGTAGGGCTTGGGACTTTGTTTTTATGAAACAGGAAGCTAGTGGAAGGTGTTGTGCTTGTTTTTTGTTTTGTTTTTTTTTTAATGTGTTTGGTAGAGGATCTCACTAAGCAGCTTAGACTCGTACTAATCTTCCTGTTTCAGCCTCCCCAGCGCTGGGGTTATAGGCGTGTGCCACCATACCTGGCCTTGGTGGCCAGCTCCATGCATCTTGGCAGGGCTGGCACGGTATGTGGTACAGGGGATTGAACCCGGGTCCTTGTGCTTGCCTAGGCAGGTGCTGAGACCCCTGAGCTATCTCTCCAGGCCCTGCTAGTAGAAGTTTTACAGCAGGATAGCATATAACCTGATTACATTTTTTGGAAGAAATCTCTCAGAGTAGAACAGGGAGATCGTGAACACTGACCCCTGAGAAACGCTTGTGTGGCAAGCACTCAGGTGATTTTCTTGGGGGCTCTCCAGAGGTCACACCTGGAACGCTGGTAGTGTGACAAGAAGCTAAGAGAAGGCCAGTGCCAGGGAAGGTACCTGAGGAGAAAGGGACAGAGAATGAGTGGGGGCCACCCCAGCTAAGCAGCACAAGGAGTTTTCAGATCTTTAAAAAAATTTTATTGGGGCCAGGGAGATGGCTCAGTAGAATAAGCGCTTGCCTGGCAAGCGCAAGGGCCTGAGTTCAATCCGTGGTTAAAAAAAAAAAAATTATTATCTAAAGAGAATACAAAATAGTAAAAAATAAAATTAAAAAAAATTAGAAATGATATAAACCTTCACCAAACAAAACAATAGGATTTGACATGGCTGCATAATGTGTTTTCAAATTAGTTTTTCAGATTACCAGATACAAGCATGCAAAATTGGTTTTAAAAAAGTTATAAAAAACTAAATAGGACAAGCAAAAAAATGTAAGCCTCAGCTGCTCCCCTCTAGACCCGCAGACCTCAGCGGTAGGATTACCCGAGGCATTCTGCACACGTACATAAATATATTCCTCCCTGCTCCCTCCCTCTCCTTCCCCTCTGCCCGGTTTTTCCTTCCCTTTGAACAACTTCTTTCCCTTTCAGTGTCTAGTCTACCTTTCCAATTTTATTTACTCTTTTAGGTTCTTACACTAGTGCGACCATATGATGTTTGCGCATGGGGGTCTGATTTATTTCAGCTATGAGTACGGTCTCTAGTTCCATCCATTTACCTAGAAAAACTTCAAATTCAGAGTCATTTTCAGAAAGCCTGAAAGTCAGGATTTCAGTGATCTCAGAGCATCAGGAATTCAAACAACAGGGACAACAAAGCGTGGAGCTTGGCAGTCCTTCCTCTTGCCTGCTTGAATAGCTGGATGTGGACAGAAGGCTTTGGGAACAAGGCCGTGACAGCGCAGAGTCAGCAGAAGCTTGCTTTACTCTGGAGATTTCCTTCCGCCCCAGCCCCTGGCCTGCTGATGTCTCGTTAGGGTGAAGGGACTCTTGCCCTGGTTGTTGGGAGGACTTGGAAGGTGAGCGCTGGAGAAGTTGTCTCCCCACCCCCAGACCTGTGAGTTCTCTTTGGGGAGCTTAATGGTGTATTCAGAGTACTTTTTGGCCAGTACTGAATAAACAAGTTGCCCCTGAGACAATTAGATAGGAAAGATCTAAACACATCATCTAAACACAACAGAGTCTCCAAAGTAACTCTGCTTGGCTTCCATTTGGTGTTCAAAGTCTGTACAAACACGCGAACAGACTCTGGACTCTAAGAATAATATTTTTCTGTGGACATATATGGACAGATAAACAAAACCCCAAGAGAGGAAAAACTTTTATTGAAATAAAAATAAAGCTCTCCCACAGTGTTATCCTCCTTTTCTCACTGGGGTTTCTTTATTTCACTTTAAGATTAAAGTCATTTGACTTTTCTGGAGATGGCAACGAAGAAGTGAGCAAAAAGAAAATATTTACGTGTATCATCTGTCTGTCTGCCTGGTCCTGACTAGATCTTGGTGCGTGCCTGGGGTTAATGGCGCTTTGGGTTAGGATGAACACTGTGTCACTTGGGGTCCCTGGGAGAGAACCTCCTGCTCATTGGTCAGTGGGGATACAGTGCCGGTGGCCTCTGTTCCCCCTCAAACAGTGCCCATCTAAGTCTCTTGCAGGACTCTGGGATCACGTCCGTCTCTTGGCCTCCGAGCACCCCATGATCCTTGCTGCTGTTGGCTTCTGTCCAGGCTGTGTGTGGGGATCTGCAGCCGATGGTCCTGGGAGCCCCGAAGGTACCTGGTGTTTTCTTGGTAGGAAAGCTGTGCGTGGAGTGGGTGGGAAGAAGAGTGAGAAGAGGGTTACCGGCTCTGTGGCCGCATCCTCACGCTGCCTGTGTATGGTTCTTGGGGAATCAGTACAGGGTGCCACACAGGCTTGAACTCCGGAAACTCTCCCTGGACAGGGCCTTCCGCAGGGGGTCAGTCCTGTGGGAGGAACGTGCCTTGTTGGTGAGGCATGTGGATTTGTGGCCATACCGAGCTGCGTGGGACAGATTCTGTGCAATGGCTCCAGATGGCGCAGCAGGGTTTTTCTATTTACATTAGGGTAGCCTTGAACAGCAGGAGGAAGCCTTAAATTTCGGCCTTTCCTGCTTTCGAACTGTTTATGGAATAAAATGATTACTGAGACAGGGCAGGAAGTAATTTGAACAGTCATTGAAATCAAGGACCTGGCTCCTTCGGAGGATTTTTTTTTCATGGTGCTGAGGATGGAACCCAGGCCCGTGTGTGTGCTCGTGGAGGGCAGGTGCCTTACTGTGGAGCCTTTGTTCAGCGGGTGGTCACTGGCAAGGCCTACGCAGGGTAAGGTGACCTGGGTGACCTCAGAAGGGTGGCAGCTCCAGTGACAGTTTGGAGAATGGTGGGCAGTGGGAGTCACTACATGCTGAGGTAGCCCCCATTAGTGTTTTTATAGCAGTGAAATCAGATGGAAGCTGACATCCTGGGCCACCTGGAGGAGGCGGAGAGGAGACGAAAGGGCAGGGTTGTTACCCCCTGACCGTACTGTGTGCCTTTGGTCCTCTGTTCTGCCTCAGTTGGCCTCTGGCTGACTCCTGCCCACTCTGAGAGTCTGAAGCCAAACGCTGTAAAGCAAGGATTCTCAGACTTATTCTCCCCCTGAGCACACACACAGCACATGCTCAATGGCGCATCCAGCTTGCAGCCGCAGCTTGGCAGTGGTGCCCAGGGCAAGCCCACTGTTTTCTGTCCCGTTCCTGAAAGCAGGCCTCCATGGGGGAGGTGTCAGGTGTTCCCCTGTAGCCCCAGCCCTTCTCAGAGGATTCAGGATTCAGCCCATAGCTGCTGCCAAATAAATATTGACTAAGGGAAAGATAGCCTTCAGTCCATACTTGTTTGAATTTTTTAGAAGACATTTATAAAAATGTCAGTTTTTGAACTAGTTAGTGATGAATCCCAGTAAACTGGCGGAATTTTGTGATGGTGAAGGGCTGCTGCGAAGTGTGGGGTCAGGAGTATTTGTCAGCGTTATTATAGGCTCTTAAAAGTTGCCCTGGGTCTGTGACTGCCTGTGGCTTGACTGTCAGGGCTGTAAGGTCAGACTTTCCCGGAGAGAGTCGTACGCAGGAGACCAAGCAGAGAGCTTGCAAATGTTGCCTGATTTCTGAAGACCCCTTGAGGACAGAAGCTGTGCGCATGAATGCTTTGTTGCAAGACCTCACAGAAATCAAGAACGGTCTCCTGTTGGAACTAACTAGGGGCATTAGTCACTCCCTGCTCTTAGAACTCTGAAAGGTGAAGGTGGAGTTAGGGTCAAAAGGATCAACCCCTTTGTCACCAGGACACCTCCAGGCAAGCACTGTTCTACTGAGTAAATTGCCAGTCCTGGATGATTTTTTAACAAGACTTTTAATTTTACTTATATCTGTTTATTTTTCAAATGGGGGTCTTGCTAAGTTGTCAGACGGGCCTACAAGTGATCCTTCCGTCTCAGACTACAGATGCAGGCCATCACTCCAGATCATAAGGAATTGCTGTTGTTGTTTAATTTATTTGGTACAGGGTCTCGATGCACAGTTTGGACTCGTAGTGATTCTCCTGTCTCTGCCTCCCCAGGGCTGGGATTACAGGCATGCGGGACCAAGCCCAGTTTTGGTGGCAGGAGCACCAGGGATTGAACCTGGGCCCTTGCGCTTGCCAGGAAGGCAGTTGGGCCACTGAGCTGTCTTCCCAGTGCTGTTGTTGTTTTTATTTTTGTTGTTTTGTTGTTTTTCTGAGATGGGATCTCACTCTGTGGACAGTTTGCCTGACTCTCCCTCTAAATCCTGGCTGTGTTCTCTCTCTCTTCCTGCCTTAGCCTCCTGAAGCTGGGATTACAGACATGCACTGCCACACCCAGCTGCTGATAAGGATTTTTAAAGAGTAGGGATCATGTATCACTGTAAAGATAAGCCTTAAGTAGCCAGGCATGTTTCTGTAAAAATATTTTTTGAAAGCTGGTGTAGGGGTTGGTATGTGTCTCAGCGGTATTTGCCTAGCATGCATGAGGCGCGTGGTATGAGCCCCTAATGCTGCAGCAACAACAAAAAAGAATAAATAAACAATAAAACTATGGTGTGGAGAATGCCAGTTAGACACTGTAATGTCACATTACTCCTCTTGCCACCACAACCTTAAGGAAGTCGAAGATAGTGAGCGAGTGTGTGGTGCTCTGTGGCTATTGAGAGGTACGCGAGATGGAGCTGGAGGGCAGAGTGGGGTGAGTTCCAGGGCTGGGGGTGCAGGGTTTCCCAGCAGGATCTTTGGATGTTGACTTGGGGTTGGCAGTCATGAGATGGTCACTGAGTTGGCTGAAGCTGACCATGAGTACATCTAGAAGTGATGGAAAGTGGTGAGCAGGGTCATTCAGACACAGGAAGCAGCTCAGCAAAGACTCAGTCTGAGCAGGAGTCAGAGGTAGACTGCAGCTGTCAGGAGCACAGGAAGCGTAGCAGAGGAGAGGCCGGGCCGAAGTAGAAGTGGTTCTGCATCTTGCTGAGGGCTGCCCCCTGGTGCTGCCCGCAAATGACGGTGTCTTGTATTCAGTGTCTTGTATTTGTCCGGTCAGGGACTTTCCCCAGCTGTTGGAAGCTTACTAGTTTGACCCAATAAACATTTCAGCATCAAAATAGAATTTATGTCTCTCCTTAGATCTTGAATACAGCGTTTAAATTTGAAAGTCCATACTTCATGCTTTGTTTGGCTTTGTTTTTCCAGAAGATGTTTGCATTCTAAAGTCCTAAAGTTCTTGATGACTTTGAAAAATCTGAGATATAGTGTCATCACTATTTTATCACATTATTGTTTCCAAATTGTGTGTGTGTGTTAGGGCCGGGGAGATGGCTCAGTGGAATAAGCGCTTCCCTAGCAAGCACAAGGGTCTGAGTTCAAGCCCCAGTTCTGGGGGAAAAAAAAAAATGTGTGTGTGTGTAATTTGTTTTTTGTTTAATTAGGAATTGAACTCAGGACCTCACACTTGCCAGGCAAGCACTGTGCCGCTGAGCTGGGTCCCCAGCTGCTATTTGTGGGTTTCATTTTGCTTTGGCTTGGTTTGATTTTTTTTTTTTTTTTTTTTTTTTTTTTTTTTTTGTGGTGCTGGGGGTTGAACTCCATGCTGAGCTACATATCCAGTCTTTTCAATTTTTTCATTTTGAGGTAAATCTCACTAATTTGTCCAGACTGAGCTAAAGCTTGCGATCCTTGTGCCTTTGCCTTCCTAGGAAGCTAGAATTATAAACATGTGCTCAGCCTAAATTACCGTATCATTCTTCCCCAAACTGGATTTGGTAGGAAGAGTGACTTCCCCAAACTCTTCTCAGCATTATCTTCAAAGGACAGAAAACAATGAAGAAGAATGATGAAAACCAAAATAGTGGTGATAAGCATTGGAAAATGATCCCAGAAATTTGTCTGAACGAGAAGCCTTGGGGTAACCCTGCTTGTAGTGTAGACTTGGGGTGTAATTCAGGGTCAGGGCCACCCTAGGCTCTACTTTAGAGAGATTCCGTTGTCTCCCTTGATGCTCAGGAATGGGTCTTACTTCCTTTCTGAAGACGTTCATCTGCATCTGATTAAGGTTAAGCTATTTTTGCTCCTGAGACGTTGTTCCCTGTCCAGGAAGACCCGCAGCTCTGCCAGCACTTAGCTGTCAGACAGTGCATTCCTCTACTTGACTGCAGCTTAGTAGTAGACAGGTGCTGAGCATACACAAGCCAGCTCCGAAAGCAACAGGAAGGGATGGACTCTACTCGCCTTCTTTAAAAACAGTATTTATTGTTCCAAGGGCATGTTTGTGTTGCAGAAGAGTTGCTATCTGATCTGGGAATTGGTCTACATACAGATTATCTTACCTGTTTTCAATCCCTTCACTCCCATCCCCTTTTCTATCTCTGAGTCTACCTTCCAGTTTCCCATCATGTGTCTCTCTCTTGTGTTCTCTCTCTCCCATCCTCCCTCCCCCAGCCTCTCTTTCTTCACTTACTTATTAGGTTTCTCATACATTGTTTCCTTTCTTGAAAGAACTTCTGTGATCTACTATAAAGTCCCCCAACAGAAGCATTAAAGCCAACATAAAACACTAGTATGATATTTGTATTACATATAAAGTAATATTTGTTGGGGCTGGTGAGATGACTCAGTGGTCTAAAGCACCTACTTAGAACAAGCTTAGCAAAGCACAGGGACCGCAGTTCAATCCCCCAGCACCACATGCCAGCTAGCCCCGCCCCCTGGTGGGCTGAGCTGGCCACACACACACACACAAATAAATAAATAAAATTAAAAAAAAAATAAAGTAATATTTGTGCTTCTACACTTCTAGTTGTAAATTGTTTAGTAAGTTTCTGAGGGAAAAGCAAAAATCATTAAGGCAAACTATATTAATAAGGCATAAACTGATGTAAACAAACCAAAGTATTTTTTGGGTTTTGTTGTTATTGTTGTCACTTTGTTTCTTTGTCATGCTTTTGACTAAAGGTTTGTAGAATGGATCTGAAAATTGTTACTCAGCTTGGCTTTAATTTGGGCTACTTGGAGACCCTTAACTTTCAGGGCTGGACGGCCTAGTCCTTGCTCATTCCAGAGCAGTCTAGGCCTTTGTGGTCATTGCCTTTCCACTGGCTTCTCACACATGTCACTAACAAGCGGGGAGTGGAAGGCTGAGCAGTCCCTTCGTGCTGCAACAGGGTAGAGAAGACCCGGGGCCGGGCTGGAGTGTGCTTCGTGGCCAGATTCCCTCTGTGCACCCTCCTGTGTGGAGGACGTCGAAGGAAGTCCTTCACAATGTCGATAGCCTCTCTTCTGGGCTGTGTATTTTAAAGTCAAAATTCTATTGGACTAATAAAAATGGCTAGTGTTTTATGATTTTATCTGACTTGTCCTGGAATGAAGCGTTGGGAGGACAGTGGGTCTGTGCTCAGGGCGGAGGGGAAGGGTCAGCACGTATATGAAGGAGGAGGATATATCTGGCAAGGTTGGAAACACGACCTCTTGCCCTCCAAAGCCTGAGAAGCCTCAGTGAATGCTCCCGACCTCTGCAGTGACGGGCACGGTTCAAACGCTCTCCTTGGCAAATAGAGCAGGGGTTAGAGGTTAATGAATGAGGGTTTTCCCCACACTCTGAATCCTGCTCAATAGTCATCTTATAGACAGGGGCTTAAATGGGGTCAAAACAGGACCTACGTACTGCATCCAGACTCTAAATCTTTTTGAAGGGATGATGTTCGAAGATGCTGTCCTTCAGCAGAGAAGGGAGAGGTGAGGCTCTTGTGCATGGAGGGTGAGACCCCACTCCTGGCCCTGTCTGAAGGCAGGACCAAATGAAAAACAAAGTGGGGGATGTCCTTGCTGCCCCCTATTCTTCTCTAGTAATCCCTTAAAAAATAATTGCAGACCCAAACCTCTGGCCTCCAGCACATTTTCCACTTGATTAGAGGCCTTTGTGAGGCAGGGAAAGGGACCTGCCGACTTGTACATTGTGCTGGGGCCTGAAATGTCCAGCTGGGATTTTTTTCTATCAAAAGGGGATTTTAGTAAAACCATTATCAGGGGCTTAGAGGAGAAAAGCTGTTGAGCTGCAAGTGAGGGGGGTAGATTAGCATTAGTGGCTTGTTTTAGGCCCTGGGAGAAGGGTGGGAAGGTGTTTGCAGCCGGTCACACACAAGTTCCTTGATGTCTCCAAATTCTCAGCAGGTGTGGAGGTAGGAATGGCTACAGGAGCAGGAGCCAACAGAATTGGAAATGGCCCATGGAGGCTTTCACTTGGGGCCTCCAGCAAAAGGGTAACCTGAATCAGGAAGGCCTGAAAGGCTGTGCTTGACACCTGCTTGGTGGGGCTGGCCACAGGACTTGCGGACTTGCATGAGTACCTGTTATGTACATCCGGGTCATCTGGAACACCCCCCCCCCCGCAACAGTCTGTGTGCCCCCCTTGATAGTGTCCAGAGATTGCAATGAAAAATCATGAGACCAGGAAGTTGCCCTGCTGATTTCCTTAAAGGGCCATGAATACTTTTATTTGGGGACTGGAGTGGGATGTTGGGGTTAAGAACATAGAGAGGGGCTGGGGAGATGGCTCAGTGGAATAAGCACTTCACTGGCAAGTGCAAGGGCCTGAGTTCAATCTCCAGTTCAGAAAAAAAAAAAAAAAAAAAACATAGAGAAAGGGGAAGAATACAGTAGAACACTGGGGAAGCTGAGGCAAGAGAACCTCTGAGTTTAAGGCTAGCCTGGGTCACAAAATGCTGTCTGGGCAGCAGTAGTGTTGGGCTGTGTGGATTTGAAAACTGAGCTCTGGGAGCCTTCTGGGTGAGATGTGAGAAGACTTACCAGGATACAAATTTCTGTCCACTTGGTGTTGCTGGAGTCCTCCGCTCCATTTCATTGGACAAGACGCAACATCGAGGCCTCAGTCATATGGCTCGGAGAGGAGAATGTTCGGGACTTGGGGGCCAAATACTGCCTGGAGGACCTCCAGGAGGAGTGTTACACACAGTTTGCCCTGGACACACTTCTCTGTGTATTCGCTGTGCTTCTAGCTGCTTTCCCTGTAAAAGTGGGAAGATGGATAAAACAAAGTCATGGCTGCCGGCTGTGTCCATCGCGGTAGTAGCCGTGTGTCTGTGTAGGCCATCTTCAGGCTTGTAGCGCTGTTGCCTTTGAGATCTTGGTCACAGGCCAGCTTGGTGGCCAGACTTAGGGGGCAGTTTAGTGAAATTCAGATGACCACAGAAAGGGAAGCCCCTGCCCCCACGTATGTTGGCCAGAGAGCTGTTCTCAGAAGCTGCCAGTTAAAAGTCAGCCTCCCTAACTCAGCCCATCACGGTCTCGAGGAGCTGCTAGAGCGGAGTCTGCGCTCCACCCTCACCTCACTTCCCGGATGCATCTCTGTCACTGTCCTCCCGGCTGTGCATGGGGTGATACATGTTCGTTTCTTTCTTCTGCAGCCTCTTTTCTTGAGCTGTTGGCCCTGAATCTGTACTCATTCGTTATGGTCACTTGAGATGGCATATTTCAGCTATGTTTTCCACAGACTTGCCTGGGAAGATTTTTCTGCTTTCATAAGACTTTCACGGGTGGTGCCAGGAATAGTAATGTGTTTCATGCTCAGGCCCTAAGTGCCAGAAAGATCTCCTGTCCCTTTCTCTTTCCCTTTGCCTGCCCATTGTCTTTCCTAGTCCCTTCCCTCCTCAAAAATGACCCCTGCATCAGCAGGCTGATCAGCTGGGGCCTATTGCCTTGGGACCCGGGCTTTGATTACCTGACGCTGGACTACCACGTGCCTAGAAAGCAAGGTCTTGGAGGCCTCCCCCCCCCTCGGGCTGGCCTTCATTGTGACATTTATGGAATCTAGCACGGTTGACTCAGATCTGTTAAATTTGTGCTACCTTTTTCCTCTATTTTCTAAATTTAGGTCACGCATGCACAATTCTTTGTTGGTGCTCCCCCCATTTTCAGTTTCGTAGATTACTTTAGACTTTTTCACCTAGGCAGTAAACATAACTTACTCCTTTTGATAATAAAAAAAAATTAAAAATACTACCAAAACTTTAAAATATTTTCCCTCAGTATTTCTAGAATTTTTCATCACAGGCAGTATGTTTCTTATTTTTTCCTTTTTAATAGTTTTCTCACTGGGAAAATTGTCATTGCTGTGTATGCAGTAAAATTTCCCATTTGCCAGAATCCCCAAATATGGCAATTTAAAACAAGAATTTGTGAGACTGACATGGTCCTGAAGAATTAGAAAAAAAATAAAAAAAAAGAAAGAAAGAAAAGAAAAGGAAAAGAAAGAAAGAAAAAGAAAGAAAGAAAGAAAGAAAGAAAGAAAGAAAGAAAAAGAATTAGAGCTAGAAATTCGCTTTAGAGCCTCGAAAAGCAGAGCTGTGGGGAAAGTCAGGGAATCCGTCTCTCATCTTGTTCCCAAAACAGTTTCGGCACCCAGCTCGGGCTCCAGCTCTTCACTGATCTCCAGCCTGATCTTTTGGTGGAAGCCAGCCTCCTCGTATTAACTCTTAGGCCCTTGGGAGATTCTTGGGGAGAAGGGGAGGGGGATGAAAGGAAGGGACACTGGCCAGAGGGGATCTGGCAGCTGGAAGAGGTGATTCCTGCAGAAGTTGTTTCCAACACACGGACAGTGCTGCCGCCTACCGATAAAGCAGAGCATACAGACTTGGGGATAAATAAATTCGTTTTTTTCTATCTTCTAGTAGGTATGGTTTCTATTTACAGAGTTTTACATTGATCATACCTTATTTTACTGCCATATATTGGATTCTAAGATCATTTTCATAAACATGGAGCAAGAAAAAAAAAAACCCTACAGGCTCAGACTCCTGCCTGCCTCTACTGCTGTGAAGACATAACTCATAGTTTCACTGCAGTGGGGAACATAAATCACGTGGGGCTTTCTGTCTTATAGGCCAATAGGAAGGGTCAAGAACAGTCCAGAAAAAAAGACAGTTTTCTACCCCTGCCTTTTTTATTGTTTAAATGTATCTGGTTGTTACAGGGTCTCACTGTGCAGCTCGGACTCACAGTGACCCTCCTGTATTAAGCCTCCCCGCACTAGGATTAGTGTGGCCTTGGGGCTGGTGCGGCATGTGGTGCCGGGGATCAAACTGTGGTCCCTGCACTTGCCTGAGCAGGTACTTTAGTCCACTGAGCTATCTCACCGGCCCCCTCCACCTTTACCTCCCAATAATAAAAGTTCTTGACTTCTAACCCCCATATACTAATTTTTATTTCCACAGCAAACAGCGGTTGCTGCTAAAAACTGTGTAGATTTATGGATCTATGCTAGTGAATTTTTGTAGTTCTTGTGATTCTTTTGAAAATTAGACCCTTCAGTGTGAGAAAAAGATAGACCAGTTGCCTTCCTGTGGGTCACATGGTGCTGACTCCTAGCACAATGGCGGGACATCTGTTCCAAGCGCGTGGAAGTCGGGGAGATGGAGAGAGCTATCAGCTCCAGGCCCTGGACGCTTGACTCGCTGACCTTCTCTGCTTCCGCTCGCAGCCAACTGTGAACCTGACAAAGCTCAGCGTCCACAGATTTAACCCCATCTTTGATTTTTGAAAGAGTGGCTAAATCTTGTGCATCTGTAATGAACAAAGAGGGCTGGGAATTGTCACATCTTATTTTTACACTGTTACCATAAGACACACCTAATGGCCATCTTTTCTTTTTTTTTGTTTTTGTTTTTGCCTCTTTTTTTTTTTTTTTTTTTTTTTTTTTTTGGTAGTTAACAGCAGTGGGTTTTTCAGTGATAACATTAAGGTTGAAAAAACTATATTAGAAGTAGAAAAGGAAGGCACCAATAGGTTGCCTTTTAACTAAGAACATTAAAAACTTGAGGGCCTAACTGTTGCAATGGTCCCCTTACTTTAGCAACCTGCCCTGTTTTTCTAAAGGGTCTAAGGAATATTAAGGGGCCGGAGAGATAACTCAGTGGAATAAGTGCTTCACTGGCAAGCACAAGGGCCTGAGTTCAATCCCCAGTTCTGCAAAAAAAAAAAAAAAAGGAATATTAAAACTAATTTTTTGGACCCACTCTATATTGACAGACTACTTCTCAGCCTAGCACTGGGCTCACAAATGGAAACAGGTGTATACATAAATAACGTCAGTTTGGGGTAAAGATTTCCTGCGGAGAAAAATTATTATGCACATTTCTAGGAAATGTTTTTTCATGTCCTTTTCAGATAAAAAAACCAAAAATGCTTCGCAAGCTAGCACTAACTCGATAGTACTTTTTTTTTTTTTTTTGCGGGGTGGGGGGAGGTGCGGCAGAACCGCGGATTGAACCCAGGCCCTTGAGCTTGTTAGGCAAGCACTTATTGTACTGAGCTATCTCCCCAGCCCCTCCATACTACTTATGAAGAACTGTTTTCCCAGTCCGATGCCAGTATCCCAGGGCCCATGATATCAGTCATAATTGACAGAGTACTGTGTGGCAGGCCTGATCTTTCTGAAGTGTGATTATGTAAGTGCAAGAGTAATAAACGTAAAAAGGACACCCAGCAGTAACAAAGAAGGCCCTGTTACAGTTTCTGGACAGAAGGATTTGTAACTGAAACATAGTGAAATCAAGCCTTTGAATGAAGAGAAAACGAGAGTTCCTGCAACTCAATTCTATTTTGTAAGAGGATCATGATCGATATGTGTCGCGTGTGACCCACGTGTAAGTTACTAGCTTTGCAGCTTTTCCGAGTCCTGCATGTGTACCCCTCAGTACACTTTGTGTCCTTCTGGGAACCAGCTCAAGTCCTCTGTGGGCAACAGGCTGACACTATGAGTGACATTAGCACACTTTACAGACTGTTTACCAACCTGCGCTGGCTTCTCAGCTTTGGAATAACCTCACACAAAGCGCTTGCAAGACCATCTAAGGGCCGGGGATACAGCACGGCAGCACTGTGCCTGCCTGGCGAGCTCAAGGTCAGGAGTTTGACTCCCTGTACTAAAACAAACAAGTTCCTAAATTTGCATACTGCAATGCACATTAAATCATTATCATAATCTTCAGCATTTTATAGTTTTTGTTCTTTTTCTATTCCTCATGACAATAGAACACTCCAGTGTAAGAGCTTGGAGAGGGGTCACAGTGTGACTTACAGGATCCCAGAGAGAGACCTGCATGTTGGCCATGTGCTTTTGAAGTCTAGAGCATTTCTGGTTCTGAGACCAAATTCTCATGTCACCTGTACAAAATCTCTTTGACTCTGTCAAGCTCCTTTCTCCATTTATAAATTAAATGTACCATATCTGCCTGATTTGGGACAACAAAAATTTGCTGCTGCAGACCCAGTTTTCTTCTTTGTAGAGACTCACTGCTTGCCACTAAGACAGATTATAAGAACCCTTGTCTTTTTTTTTGTTTTGGTGGTAAAGATCAAACCCAGGCATTGAGCCTCACCCCTACCCACTTGTATGTTGCTTGAAGGATATGTGGCGTTTTCCCTTAAACAAAACAGGCACCTGCTTGGCAAGTGCAAGGACCTGGGTTCGATCCCAGATACTGCATGCCTTGCCAGCCCCACAGCCCCAGCTGGCCCTGAAACTGGGCATGGTGGCACACACCTGTAATTCCAGCACTTAGGAGGCTGAGACAGGAGGATCACTGAGTTCAAGTTGCAGGGTGAGACCCTGTACCAAATAAATAAAGTTTTTTTAAAAATTAAAAATACAGAAGAGTAATGAGATAAGGACTTAAGTCTTTTTTTTTTTTTTTTTTAATTTTTAGGGAAGGGTCTACAGGGTGTTCAGGGTCTCACTACACAGATCAGATTTGTAGTGATCCGCCTGTTTACAGCCTCCCAAGAGCTGGGATTACAGGCATGTGCCACCATGCCCAGTCTCAGTTCCAGTTGCAGGCACTTTAATCCACTGAGCTATTTGTTCGGTCCTTCTAGGACTTAAGTCTTTTTTTTTTTTTTTAATTTTTTTTTTAACATTTATTTAGTGTGTGTGTGTGTGGCCGGCTGGCTGGCATGTGGTGCTGGGGGATTGAACTGCCGTCCCGGTGCTTTTCCAAGCTTGTTCCAAGTAGGTGCTTTAGACCATTGAGCCATCTCTCCAGCCCCATAGGACTTAAGTCTTTGAAAGAAAATATGTGTGCTTTTCTGGATTTACAAAGAGCAGGCAGAGGACTCGCACTTCTGTTTTGCTTGGGAGGGGTGTTGAACAGGCCCCACCCAGAGCTGCAGGCTTACTGGCTCTCACACCTCAACCGGAGACTTGGCTGCACACACTATCAAAGGTTCTGGGTTAGTGAGGCCACTCTACCAGATGACACCAGAGCAATACCTGAAAAAGAAGACTGACCATGATCATCTGTGGATATTTTAAAATATATGGGGGGAAATAAGTAAAAATATTTACCAATTACCTAGAAACAACTTTTCTTTCCAAGCCTCAGGATGTATGTTCTTGGCCCACCGGTATGCTTACCTTCAACGAGTTACAGCCATGAATTGTTGGCTCAGGTTGATGTGAAGTTCTCATGTGCTTTACATTAACTTCTTTAAAAATTTAACCTGGGGGGCCAGGGAGGCAGCTCAGCAGCATAAGCACCTGCCTGGCAAGCCCACAGTCCTGAGTTCGATCCCCAGTACCGCCAAAAGAAAAAGAAAAAAATTAACTTGCTACTTACTAGAACAAGTAGGTTGGGGCTGGTGAGATGGCTCAGTGGTCTAAAGCACCTACTTAGAACAAGCTTGGCAAAAAAAGCACAGGGACCGCGGTTCAATCCCCAGCACCACATGCCAGCCAGCCCCGCCCCCTGGTGGACTGAACTGGCCCCACACACACACACACACACACAAATAAATAAAAATTTAAAAAAATACTAGAACAAGTAAGTTGACAAGAATGAGGTAACTGTGTGGTCCAAGCATGAGCTTAGGTTTGAATGCAGCTTTCTAATTTTTCTTTCTTTTTTTTGTGGAACCAGGGATTGAACTCCGGCTCTTGCGCTTGCCAGGGAAGCATTTATTCTACTGAGCTATCTCCCCGGCCCCCAGCTTTCTAATTTCTAATCCATACTTTCCTCATCTATGTTATTTCATCAAAAAGCTTCACCCTTTTGGCTCTTCAGGAGTTCATAATGGCACAAAATTTGGGTCTTGCCCCCTCCTAAAGAGATGGAATTAACTTTTGAAAGGGGTGATGTTTGATGCAGGCAAGAGAAAGAGAACAGAGAGGAGGGAGAACTGCATGACTTAATCTAGTTCCTCCCTTTGCCCTGTAGAACAGAGCGGAGATCAGAGGCCAGGCACTTTCTCTTTCACTGGACTGGGAAGAGACAGTTGTTAGAAGCTGCATGAGGTGTTGGTTTTGTTTTACAAATGTGATCTTTTAATCAAGAGGCTCTTATTCTTTGGAGAGATACTGTTTCCTGGGGGCCACCACCCTTTCCCCCTTGAAAACCATGAGTTTTAATTCTCTAAGTCCAAAGCAAAAAGTTTTCTATGCCAAGACCAGTATCTGTCTGGGAACCAGTGGGGGAGAGCACCAGGCATGACTGAAGAGAAAAGTTCTTATTTTTAAAAAGAAACTCCAAGAAAAGGGAACTTTGTTGTTTCAGATGTTTGTTATTGATCTGAATAATGAAAAAAGATAAGCTTATGTTTTCTTCAGTACTTAGGGCTGTCCTGGCACCAGCTTTTGGTTTGTTAGGCAAGCGTCCTAGTCCCTGTGGCCAAATGTGGAATAAGTCAAGGGGGCTTTGCCCTCCTTGCCCACCAATTAGGACTGAGGAATTCAGCAGGAGAGTCCATGACTGCTCACGTTACGTAGTGACACCCAGCACCCTTAGCTCCCGCAAACCCCAAAGGTGCATGTGTAGTCTCTCCTCAGTACTGGCATGAAGTCTACTGCCTGATGAAGCTCAGAGAAAAGACCCAGGAGGCTTTCTTGACTACTACCCAGTTCCTCTTAAGGATTAGTACTGTTAAAGGTTCACACAAAATTTATATTGTTCTTCAGTGCTGTAAGATTTAGCAAATACCTGAAGCATGTTTCCTTTTGTTTTCTCAAAATTGCCTTGAAATTTCTTTTAACTGTTGGGTTACTCAAAAAAAAGCAGCTTTCTTTAGGGCTTCTATTTCTTAAAGGCATTTTTTCTGTTCCTGTCCCCAAAGGTCTGGTGGGGATCAACCCTTCCTGTACCCTCATCCACCTTTATTATCTCTGTTGGTTGTGTGCCTGGCACAAACCTGTCCGCATTGGGGCCACCCAGCTCCACTCACTTGAGGATCACCTCAAGGGTCCCATCAATAACTGAGCAGAAAAGAGCTGGACTTTGGAAGTGAACCAGACTTGGATCCTAGCTTCTTCCCTTACTGCATGTGTAGCGTTAGGCAGGTATTATGTCTTATCTGAAAAACAGGGAGACCTATTTCAGCAGGTAACTTTGAGAATTAAAATTCACAAATACTTATGTAAAACCCACATATCCTCCCAACATACTACTTTCTTTCCATCCAAAAGGGTTAACAGATAAGCAATTGACCCCTACTGCCCATAGCAGATGGTTCATTCATCTTTTCCAGAGATGCTCCAGATATAAATTAAGTATGCTTAGTTCAGGACGAGGACACTCGACCCATAATCTTAACTTTCAAATATCAACTTGCCAATCTTTAGTCAAACTCATATTTAGCTTTTCATATAAACATGAAACAAAAGTTTCAGAGTGTGCACGTATAATTCATTATTGCGTATTATAATGGAGAATGGGGGCGGGGTGTGATTTAGGAGGTATTTACATTTCTTATGGCTTCTATCTGTACAGCTATGCAGTCTCTTGGAAGAAAAACATTAGGAACCTACAGCATGTGTAACCTTTCTGAGTTATATCAAATTAGAAGCTGACCCTAATTTAAAGTCCCTGCTTCTTACTAGGGTTCACACATTTTTTTTCCCTTTAGGCATTAAGCACTGTAACCTAAGATGGAAGAAAGAGATCTACACCTTCCCCAAAGAAAAGGAAGATGGATCTAGTGTCAGGCTCAATTAGACCCAATTGTGGTGGCTCTCCAAAAAGGAACAATGCAGCTTTTGTGATACGCTCACACTGAAAACTTGGACATTTTACAAAACAATCTTACCCCAAGAGAAACCTGCATTCTAATGCTCTTCCTGGAAAGAGCAATTGATCCAGATAAGTTTTATATTACTTTATCAGCTCTTGCAGATATAGATTTTTTTTTTTTTTTTTTTTTGGTTAAAAAGGAAAAATCATGATGTCTAAAACAAGACAGAACTGTGCAAAACCAAGAACATAAATTTCTGTACTGTTACAGAGTTTCTATACTGAGGTTTCTACAACCATGGGGTGTTAGTTATTGTCTATTAATGGGGACTCTGGGAGAATCGTTGGGTTTTTTTCTTCCCTGAATTCAGTCTAAGAACTCTCAACAGACTGGCTGGAGTGGCCAGCCTCTTTGGAAGTGCTTAAAATGCAAATGTACAAGAACTGGCCAGCCTCCCCAGCCCCCAGGAAAATACTTCAGTACAGCCAGGACTGGAGGGGAATTTTAAAAAGAGGGGCAGAACCGCTCCATTTCCACTGGGACCCTCATACTGCGAGGTTCAGTATGCATGACTGAGTTAGCCAGCTAGCAAGGACAGCACTCTTTTAACTTCTCTGAACAATGACTTCAGTTCCTTCCACCCTTCACCTCCTTCCCACACTCCTCTAGGCTAGACACCAGTCCCTCTCACCCACTTCTGTATCTCATGACCCATTTTTCTCAGTATTACCCCTAGATCTCATTTCCACCCAAAGAAAAACTAGCCACTCGGGGGAAATTGTGACTCTTACAAGTCTGGTTTTTAAAAAAGTTTCATTTTGTTCAGTTTCTTTAAATTTCCATGTTGACAGTTTAAAACCAAAAATTATATAAATCTCCAGTCCAGTCACATTTCTAGAAACAGAACATTAGGGCGTCAGTAGTAAACCTTACACAGAAGAAATATTTAACTATGAGCTTACACCACACAGGATGCACCGAACTCTACCTTATTTCCTTTACTGCAGAGTGTACAAACAGCACTCCTACTTTGGCAAGTACCCAAACACAGAATGCCTTAAAAATAATTCACAGATACAAGGTTTTTGTGCTTTTTTTTTTCAAAAACATACTTCATATTTCCTCTTTTATTATATAAATATCAGTTTAACCTTTTACTGTAAGAATATAAACGTTTTAAGAGGATCTTTGTTATTATTTATACAAATTCACAAACAGTACAATTAATTGATAAAGGTCTCTGGGTTTAACTCCATGGTCTCGCATGTTGCTGTGGAGGATTCTAAAAAATAAACAAAATCCAACAAAAATATACATCCTACTCAAAAGCGATTCTTTTAAAGCCATGAGTCCCTACCCGACCAAAATAAAGTCATCTATTCCTCCATTTAGAAACAGAAATTTTTAAAACCCACAAACTCCCATTTTATTAACAGAATACAGATAAGCCATGAACTTCAGTCTCTTCCCCTTCACAGTACAGCCCCAGGTCTGCAGGCCAACTCTGCTCTGTGCTTCCAACAGGAAGCCTAACTGTGACCTTTTTGTTGGGGAACTTAGAAGGTGAGGATAGGGCATAATTTGCATATATAATAATAATCTTCAAGACACAATCTTTTATCTCTAACAAAAAAGCAGTACAACTTTCATTTCTCCATATTTGTGCTATAAATTAGGCCAAGATTGAAAAACATGGTTGGGTCTCCTAATCCCAAAGGATAAGGAGAAAAACAAAATTATAACCAGAATGTGGAAAGTGGGACACACTGGGTGGATGGAGGTTGGGAAGAATCCAAAAAAAGGGGGCTGGGGGGTTGCATACGAACCTAATGGGCATCTTTCCAGTCTAGGCACAAAAATGTTTCAGTCTTAAAATATCTCTCTTGTAGAATTCCAGGGCTTCAGAGAAAAAAGTAAACTAAAACGAGGTAGCCAGACACATATATATCTATATATATATCTATATATAATATATATAATTTATATATAGAATATATAGAATATATTCAGCAGAAAAAAAAAGGACCATGACTCCAATTTCGTTAAAAAAAAAAAGTAGATAAAAATGAAATGAGCATGACTTGCAGAGTACTGTAAAGGGACAAGTGATGCGGAGAGACTGGGATTAGTTACAGAGTGAAAGAAGGGTGAAAAGGCGGTTGTACTTGGGGTTTTCTTTTTTTATACATTTTGAAATAAAAACCAGATCACAGTATCCAAATGAAATCTTAAGTGAAGGCAGACATTTTCCTCAGCTCCTCAGGGTTGAAAGGACTAATCATCCCCACCCCAATTCCCAATTCGAGGCCGGCAGTGGGGACACGGTGGGCCAGGGGCTCAATCAGTCCTCATCCCCCTGCAGAGGAACGGGTGGGTGAGCATCAGAGTCCATGTTTCCATCAGCAGGGAAAGGGAGAGGGGAGCGGAACAGAGTGGCAGAGAAACCCCAGGGTGGTGGGCAGGGGTGCTGGCAGAGGAGAAAAGGAGCCTGGACTTCCTGTCACTGCCCCGTCTCAGCCACCGCATGAGCTATGTATGAGTGTATGGGGAGGTGGTGGTGAAGGGGGATGAACAGGCGGGACCAGGTGCTGCCATCCTCACCTGACCTTCTCACTGTCCGTCATCTGCCAGAGTCCCAGGTTGAGTACCTTGAGGCAGGGCAGCTGCGTGATGCGCTCCAGGCCGCGCTTGGTGATGCGGGTGCAGCCGTACAGGTCTATGCCAGTGAGCTGGCTTAGGTGCTCAGCGATCAGCTCCAGGCCCTTGTCCGTGATGCGCACACACTGTCCAATGTTGAGCGTGCGAAGCCCGTGCATTTGCCGCACCATGCGGTTGATGCCATCATCACTGATGTGGCAGGAGCAGAGGGAAAGGGACTTGAGGCCGTCCAACCCCTGGGCTATGTAAGCCAGGCTCTGGTCCCCCACCTTGTCACAAAACGACACATCCAGCCCCGAGAGGCGCAGGCTGCCCATGGCCAGGTGCATGATGCCTGTGTCACTGATGTTGTCGCAGGAGCGCAGGTTAAGGCTTCGAAGACTGCCCATGTGCGACAGGTGCAGGAGGCCTGCGTCTGAGATGCCCCCGCAGAAGCTGAGATTGAGGAGCCGCAGGCCCGTCAGACCCCGGGAGATGTGCTTTAGGGAAAGATCCGTGAGCTTCTGGCAGTCCTGTAGCGTGAGCTGCTCCAGGCCCAGGCAGCCCTCGGCCGCGCTGCGTGTCATGCCGGCCAGGTGACCGATGCCCACGTCTGAAAGGTGGCGGCAGCTGCGGAGGTTAAGGCTCTTGAGGCGCTGCAGTCCCCAGGCGATGAGCAAGAGGCCGGTGTTGGTGATGTTGCTGCAGCCCCCCAGTTCCAGCACCTCCAGACCCTTGAGGTACTGAGCAATACGGCCGAGGCTACTGTCGGTGATCTGCTTGCAGAGGCTCAGGTTGAGGGCGCGCAAGGAGCCAATCTCCTGTACAAACGCGTGGCCTAGCCCGTTATCGGTGAGGTTGTAGCAGCCGCTGAGGTTGAGGCTCTCGATGTTGGCCATGCCCTGGATCACGTAGCTAAGGCTGCGGCGGAGGCTCAGGATCTGCACGCGGCGGATGCCCCGGGCCTGCAGGCTGGGGAACAGCGACGGGTTGGCCCGGCGCAGGTGCAGCTTGGCCTCCACCCCCCGCCACACCGACTTGTGGTAGGCGGCATCCCGCCAGGCCGTGCACACCTGCGCTGCGCGCCCCTTGTCCCGCACGTCCAGGTAGCCAAAGATCATGGCCAGCAGCTCGGGAAACAGGCACGAGATGTGGGTCTCCATCTTCCTCCTCCCCCCTCCGCGGCGCTGGGGGGGAGGAGGCGCGGGCCCCGCCGCTTCGGCCCCGCCGAGGCCACGAGCACTGAGCGCCCCGGCCGCCGCCGCCTCGGGCCCAGCGCAGGGCCCCTCCCGCCTTCCGGCCCGGCCGCCGCCGCTCCTCCTCCCGGGCCGCGCGTCCTTCCTTCCTGCCTGCCTTCCTGCGGCTCGCGTCCCGTCCCTGCCCTCCCCCGCCTCGGGCTCGCTCGGTCCTCACATCCCGGGCGGGGAGGGCGCCGCTCGCTCGTCCCGAGCCCGGCCGCCGGCGCTACCCGGCTCTACCCGCGCAGCCCTCCAGGCCGCCGCCGCTCCCACGCCCCCTGCCGCATCCTCCACCTCCGGATGCGCCGCTGCTGCGCGGGCCGGCGTGGGGCCCGGGGCCGGGCGCCGAGGAGGCTTCCTGCTGCCTTTGTCTCTCGCCCGCTTTTCAAACCTCCCAGCCCCGGGCCGCCCGCACTCCGCCGTCCAGGCGGGGGGACCAGGAGGCCAATCCGGGCCCCGGGGCGCGCGTTGCTTCTCCCGCGCCGTCCGCAGCGGTTGGGGGCTGCCGGCCCACTACTGAGGACGCCGCGCTGCCGGCGGCCGGAACAGGGCTCGGCGCGGACCCCGGGGCGAGCAGGCGAGCCGCGCGCTTGGTAGAGTCCGGCCCGGACGCGGCGGCCCGACAGACGCTCCGCGCGGCCCTCCTCCCTCCTGGCTCCCCCCGCGCGCGCTCGCGCAATGGTACGGGCCTGCGCTGCCGGAACTGTCGGAGCCGTTGCCCTGGAAACCGAGTTCTTCCTAGTCCGGTCGACCCTGAGGGTTAACCCTGTCGGCGCCGTGGGAAAGCAGCTGTCAGCCATGCGCCTCCCAACTCTGCTTTTCTGAATCCGTAGCCCGTTATGGACTTTCCCTCTTCTGGGCCACGCCCCGACGCTATTCCCGGCTTTGCTGCTGACGTCTGCACAGCCACTTCCCATAGTTATCCTCGATTCTTGACCCTTGACATCCTTCTCTCTTAATTTTCCTTGCAAGACCCTCCTCCCAGCAGCAACACTCAGTAGTCATCACCCCAACTCTGTGTTCTGTCCCTGAAGTTCCTTAACTCGTCTCTGTTATCACAGCCCTAGTCTCTCCAGCAAGAATTTTTTTTTTCGTTTGTTTCTTTTTCTCCGACCATGTACTTCATATTGGGAGAGAAACTGTTTTATTCAGCTGAGTTTAACACTGACCCTCTCAGATCTTCGTTCTAGAATTTTCAGTAGTTGTCTGTTACTGCTTCCCTATAGCATCTTCTGGTTGTTTCCAGACACTGCTGTATTTCTCTAAGTACTTGATGCACCAAAACTTCCCTCCACTTCCGCATTTTGCTGCCACCCGACGCCCTCAGCGGGCTTTGCCGCTGAACGGGGACGCCTTTCCCTGAACCTTGTCTTATCTTGTTCCTTCTCATCAGCGTCTTAAACTATAAATTGCGTGGCCCAAATCATACTGGTAGTACGTATATGTGTAAGTGCTGACACAAATTATTTTTTAAAAAAAAAGTAAAAAAGAACAGCTATTTGATCTGGTTGAAAATGCTCTCCGGCAGATGTCTGATGGTTTATGAACTGTGATTTATGGAAGCAGGGCGATCCTGCATTGTAGAATGTCCCCCGGGGGTCCTTAATGCCCACCATGAGGATAGAATTCCAAAAATTCATTTTAATTATCCCCAAACCAAGAATTTTTGAGCCAGATAAAATGACTTTATATACTTTTAATTCGTTTATAACAGATACAAAAAAAAACCAATCTGATTTATGTATCAGGAAACAAAATGTTACTGATTTGGGGAAAACCTGAACAAGATTTTAAATGGGTCCTATATTCAGCATATTCAACTTTTTGTGGAACTGGGGATTGAACTCAGGCCCTTGCACTTTCCAGGCAGGCGCTTATTCTACTGAGCCGTCTCCCTGGCCCCTGATTTGGTTGACTTTTGGCCACTTCCCTTTTACCCAAATGACCAATACTTAGAGTATAAATAGGTTTACTAATAGACATAAAACATGTTTTATAGCCACAACCACTCCTACTTCCTAAATCAGAAAATGCAGAGGCAAAAATCCTACAAGTTTGTTATGCTATCTACTTTACACATGGTTGTGAGGTTCATAGTTTTTTTTTTTTTTTTTTTTTTTTAATGTGTTTGGTATAAGGGTCTCACTACACAGCTCTTGTTTGCAGCCTCCCCAGCGCTGGGATTACAGGCATATGCCACCAACCCTGGTCTAGGTTCATAGATTTTTATAACCTTCTGAAATGATAGATTATACAGTTAGTTACCAGATAATTTCACATGTACAGTGACAGCGTCACAATTTGGGGGGATACCTGGGCTCACACACTTGTCTTGGAATGTAGCTAGCTTTCTATTCTTCTGAATCACTTCTTAAATTTTTACCTTAAACACTATATGAAAGCCCCCCAAGGGTGTTATGTGGGTGTACATGGACTTGCACTGATGTGACGATCTCAATCCACAGCATCTCTGGTACCTTACCTTACAAGGGGGCAGGTGTTGCAGACCCTGCCCTGATGTATAAAGGAGGGGCTTTGTGATTTTCCTTCTCTAGAAAGGCTGTTGTTCTCTGAAAAGTCATTCAGAGGTCCCTGAAAGCAGCTTTCTCCAGAAATTGATCACCTAGTCCTACTTCCAACAAAACAAATTTTTTGAGTTGAATGCTATAGAGTTTTATTCATATACAACCCTTTACTTAAGGCAGTCAAATACAAATTATCAGAAGCTTCAGCAATATGATTATTTTCACATTAATAAGTAGAAAAAAATATAGCATCAAGAGACATCTCTGGGCCTGCCAAATAGCTCAGTGGATTAAAGTGCCTGCAAGCAGGCGCAGGGGCTAGAGGTTCAATCCCTGGGCCTGCTGTGCTGGCTCCACCCCCAGGGTGTTCTGAGGTGGCAATTGAGACTGGTGTGGTGGGGCACGCCTGTAATCCCAGCTCTTGGGAGGCTATAAATAGGAGGATCACTGAGTCCGATCTAGTAGTGAGACCCTGAACACTCTGTAGACCCTTCCCTAAGAGAGAGAGAGAGAGAGAGAGAGAGAGAGAGAGAGAGAGAGAGAGAGAGAATCTCAAACTGTAACAGTGGAGAAAAAGAAGTATGTCACTGAGGGCCTGGGGAGATGGCTCAGTACAATTAGCGCTTGCCAAGGGCCTGAGTTCAATCCCTGGTTCTGCAAAAAAAAAAAAAAAAAGGCCAAGAAAAAGTCATTGAGCCTAGGTTGGTCACTTGGGGATTTATTTTGGCGTTGGGACAATGATGCTCCTTTCTGGGCCTTGGTTTCCTCCTTTACACTTCAGTGCTTTGCACTAGATGATCTTCAGAGACCTCCAGACCCAGTGCGGCCGTTGCCGAGACCCTGTCCTGCTGCCTCCCTCCCTGCAGGTCATGTACTCACTCCTTCCAGTACAAGCTGCAGGTTAAGACTGTCTTCAGCGGCTTCTTAGGGCTTCTGTTTAATGTTCGTATTTGTGGCACAGATACTTGGAGGATATATGTGGACAAGCGGTGCTGATGGTCTGGGAAAGATGTGTACTGAAGTAGCAAATCCTGTGGGGAGTGTTTATCTTTTCAAATCAAATTGAGACTTGCTTACGATTCAGCAAGTTGCAGGCACAAATTTTATTTCTGTATGTATTACAAAGACCTGTTAGCGTGCTGGGCATAGTGGCATATGCCTGTAATCCCAGCACTTTGGAGGCTGAGGCAGGATTTCAAGTTTGAATCCTGCTGGACAATTTAGCAAGACCCTGTCTCAAAATAAAAACTAAAAACCAATGGGGCACTATAGGTCAGTGTGAAAGTCTTGGGACCAATTCCTACGAGTATCTGTGTCTGTGTCTCTGTCTTGTCTGTCTCTCTCTCTCTCTCTCTCTGTCTCTCTCTCTCTCTCTGTCTCTCTCTCTCACACACACACACACACACGCACATTTTTTTTAAAAAAAATCTTTTTGATACAGGGTTTTGCAATGCAGTTCAGGCTGCCCTTCAACTCACTTTATAGCTCAGGCTGGCCTCGAACTCACAGTGTTCTCCTGTCTCAGCCTCCTGAGCATAGCCTCTGGATCCTCTTGCCTTATCTTCCTGGGATTACAGGTGTGTGCTGTGCCGTCACGCCTGGCTATAGAAATTCTATTAGTGAGTTTTTCCCTTGGAGGGGGCCTGGGAAAATTAAAAGAGTCTTCTTAAAGATGTATACTTCATTTTTCAGGGAGGGAAAATCCGGCAGGGAAGATCAGAAAATCAGAAAAGATTTGAAATTTTATTCCTCATTGAAATATTAATACATATATGCAGCATATATTAGAATTTATTGAAGAATTCTAGGTAACTGATACTCACAATGGCCTTTTGAGAATTATAAAATGCTGCCTTCCCAGCTCTGATTTCTTGGGAGCAGTATTCTCTCTGTTCCTAGTTCTAAGTAGGACAGGGTCTTGGGACATCTCTTAGGGCGTATTAAATTAAGAGGGGGCTGGATGTGGTGGCCCACACTTACAGTGTTCTTCCCGTCTACTTGGGAGGCTGAAGCAGGAAGTTCATAAATTTGGCCAGGCTGGGCAACTCAGCAAGCCTTTATTTTAGACTAAAATAAAAAAAGACTAGGCATACAACTCACTCTAGAGCATGTACAAGGACCTGGGTTCTATCCCTAGTACTAGGAGAAAAATAATAAAATGTATATAAACAATATTACTCAAAAAGGAAAGGAGTAGGACTGCAACTTGGGAGCCTGAGGCAGGACAGTTACCTCCAGTTTGGGGCCAGCCTGAGCTACGTAGTGAGCCGGGCTGAAGTACGTGGTGAGACCGCGGCTGTCTGGAATTGCGTCTCAGCCAAGGCAAGCTGGCTACCGCAGCTCCTGAGGCAGCGCTGAAAGCTAAGGCCACAGCACACCCGGGGCTGAGGCGGCCTGTGCATCCTGCTCTCCCGTGAGAGGTCCTGGACCACGACAGAGGGGCTTCAGTTTCCTTATATATGAAACAAAGTCCTTTCTGTTTCCAGAACTGTTGTGAGAAATCATTCAGGGGAGAAATAGCCACCAGAAGGGAAGGACCTAGAATAGAACTGGGCGCGCAGTAA
>NW_004524680.1:1812339-1813939 GCF_000260255.1 Octodon degus | reverse complement strand
TATATTCCCAGACACATTTAAACCCTCGAGGCAGAAGCCTGGGTCCGGTGGACCCATCTCTCACTCTTCTAACGGCAATGTGTACTTTAGCGTTATGGTGGTCAGCTGTGTGTCTCAGTACATTTCCCTGTGGGGCACAGGAAGCAGTCTATGTGTTTATCAGTTTGGTATGGTGAACAGCAAGGAGTGTGCATGTGTGCAAAGTGTCACACAGGACTTGGCTACCCACACACACCTTTTCAGCTTCATCTAACTGGTTTTGCATATGTTCATCTCAGCGCCACTTGGGGCCCAACAGACCTACACCTCTCCAGGATTTGTTTTAAAAAAAGTTTTCTTTTGATGTTTCTGGTAGAAGTAGTCCAGTTCAGTACATTGATACATAAAAAACCTGAATCGCAAGTTTTGGAAGAGGACAAAAGGGAATCATCAGACTACTCATGCAAGGATGATGAAGGTAACCCATTGTGGTAAAATACATGCTTTCATAACAGAAGAGTGGTGTTGGTGGCAAATGATGATGGTTTTGTTGTTGGCCAGGAGAGCCACAGTTCCTGGAGGAGTGAAAAGAAGCAAAAATTGATGGATAGAGCGTAGGGGAGGCAGCCTTCCTTGATTCAGATGAGCAAGTAAACAGCTATGTGAGTACATCTTCTGTCCAAATGCCGTGAAACCGCCATGCAACCAGATGGAGTGGTCGCATATTAAGGCCAGGTCTGCAAGTATGATGAAGCTCTTGGCAGGGGGAAAACCTGTTGGACGGAATGCCAGCGCTGCCGTTTAGTGTTGGAAATTGTAATGGACAGAATGCTACAGGATGCTGTGAGATACACACAGGCTAAAAACAAGTAAAATTTTCTGTATGTGCCAGTAGCCATATTCAAAATTGTACTTAGGAAGACATCTCAGCAGCTGAACTGAAAGCATTCGTGGATCTGTTGTGCTTTGCACAGAGTTCTCATGGCGATCACAGGAATGTGGAAGACTTAGGGAAAAGCGATGGGTGAAAATATGGCATAAAAATGTGTGCCCTTGTAGATTCAAAGACTTATTTTGCTTTTAATTTAGGCATTTATTCTAGAGCTCAGCCATCAGGTTTTTTTCATATGGTGGTAAACTGAATGATGTCGTGAAGAGACTTGTGGCTTCTATCTCCCAAAGTAATCAGAATGTGACATTTACCAATTGCTTTACCAGCTTCCAATTGATGTTGCATTTGCTAGCAGAGCCCAGGCTGACTGGCACAGGAACAAAGCAGAAATTCCAAATGAAATGTTACAACTTCAAAACAGAGGATTGTGTCGCACAATCTTTGAATTTCAGAAAGATACAACATTGGCCTCGGATATGGCGAAGAAAAGCAGACTGCTCCTGCTGACATCAACATTACATCACGGAGGAAATATTGATAAGAAAACGTGGGCAAAACAGAAGCCTGCGATGGAAACTTCAACAACAAGACCAAATGTGGAGTAGATGTTGATGAGTTATGTGCCAACTGTGATGTCACGTGATACACACAGCGTTGGCCAATGGTTGTTTTTCTCTATCCAGAACCTGTGTGGCATCAATGGTTTGATAGTTCACACGCAAAAAAAAA
>NW_004524680.1:1809797-1812039 GCF_000260255.1 Octodon degus | reverse complement strand
TTACAGCACAGGAACAAAACATTGCTGCCCTCTGAGCTATACAATAAAACTAAAGCACCCTGGTGAGCTGACAGGTGAGCAGGCCAGCGCAGCATCACGAAGCCCAATGACAGCGACAGGAAAGCAAAAAACATGGCATCTGTGCCTTGCATGCAAGTACAGGAAAACAAAACACATGTCTTAGCAGTGTAAGTGATACCTACTGTGGAACATGAATTGTCATGTGTGAAGGCCACCTGGGGTATGACACTCAAAGCAAAGCTTATTTCTACCCGAGTGGTAGACTTTTCTTTGTATTGACACTGTAGTTTACATAAGACTTTTGTTTCGTATCTGCAACAGGTTCTTGCTATGTACTTGAGGCTGCCCTTGATCTTGTTATGTCGCCAAGGCTGGCCTCAGACTCATTGATCTTCCTGAAAATGTTGATGTCTATTCTAAGCACTCATTACATATTGATACTGTGTTTTATTGACATCTTATCTCCCTGTAAGTACATGTTATACAGTATAATGCAAAGCTCCTAACAAAACAGGAAAGAAACCAACAGGAAAAGAGAAGTGAGGAGACTGCCACATAAGAAAGCAAAGCTAGGTGGGGCCGGGGAGATGGCTCAGTAGGATAAGCGCTTGACTGGCAAACTCAAGGATCTGAGTTCAATCCCCGGTTCCGCCAAAAGAAAAGAAAGCAAAGCTAGAGTCCCGGAGGGTTTAAGTAACCAAGCTGAGATGTGGTTCGAGATTCTGCCTGAAGTTGCCATCATGGGCGTGTGCTTGGTCATTCCCGGAGTGGCCACTGCATACATCCACCGGTTCAGTAATGTGGACAAGGAAAAAAGGGTTGCCCACTTTCCGTGTCAGTGGAGTTTGATGGAAAGAGACAGGCGCATCTCTGGAGTTAACCGTTACTATGTGTCAAAGCGTTTGGAGAACATTGATTAAGGAAGCATTTTCCTGATTGATGAAAAAGAATAACTCAGTTGCGGTCATCTAACCCTGCCGGAGGTTTAAGCAGTATATTATGTGACATGCAGTTCAGTTTAGTGTGTTATGTAATGCTTCATAAAAACAAAATTTAAAAAAAGCAAAACTAAGCACATGTGCTATCAGTGTAAGGGACATGTGTATGCCTGCAGCATGCAGTTGTCACGTGTGAAGACTGCCTTAGATGTGACAGTTGAAGCAAAGCTTATTTTTGTGATACAGTTCTTTTGCTATCGGCATTGTAATTCACATAGGAACTTACATCTGCTGTCATTCGTAGGTTTTGTGAGGACGTACACAGCTGGTGGGAAGTACACAGCTCCAAGGTGTGCCTGTCATAGAATGTGACGTCATAGAATGTGACGTGTATTCCAAATGCATTTATTTATTTTCTATGTGTCTTTTATCTACACACTGCATAATATAATAAGACCCCCCTCCCCCCGGTAAAACAGCCAGACCCCTGAGATGTCAAGTATGTCCTACAAAAAGGCCAGGAAAGCAAAAGACGTGTGCTGTCAGTTTAAGTGGTGCGTGTGTGTGGAACGTGCTGTTGTCACGCGTGCAGACCCCCTTGGGTGTGATAACTGAAGGGAAGATGATTTTCTTTACAGAGTGCTATGGTGGATTAACTAATGGTGAGCCTTTAACATCCAGCTGAGCTGGTTCTTACCTTGAGTGTCGCTTCCTTGCTCCAGTGCAGATCTCTCGACCTCAGCCCGCTAGCACAGATCCTTGTGCACACTTTCTAGCATCCAGCAGTGACCTTTGAGCCTTCCCAGTGCAGGTCTGTTATACAGACTTGCGCTCTAGGTCTCCATTTGGATCCATGGAGGACACTGCCACGTGCTATTGCGACTAGTTGTTCCCCCCAAAGCCTCATACAGTCATGGGGATGACTTCGAGAGATTGTGATTAACTCATGATCCACTGGGATTATGGGTGAGTGCTTCTGGGATTATGGGTGTGAGTGCTACACCCAGCCTGGGGTGGATGGCCTGAACCCAACGTAAAGGAGACAGACTTGCTCTCTGCGGCCGGCCGGCCGTTGTTGCCGCTCCTCCTCCCTTTTGCGCTCTCTGCTCGTTGCTGCCACCATGAACAGTTGCTCTCCGCCATGTGCTGCTCTGCTGTGGAGCCAGCCGAGAACAGCCTGAAGCCTCCAGTAACTGTGAGCTAACTAAACCATTCCTTCCTTCATTTTGAGTGTCAACAATGAGAGAAGAGTGCCTGAGACACAGGAGCTCTGGGTCCTCAGC
>NW_004524680.1:1806117-1809372 GCF_000260255.1 Octodon degus | reverse complement strand
TTTTTATGTATTTAGTACAGGGTCTATAGGGTCTCCCTCCACAGATCGGACACATAGTGATCTTCTTGTTTTCAACCTCCCAAGTGCTGGGATTACAGGCGTACACCACCATGCCCAGCCTCAGTCTCTGTCTCAGTGTGTCCTGGGGGCAGGGCTGGCACGGCACAGCATGCTAAGGGATTGAACCCCCAGTCTGCTGAGCTATCTGGCCAGCCTTCCATCTTTGACTTTTAATCATCGGTCCTTTGGTAGAAAGACTGAATGTTTTCTTCAGTGGTATAGTGAAAAGAACTTTAGTTTTAGAGTAATGGATACAAGGATAAAATCTTGATTGTCATTTATTATCCTCAAGACTTTGGGCAAATTACTGTTAATCACAAGGAGCCTGGACTTTCTCATCTGAGAAAGGGGCTAATGATCTCACTCATATCTCAGGAACTTCATGAGGTTGCGTGAGGTGGCATGCCTGCCCTTCTAGTCCAATCCTAGACTCTAATGAAAACCATGCACAGTGAGCCCCCATTGCTCAGCAGGCAGCTACTCTGCACAAGCTCTGAAGAAGGCTTATTACTGTCTCTGTGCTGCATGCGAGGAACAGAGAGCGCAGAGAAGCAATTTACTCAGGACAACGCTTCTTACACAGGTGAGTGTAAACTTAGTTGGCCCGAGGTAGAGGCCACATCATAAACCTTCGTCCTTTGCTGTGCCCACAGAGCAAGCTGAGCTTTCCAGCTTGCTTGGATGCACTCGCGGTGTGGCACCAAGTACAGAGGGGTCTGCGATTGTTAATTGTGGCTTGTCAACTTGAATAAGAGCCTCCTAAAATATTAATAAAGCTGTTGGTGTTTCTGTGTATGATTGACAAGTAGATGGAAAACTAAGGACGGAAGACCCGCCTTGGATGTTAGCGGCAGCAGCCAATAGGCATGTAGCTTGGACAGAGTAAAAAGGGAAAGAAGAAGGGAGTCTTCCCTTTACTTCCTTGGAGGAGCTCCAATTTTTGGCATCGCCTTCTGTAGGAGACTCCACCAGGTTCTTCTCTCAGTCCAAGAAGTTAATATTTTTAATCCCAAAGATACATTATTGGAATCCCACCAAGTTAATTCCAATATATCACTCCCAGTGCAACCCACAGTGAAAGTAAAGACACTAAAACATATTTATAACTATTGGGGAGCTAAAGGGCCTTAAGTCCAGCCATGAAGATGGCTTTCCAGAACAAAGAGACTGATCCAGGGAGGCACCTGGGTTTTATTCAGTGGAGGAGGGGCTTGAGGAGGAATGATGGAGAATTGTGGGAAGCAGGTGAGTACAGTGAGCTGGGCTACATTTACATCTGCCATATGCAGAGAAAGTAATTTACTTTATGCTATTGAGATAGTACCTGATGTTTGGGGATCTGGTGCTCAGCCAAAATGGAGATAATCTCTCTTCTTTCAAGAACAGCTGCTCAGGTGGTCCTCCCCAGCCTTCAGATATTTGTCTCCAGTTCCTTCAAGCTTCAGTTCCTTCAGTACAGAGTCCAGTCATCCAGCATAGACCCTTTAGCTTTCCCGCACAGACTCCAGGGGTGTAGTCAAAAGAACATCAGTTTTAGAGTCTAAGGGATATGAAAACAAAATCTTGATTGTCATTTATTATCCTCATGACTTTGGACACATTATTGTTGATCACAGGAATTTGGACTCTCTCATCTCAAAAATGGACCTAATTAGGGGGGAAAACCCAAATGGAAGCCATTAGATACTTGGGGGAAATATATATATATATATATATATATATATATATATATATATATATAATGTATTTGGTTGTTACAGTGTCTCACTACACTGCTCAGACTCATAGTGATCCTCCTGTTTTCAGCCTCCCCAGTGCTGGGATTACATGTATGTGCCACTACACCTGGACTCTGTGGCCAGGGCTGGTGTAGTATGTGGTACTGGGTATCAAACCCAGGTCTCTGCACTTGCCTAAGCTTGCCTAAGCAGGCACTTTAGTCTGCTGAGCTATCTCGCCAACCCCACCTTCCAGGATTTGAAAGATGCAGGGGAGATGGCTCCCAGGGCATCCGTACTTAACATCCTGTTTGGCAGAAGGTGGATGGATCTTGAAGACTGGCAGTGGATGACTGTCAGCTCAGTCAAGTGGTAACTCCAATTGCTGCTGTACCAGATGTGTTTTCCTTGCTTGAGTGAATTAATACATCTGGTACCTGGTATGCAGCTATTGATTTGGCAAATGCCTTTTTCTCCATACCTATATGTAAGACCCTCCAGAAGTAGTCTTGTTTCAAATAGCAAGGCTGGCAGCATATTTACTGTCCTAGCTCAAGGTTATACTCACTCTCCAGCCCTGTGCCCGACTTGGTTTGCGTGGATCTTGTATTTCTCTTCCACAGACATCACAGCGGTCCATTACATTGACACATCATGCTGACTGGAGCAAGTGACCTGGCAATTGCAACCATTCTGACTTGTTTGTAAAGCATTTGGGAGCCAAAGAACAGGAAATAAATACAGATTAAATTCAAGATCCCTCTATCTCAGTGAAACTTCTAAGAGTCCAGTAGTGTGGGGCATGCAGGGCATCCCTTCTAATGTGAAAGATAAATTGTTGCCTCTGGCCCCTCCTATAACCAAAAAAGAAGAACAATACCTAGTGGGCCTATTTGGATTTTGGAGGCAACACATTTTCAAAATCAACTCCTGCCCTCTGCTACACCTTAATGGAAACTGATCACTTGGCCATAAGACACTAGGATACATGTAACCCACCTGCCCATCATTAATAAGGTTCTCTTTGACCCATCAAGTTATAAAGTTGGATGTGCAGTACTTCCGTTGATGTAATTTTTTTTCCTTTGGTACCAGGAATCGAACTCATGACCTTGTACTTGCCAGGCAGGCACTGTGCCACTGAGCTATATCCTGGCCCTTGTATTTCCATTGCATGGAAGTAGTATATATGTGATTTGTGCCCAAGCAGATCTGGAGGACACAAGTTACATGAAGTGGCCTGAGTGCCTGAGTGCCCATGGTTCCTATTCCTTCTGCTATATTGCCTTCTGTCCCCCAGCAGGTGCCAGTGGCTGCATGGGTTGTACTGTCTGATCAGTTGACGAATACAGTATGAGGGCTTGGTTTAAGGTAGTTCACATTATGCAGGCACCACCTGAAAATGGCAGCACTGAAACCCCTTTCCAGGACCCCTGTCTTAGTTACTTGCTTTTTTTTTTTTTTTTTTTTTTTTTTT
>NW_004524680.1:1805043-1805555 GCF_000260255.1 Octodon degus | reverse complement strand
AAAATGGCTACAACATGAAGCCTGTCCAGGATCCCTGTCTTTCTTACTTTTTTTTTTTTTTTTTTTTTTTTTTTTTTTTGCCCCTGGGACAGGATACCAAACATCTGCAACTTATATAAGACTATTTCAGCTCACAGTCTATGAAGTTTCAGCCATCACCATGTGGCTCCAAGGCAGGATGGTATGGCAGAGGGGCATGGCTGGCATGGGGTGGGGTGCCATTGTGGCATGGTAGCAGGAAATGTGATAGAGACAGAGGAGGAGGGACACACCCTTCCAGGCCACACCCAGTGACTCACTTCCTCTGACCCGGCTTCATCCCCAACATCACAGTTAGCTATAAACTCATCAGTGGACTAATCTGATGAGGATCACACACCCATGATCCAGTCACCTCTCCAAGTCCCCACCTCTGAGGATTTGAGTCTCTGGGGGCAACGTCTGGATATAAACCATGGCAACATCCCTGAAAGTCAGTGGTGAAGGGAAATCTTCATAACGGAGACAAAACA
>NW_004524680.1:1802635-1804403 GCF_000260255.1 Octodon degus | reverse complement strand
ACAACAGCATGTTCCACACACACATTGCCTACACTAATAGCACATGTCTTTTCCTTTCTTATGTGGCAGTCTTGTCACTTCTCTTTTCCTGTTATGAGCTTTGCACAATATTGTGCAGCATGTACTTAACAGGGAGATAAGATGTCAATAAAATACAGTATCAAGTATGTAATCAGTGCTTAGAAGAGACATCAACATTTTCCATCAGTTGTTCATTTGCTTATAAAACCTAAAAGGTAACATCAAAAATAAAAACTTATGTGAGCTGAGTGTAGCAGCACATGCCTGTAATCCCAGCACTTGGGAGGCTGATGCAGGAAGATCACTGAGTTTGAGGCCAGCCTCGGTTACATAATGAGATCAAAGGCAGCCTCAAGTACATAGCAAGAGCCTGTCTCAAATACAGAACAAAACAATAATCTTATGTGCAATCCCCCATATCAAAGCGAGCAAACAGACAAATCTTATGCGGACTACAGTGTAAATATAAATAAAAGTCTACCACTTTGGTTGAAATATGCTTTGCTTCAAGTGTGACACCCAAGGCAGTCTTCACACATGGCAACTTCATGTTCCACGCACAAGTATCACTTTCTGATGACTGTGGGAGATGGGAACAGCAAGTATATTCACAACATCATTTGGTTTATTAATGGTTTATTACTATACGAGTAAGGACCTGATAACTGAGTTCCAGGATAAATGTTTAAATTGAAAGCATAATAAGTCTTCACATCTGTAATGGTTGATACTTTGTGTTACTTGAGAAATTTAGGGCTGCAAGGTCAGCCAACATTTTGGCCTTAGCCTTTCAAGGTCAGTGAAGACTCACAACATAGGAGAACCTGTACTGTAACAGCATGTGACTCAGTTGTGCTCCAAATCTTCTGATCAAGAAGATTATGGAGCCACAGAAGAATGTGTTCGATGATGTATAGTGTGCCTGGGGCAAGTCACATGAAGAGAAAAAACATTTTCTCAGGCTTTCACAGAGAGCAAATTGGTCAAGCAATGGTTGTGACTCATCCAAATGTCTGACATTGACAAAAGGATGTACAAGGTGTGGTACAGGGCTACAGGATAAATTCTGAGAGTACTTGGCTGACCTTATCAGATACAAAAGTTACACTTCTTGTTATATAGGTTTTGCTATATCTTGGTCTTAACCATCCAGCAGAAAAGTATAAAAACGAGGTATATAAAGTAAAGCCATATTAATACGATGAGCTGTAAAAGGCTCAAGTCAGTAACTTCTGAGGATAACCCACTAATATTATAGACTGCTAGATAAGGTTAGATTGTTTAGCTGAATTCAAACACCTATAGTATTTAGATGCCAATAGAATATTCACCTCTGACAGACAATAAAAAAAAGATAGAAAAAAAAAAAGTTTAGAAGTTTAAGCAACTCAGTAGGGTTCCAAGGTCCTTACTTTGTAAACATCCTTTCTGTGCAAAAGGAGTGCGTGGAGATTGTGTGAGTGCTACACTCGCACTGGGTAAAGAATAGCCTGCTTACAATATAAGAGAGGAAACGAGGCTTGTTCTCCCCACCCCCTTTTTCTCTTGTTGCCTCACTGTCCTCTGCCACCTTGGACTGTTGCCCTGTGCCATGCCACCCTGCTTTGGAGCCAGCTGAGTATGGACTGAAACTTCCACAAACTGAGCTAAACAAGCTTTTCTTCCTTAATTTTGGGTGTTGAGTATTTTGTCTCAGGAGGGAAAAGTAAGACAGAATTTGATACCAGAAGTGGGGTTGTTGCTGTGA
>NW_004524680.1:1795318-1795832 GCF_000260255.1 Octodon degus | reverse complement strand
GGTTTTTCCCCCCTCATGGTACACATAAATAAAAATCGCAGAAATGGCATTTATTGGGTCCTTACTGCGCACCCAGTTCTATTCTAGGTCCTTCCCTTCTGGTGGCTATTTCTCCCCTGAATGATTTCTCACAACAGTTCTGGAAACAAAAAGGACTTTGTTTCGTATGTAAGGAAACTGAAGCCCCTCTGTCATGGTCCAGGACCTCTCACGAGAGAGCCAGGATGCACAGGCCGCCTCAGCCCCGGGTGTGCTGTGGCCTTAGCTTTCAGCACTGCCTCAGGAGCTGTGTTAGTCAGCTTGCCTGTTGCTGAGACACAATTCCAGACAGCCGCAGTTTCAAGGAGGAAGGGTTTCCCTTGGCTCATGGTTTCAGAGGATGCAGTCCATGGTCAGCTGGCTCCAGGGCAGAAACATCATGGCAGAAGGACATGGTGGGCAAAGCTGTGTGGTTGGGAAGGTGAGGAGCAGAGGAACGGTGCCAGAGAGAAGTGGCCACAGCCTGGAAATAGAC
>NW_004524680.1:1788995-1794013 GCF_000260255.1 Octodon degus | reverse complement strand
TAGGATAAACTTCAGCCTGTTTCCTAATAAAATTTCCATTATATAAGGGGCTGGGGAGATGGCTCGGTGGAATAAGCACTTATTTGGCAAGCACAAGGGCCTGAGTTCAATCCCTGTTTCCACAAAAAATAAATAAAATAAAATTTCCATTATGTAGAATGCCCTGCCTCCAACTGACATCTATTCAAATCTAGGCTCTAAGTCCTCTAAACTAAAAACATTTTACCTCTATCACTCTGTTAGTGTTTGTAACTCTTAACTGGCACTGTTGTTGTCACATATAAAAGGTTATAATTTTAAAAATAAATCTGTCCCTCGGCTGCACCCTAAACAATAACAGGGTCCATGCAAGCAGCAGTGAGCTCATCTGGCTGTGGTGAAATGTAGTTTTCACGAGGAACAGCGGAAGGCCAGACGTAGTGCTGCCTGCTTGTAACCAGCACTTGAGAGGCTGAGGCAGAGGATTGCTGGAATGTGGGGCCCGCCTGGGCTACAAAGTGGGTTGAAGGCCAGCCTGGACTACATAGAGAAACCCTGGCTCAAACCCACAAGGCACAGGGGGGCCTGCCCGTTAGCTCAGTTGTTTAAGTGCCTGCTCATGCAAATGCAGTCAGGCGCAGGATATGGGTGTTCTATCCCCACCTCCACCTGCATTACCAGACCCGCACTTAAGGCAGCCTGAGCCAGCCAAAAAAAAAAAAAAAAAATCAAAATCACAAGGCACAGTGGAAGGCTCTTGATTGCTAGCTGGCGTAGGTCAGTAATGCAGACTGTGCGTGGAGGAGTGGCGGGCCTGCATAACTACAGGTGTACTGAAGGCAACTAAGCTGTATCCATGTTTATACCCTCAGGCCCAGAGCTATGGATGCGCGACTGGCTCTGGCTTTGGATAAAAGGAAGTGTACTTGTGTGTCATTATGTCACCCTCTAGTGGTTACTTCCCAGTTAGCCCTTTACCATGAGCCTGCGCACTCTAGGGGTTGGTGATCTGGCTTCCAGAAGAGTCTATGCGGAAGCTGAGGCCCAGCCCTGAGAGAAGCATGTGGCCTAATGAAAGGAGAGGGCCGGTTCTGGGATAACTATTAGAGCACTCCTGGCGCAGAAGAAGTCAAAGGCAGACTGTCGGGAGAGGAGAAAGGGAGGCCTCAAGTAAGGCTCTTGCATATCCATTTTGTTTCTTTCCTTTTCTTTTAAATTGAAAATTTTTATGGATCTGAGGGTTGAGCCCAGGGCCTCAGACATGCTAGGCAAGGGCTTGGTCACTGTGTTACCCCGCAGCCTGGCAATTCCACTTTTGTCAAGTGCAGTTTTCTACCTGTGGGATGGCACGGTTGCTCCTCTCAGAGCTCTTCTCAGAAAGCCAGTGCTAGGCAAGTGGTATTTTCCAGCCATTTCAGTTCCCCTTTCCTCGGAAAGTAGGAATAGCTTGCAAGACATCTATAACCGAATGGTGTCCATGCTTCAGGGCCCAGCAGTGGCCAGCTGACCTGCTGTCTCTCTGTTGCCTCAGGCTGTGTTCTCTCTGCCAGTAAAGGTCATTTGTACCGGGATCCTCTTGGACTTGTTATATCTTGATAAATATTTCAGAAGGCCAGGCAAAGGCTTGGAAGGGTCAAGATCAGTCTAACTCAGACTGGTCTGTGACCCCACTGCAGGCTCAGGACCCTGCTGCCTGGATGGAGCCCGACTGAGCAGCGCTTGACGCTTAGTCTTGTTTTGAAGAGGAGTTGGCACCAAGCCAGGGTTCGCTGGAAAGTCCTGTTGGGATGAACCAAAGTATTTGCATTTCTTACATAATGTCAGACCTAAGGAGTCTAGGGGGTTGGCACATTTGCAGAGTTCACAGCCAGGACCCTTTTACTGCCAAGAAAAGATGGTTATAGCATTTTTAAAAAGGGGGGGGGACTAGAAATCTTAAGGGGAAGTACAGCCAAGCCTGAGCCCTGCCAGTGCTAGCTAGCCCCACACACCCCAGCCAAGAGTACAGAGAGCAAAAGCACATCTTTCTTGCTGTCATTCACGATTACTGCTTGCCTTGAATCCCACTTGTTCCCAAGCAGGTCACTAACCCCCAACAGTGTTTCCCCTCTTTTTTTTTTTTCTATTTTTTATTTTTTTTTTTTTTTTTTTGGTGTAACCAGGGATTGAACTCAGGCCCTTGTACTTGCCAGGGAAGCACTTATTCTACTGATCCATCTCCCCGGCCCATGTTTCCCCTCTTGTGTGCAGAAAATTTTGTGCAAAACCTCTGTTGAAATTTTTCTAACATTGAGACAGTTTGTCTCAGTTTGGACCTATATATAATTCAGTGAAACTCATGTTTTCATGTTGTTTGCCTTTTATTTTTAAACTTACCATTTAAAGCCAAAGAGGTCAAGTAACTTACCCAGGCAACTGGATTTTGTAGGTTTTTGTTTGTGTTGCTTTGCAGGGTTGGGGATTGAGGGCCTCCCTGTGCTGGGCACACCCTGACCACTGAGACGCACACCCCAGCTCACAGACTGCTCCCTTTAATGGTGGGAAGGAACCTAAACTGGGGTTCCCCGCATTCTGGCACAGTAACAAGTCTTTAGCTTCTCAGTACAGCTTTGGAGGTACCATTTAGACATTTAATGACGAGGCTTATTGTTATTCCAAATGTAGAAAATAAGGCATAGGCTAAGATGGGACTGGGACTGGCCCAGGTGGGGTGTGTCCTTCCTGGCCTGCAGCACCCCCATGAGGTACACACGCGGATTGCCACCACCTGCTGCTGTCTCTTATGCTCAGTGTTTCAACAAATTCCTGCACTGCTGGAACAGTAATAAAGGCATTTCCAAAGTGCTTAGACATTTGGGCACTAGTAGGGCGCGCTGTCTAGGATGGTTTGCTGATACAACTTCCGTGAGGGCTGAGAAGTAGGAATTTCAAGCAGAGAAAGTCTGCACATCACACGGACTTCTTTATGGCTGTGGAGGTGCTGAGGGAAAATGGAAAACCACCTCTGGGCTCCTCTCTCAGCCGGCTGCTCCACTTTCCTGATCTTATTATACCTGTAAGTTTCTAACATGGAGACAGTTTGTCTCAGTTTGGCCCTATATATAATTCAGTGAAGCTTATGTTTTCATGTTGTTTGCCATTTATTTTTAAAGAATGGCAGATCCTGTAGACCATGTACTAAATACAAAATAATAATAATAACAATAAAGTATGGCATATTTTATTAGCGTGTGGTGGTGCATACCTGTAATCCCAGGATGGAGGGAGACTGAGGCGGTGGGGCAGGGGTGGGGGGTGTCACAGATTGGAGTCCTTCCAGGGCAGTTTAGTGACACTATAAAAATATAAAGTAGATGGGCTGGTGAGATGGCTCAGTGGTCTAAAGTACCTACTTAGAACAAGCTTAGCAAAGCACAGGGACTGCGGTTCAATCCCCAGCACCACATGCCAGCCAGCCCCGCCCCCTGGTGGGCTGAACTGGCCACACACACACAAAATAAATAAATAAATATTTAAAAAATATATATATAAAGTAGAAAAGGACTGGGGATGTAACTCAGTGGTAGTGTTCCTGGGTTTGATTCTAGGGGTAAAAATACTTGGAAAAATAGTACATGAGCTAAGAAATTGTCCCTGCTGGCAGAGCTAAATTTTTTTTTTTAAGTTTTATTTATTTGATACAGGGTCTTGCTACACAGTTCAGACTCGTGTGGTCTTCATGTCTCAGCCTTCCCAGTACTGGGAGTGCAGGTATGTATCACCACTCCCATGAATCCATGGCCCACACAGCATGCAGTGCCAGGGATTGAACTCCGGTCCTTGTGCTTGTCAGGCAGACCCTTAGACTGCTGAGGTATCTCTCCAGCCCTGACAGAGCTAAAATTGAATTAGCTGCTTTTGTGATTTCTTTTTTGTTTTTTGCGGAACCGGGGATTGAACTCAGGCCCTGCACTTGCCAGTATGGTAGTTGAACTTATGATACTGAACTATCTCCCTGGCCCGCTCATTTCTTAACAGTATATCTTCGTCTGTTGTGGTGTACTATAAAATGCACAGCAGCTCCTAGCCAAGCCTACTCATAATCCCAGTGCTCTGGGAGGATGAGACAGGAAGACTGCACGTTTGAGCCCAGCCTGGGGTTTCATGACTTAATGAGATTTAACTGTCTTATAAAACAACAATAGAAATTTTGGAGGAAGTTAGATGTTTGTCATGTTACCCAAGAGTGAGAACAGAGACTGCATATAAAAGTTAAACTGCCTCACATCCTGTTCTTAAACTTTGGGGCTGCAAATATGTGGTGGCAGGAGGTTGAAGCCTGAGTATTTTCTTAAATGGTGGGACCCTAAGAGATCCCTAAATAAGAAGAAAATTATTTCCTAGATTCTTTTAAGGTTGACACCCTACCCCAACCCCCTAGAGAGAGTAAACTATCTCTAAATATCAGAATCACATTTAAGCCAGCCAAATAGCTCAGTGGATTAAAGCACCTTCAGGCAGGAGCAGGGGCTGGGGATTCAATCCCCTGGCTTGCCATACTGGCCCCGCCCCCAGGGTGATTGAGACTGGGCATGGTGGTGCATACTTGTAATCCCAATTCTTGGGAGTCTGTAAACAGGCAGATCACTATGAGTCTGATCTAGTAGTGAGACCCTGAACAACCTGTAGACCCTTCCCTAAAATACAAAGAAAAAAAAAAGACCTTTTTTTCCATGTTTCAAGGATGGAATTCAGGACCTCATGCATGCTAAGCACGTGCTCTACCACTGAGCTGAACCTCCAGTCCAGAACAACTTTTGCAAAGCATATTACAGGTTCAGCTGGAGAGGTTCTGTTTCCCCCATGCTCAGACAGTTCTTGACCCAGGTATTAGTTTCATGGGTGCATGCATAGGTAAAAATCCATTAGATTTAAACATATTTCAGGGGCTGGAGAGATGGCACAGTGGTCTAAAGCACCTACTTAGAACAAGCTTAGGAAAGCACAGGGACCGCAGTTCAATCCCCTAGCACCACATGCCAGCCAGCCCTGCCCCCTGG
>NW_004524680.1:1788272-1788895 GCF_000260255.1 Octodon degus | reverse complement strand
CATTTCAGATGTGTGCATTTTAGCTAGGTGTGGTGGTGCACACCTATAATCTTGCACTCAGGGAGGCTGAGGCAGGTGTATCACAAGGCCAGTCTGTGGTACATGGTAAATTCAAAGCCGACTTGAACTACATAGTGAGACCCTGTCTCAAAAAAAAGGGGTGGGGTGGGGGAAGATGGCTCAGTGGAATAAGCACTTCCTTGGCAAGCACAAGGGCCTAAATTCAATCCCTGGTTCTGCCATCAAAAAAAAAAAAAAAAATTTGCATGTTTTACTTTATGTTTTGTTTCAACAAAAAAAGTTGTTCTATGTTTTTTTAAGTCAAAAGGAATTTAGTGAGTCAAAGACATTTACTTGTTCAGACGGGGTGACCAGACGTGTGTGTATTCTGTGGCAGCTGCTGCCCAGGCGTGGATAGGTGTAGCTGTTGGTCCTACCTCTGCCCCCAAGGCTGTCTGCCTATGATGCCCTCTCCTCCCCTGAGAGAAGCATCTACTGGGTATTCAGGGTCTCACTACTAGATCGGACTCCTAGTGATCCACCTTACAGCCTCCCAAGAACTGGGATTACTGGTGTGCACCACCACGCCCAGTCTCAATTGTCCTCTCACCACGCCCCAGCAA
>NW_004524680.1:1785783-1787927 GCF_000260255.1 Octodon degus | reverse complement strand
CAGGTGTTTGATATTGGGCTGGGCAACATAACAAGACCCTGTTCCCGTGATGGCGACCCCTTTAGAACTTTCAGGATAACAGACAGCTGGCTGCAGCACACATGTTATAGCTTGGCCACCGCTGCCCTACATTCTAATTCTGACCTTTCCTTTTTGTTGAGGGGCCGGTTAAAGTGTTTTAGGGATGGGAGGGATAGAAGAGAAAAGGGAAAGGGAAATTATTATTGTAGGGGAGGAATTATTTGTCATGTGTAAGTAAAGAATCTAGGGCCGGCCTGATAGCTCAGCAGACTGAAGTGCCTGCTTAGGCAGAGCGCAGAGACCAGGGTTCCATCCCTGGAGAGCTGCGCTGGCCCACCCACCCCCCGCCCCCGGGGCATGCTGAGACAGAGACTGAGACTGGGCATGGTGGCACTTGCCTGTAATCCCAGCGCTTGGGAGGCTGAAAACAGGAGAATCACTCCGAGTAGGATCTACATAGTGAGACCCTGTAGACCCTGTCCTAAATACAGGGGAAAAAGAATCTAGGCCAGGTATGGTGGGTGGTATACACCTGTAGTCCCACCATTTGGAAGCTGAGGCAGGAGTATCTGTGTGTGCCTGGGCTGCAAAGCGAGTTCAAGGCCACCCTGAACTGCATAGCGAAACTCTGTCTCAGAAAGACCCAAAGAAAGTGCCTAAAATAAGAATTTAAAATAGTTATTATAGTCAAGTGTGGCGGCATGGTCCTGTAAGCCCCAGCCTAGGCATTTCAAGCTGGGAACCGTCAGCAGGGTGTTTCTTACATTCCCGTTGTCCCTTCCCTCTGTGGGTGCCACCCACAGCCTAGGCTTTCTGTGGCGAAGTAAATGGGCTACATATGAGAGGCGAAAGTATCAGGCTTCCTGTGTGTCGGCCCAGAAGACCAGGAGCCGAGCCCTGCCCGGGCCGTTCGCCCGTAACGTATCAGAACTTCAACGCAGCTACCCTGCAGTACAGCCACAAGGATGCGGCCCTTTTGCACAAAGGTACTTTCCTGAAATTGAACTTCTAAACGGTTTTGAAGCCCACAGTAGTGTTTTGTCTCTCTGATTGAACCCAGATGGCAAGAGAAGATGTTTTTCCATCATTTGAATCCCCGCACAAGCGCCGTGTCATCTAGACACAGAAGGGGACTTCAGGACAGTGCTGTGGCTACAGAGTGTGGTTAAATTTGGAAAATCAGCAGAGGATTTTTTTAAAAAAGACTTCTGATTCAACACTTCCACTTTCTGTGTGTTTTAAGCGCATATCTAGTTACAGGGTTTCTTTGGTAAAAACAAATTTTTGCTCTTGAGTTAGCTCGGCAAGGCTAGTGTCATGTGTGTCCCCCCCACCACCACCCTTACCAGTGGCGTTGGAGGACCCATCTGCCTCACACCCCATTAGCAGCATTGTTTGTTTAGGGCCCCTCTGTAGCATCTTTATTCATGGAGAAGCAAAGAGAAACTCAAACAGCCCAGCTGGATTTCCAGGTCCTGTGTGGAAAATGTAACCTCTTTGACTTCTCAACTGAGAAAATTGGATGCGGCTGTCACAGAAAGAGAATAAATATGGAACCCCACAATGCTGCGCTTGCAGCCCCTTTTATTCCATTGAATTTAACACATAATGAAAGGCAGGCATATTCCGGGAAGCAGAGGCCGGACCATGGCTAGGAATCCTACAGCTCCAAGTAGGTGAACCGGGTCTGTTTTCAGCGATGCCTCCTCCTGTTACCCTACTGCAGTGTCCTAATTTTAAAACTAAATGGCCTATGAAAGAGCAATGCAGATGGCTAATAGACACTCTAAAGATGTACCCTTCACCGATAATCAGAGAAATGGAATGGCATTTTAAAAAAAACTAATCATGGGTTAGGGGATTTTTAAAAAAAAATAATTATCTTATTAGGCTTTGTCATTTTAAACTAAAACCCAGCGTAACACTGTCTCAGACTTTACTTTCATAAAAAGGTTGGAAAACTAAAAAAAAAAAAGGTTGGAAAATTCTAGAAAGATTTTATTTTGAAAATGTAATGAATTGCCCCATAAACTTAATGGTCCATTTGAACCAGATTGGTTGACTATTTCATAGATGCCAAGATGTTAAAACTGGGCATGATTTTAAGAATTATATGGGCAGCC
>NW_004524680.1:1771239-1785683 GCF_000260255.1 Octodon degus | reverse complement strand
AGTGTTGGTAGCCCAGGGCCTTGTACATTGCAGCAATGCTGTGCCTCTGACTGACTTTATTTTTTATTTTTTGGTGGTACCAGGGATCAAACTCAGGCCCTTGTGCTTTCCAGGAAAGCAATTATTCCACGGAACTATCTCCCCATCCCCTACATCATTTTTTTGTTTGGGGGAACCGGGGATTGAACTCAGGCCCTTGCGCTTGCCAGGGAAGTGTTTATTCCACTGAGCCATCGCCCCAGCCCCAACGCTGTTAGCTTTAAAAGCCACCATGAGGCCAGGGAGATAGCTCAGTAGGATAAGTACTTGCCTGGCAAGTGCAAGGCCCTGAGTTCAATCCCCAGTACCTCGAAAGAAAGAAAGAAAGAAAGAAAGAAAGAAAGAAAGAAAGAAAGAAAGAAAGCAAGCAAGCAAGCATTGAATATGGGGGGGAGCCACCATAGTAGCTTTTTATCACTGTGACAGACATACTTGAGAAACATAATTTAAAAGGAAGAAAAGTTTATTTTGGTTCATGGTATGAGTCTGTGACTGGTTGGCTGTTTCTTTTGGGCCCGCGATGAGGCAGCACCATCATGGCAGGAGCATACGTCAGAGGAGACAGTTTACATCATGGCCTGGATGGGAAAGAGAGAAGCAGGAAGGAGTCCAAGTCCCAGCAAGCTTCCCCACCACTGACTTCACTTCTAGGCTTCACCTCCTAAGGTCCTGCCGCTTCCCAACAGGGCCACAAGCTAGGTACCACGATTCTACTACATGAGGTTTTGGGAACATTCAAGGTCTGAACTGTATCAGCTGCCCTGCTTGTTTGAATCAAAGAAGGAAAGAGAGCACCCACCCACGGCTCTTCACTGGAGGTTCTTTTTTTTTTTTTTTTTTTTTGCAGGACCAGGGATTGAACTCAGGACCCTGCGCTTGCCAGGCAAGTGCTTATTCTACTGAGCTGTCTCCCTGGCCCCATCATTGGAGGTTCTATGGGCCAGGCAGCCAGGCCTGGAAGTCGCAGATGTCATTTCTTCTCCCACTCCATTAGGTAGATTTCAGTCACATGACCACATCTTAGTGCCCAGGTTATTAAAAGTGTAGTCAAGCTATGTGTCCTGTTGGTGGCTGCCCAGGATTCTCTACTGTAGTAGCTTTGAGGAGCCGGAGTAACAACATCAAATAACTTCCTAAGCAGATGTGTGTCTACCTAGGAATGCAGAGGTTTGTATTTCTGCTATTAACTGTGATTTTTTTTTTTTTTAAATTTAACAAAGTCATCTGCTGACTCACCCTTGGTGAGATATGTATTCAAGCTGTATATTCTTTCAGGAAGTGGTGACTCTGCTCGGTGGCATGTGTTTACAAGATGGCCAGATCCCCCGGAGAGCAGATCTGTTTCAGCCACCTAATATAGTCCTGGAGATGAGCACAAAAATAAACAGTGGGCTTACCCCAAAGCCACCACAGATAGAGACTAGGATCAGTCCTTTTTTTTTTTTTTTTTCCTTCCTAAGTACTGGGGATGGACCCCAGGGCCTTGTGCACGCTAGGCAAGGGCTGTCCCACCAAGCCCCACTCCCAGCCGTGTATTCTATTTCACCCTATTTCAATTCAGTAGTGAGCGGAGGGAATTGATCTGAGTACCTGCACTGGTGGAATATATATTCTGGGGGTTGGTCCCCAGTGCTAATATCTGTCATTTCCCATAGCTGCACGACACCTGTCCTGTCTGCTCAGGCCGATGATGACTCAGACCACCTCCCTGGGCTCCTGACCCCCAGGCTTTTGCTCTCTGAACCATTAGTGCCAGCAGATGAGCACTAGTTTTCCTAAGTATAAAACTGGTGATGCCCTTCCCCTGCCTAAATGCCTTGGATGGCTTCTGGAGATGACAGAACAAAGCCGAAACTCCTTGGTGTGGCTCCACTTTTCCCCCATGAAAAGTCCCCAGCATGGAGAAGGTTCCGCTTCACAAGGATTAGCGATTTTGATTGTCTTTGGATCCTCTCTCTCTCTCACTCCCTGGCTCCCTGTTCTCTCTGTTCTCTATAGTTGGGTTTTGGACATGAAACAGTTTTTGGGACAAAACTGTGTCTTTGTCATTCCCAAAGCATGTTACATGTTTTTTGGGCCTCTGTGACTTTGCTCAGTGGATGAGTTTTATTCTCCGACCCCGGCTTGTCGTGTGTTCTCTTAGGGACATGCTTAGAAACTTTTCTTCCCCTTAAGCTTCTTTGCCTTTGGAGTTATTTAGCCTTTCTTAGACATGGGGCTAGCAGGCGGTACCTCCGTCACAACATCTCTCTGCTAAATATTACAGTATTGTATTTTTTCTCACCTCTCTAAGATTAGAAGAGTTTTTGTTACTCATCTTTGGGTGAGACCTCATAGTTGGTCAGTAATACTGGTTGATTTAAATTAGAGTCACAGGGCTGGGGAGATAGCTCAGTACAATAAGTGCTTGCCTGGCAAGCGCAGGGTCCTGAGTTCAATCCCTGGTACTGCCAAAATAAATAAATAAATAAATAAATAAATAAATAAATAAATGTCAAAGAAACAATGCATTTAAATTACTTTTTGGTATTTTCACTGGATCTCAAATTTTTTGTCCTTTACCCCAAGAAGCAAGTACAGAATAATCCCGTGTTTGGTTTTGGTAATGGGAAACTTTTCAACTACATTACAGAGTGTGTGCTTTAACTAATGGTACTGTAAAGATGAGACGTAGAGGTTTGTCCTCGGGTCATCTCGGTGATGGGTGAGTGGGCTGTTGATCCTGGGTCCTAAGGTACAGAGTTAGTTACCCTGCCCTGTCTACTTAGGAGTACTTCCCCTGTACTGCTACAAGAGCCACAGTTGCATCAACTTAAATACCGGATTTGAAACGGACCTTTCTGTTTCTGTTTGGTTGTTGTTTTCATTTGTTTGTTTTGATGGGGTCTTGCTATATAGGTCAGTCTGGGTTTGAACTTGATATGTAGCTCAGGCTGGCCTTAAAAGTACAGTGATTCTCCTGCTGCTATCTTCCATGAGCTGGGATTACCGGTGGGCCTCATCACGCCTGGCTTAGAGCTTCGGTTTCTATGAGCAGTGCTTTGTTGTAGTCTGGTTTCCACTCCTAGACCAGCACTGTCTGTAAACATCTCTGATAGAAATTCTGTAACCCTCACTATCCAAAGCCGTAGCCACTCCGGCCACATGGGACTGCTGAGTATTTGAAGTGGGGCTACTGTAGTAGAAGACTTGAACATTTCACGTACATTTCAATAACTACCCCTGGCCAGCCAGTGACAGAGGAGACTGCTCACTTTGTGGCAGCCAGAAAATAGAAAAAGAGCCAGAAAAGAAAGGGATCCTGAGATAAAATGGGCCCCTCCAGGGCACACCGGGCCAAGCTCACTTCCTGTCACTGGGCTCCAACCCCTAAAGTTTCCCTCACCCTCAGCCCTGAGGCCACCAGGGGATGAATCTGTTGCTGAGGTTAGAGCCCTTTTGATCCAGTCACCTTCCCAAATCCCACCTTTCACAGCATTGTCCCAGGCACCCAGCCTCCATCCTGGGGCCTTTGAGGAGGCATTTTGATATAGGGGAGTGAAACTCCTAACCCGAAAGATGCCTGGGCCGAGTTCATGTTCTCTAAAACTGAAGAATGAATTTTAGGAACAAATGGAGGTTAAGAGCAGAATATATTTATTAGGTGGGGGGGCAGCTTCTATCTGAGAGAGGAACAGAGGGGACCCAAGTGGGTTGTCCTGGGAATCTGCCATTTCTAGGGATTTTTATAGAGCAAAACAATGGGGGGGGGGACCCTAAGGTAGAAAACATGGGAACTCACATGTGAGGTGGGACAAAACTATGGTCAACCAATGAGACAATACAACAATTGCTTAGGTAAAATTGATTAAATCCAGGACCAAATGGGGAGTCACGTAGCAAGTAGCCTTGAATATAGAACAGAAGTTTATCTGATAGCCAGTGGCTGTTGGATTAGTGACTCTTCCTGCCTTCCTCAGAGTGATTATCAATTCCGGATGCTTATCTTTTAGGGAGGTGAGCATTTGTTTGATCTTTGGTCTTTAGGTCTGGCCCACAGTAGGAGCAGCCGCCTCTCTCACAGTTGCAGCGTATCTTATCTTGTCTTCTGTGCTGTCTCCTTCAAGGGCCTGGCCCTGTCTGACTGACTACCTATAATATTTCTGCCTAATGTAGCCGCCTGCCACAATTTTAGAGTCAAACCATAGCAGCCAGGTATGAATAGGCCCTCCAGAAACCTTTGTTCAGTGGTGAACGGCGGCTGCTGAATGCTAGGTGCTTGCCAGGAGCTTTCTTTTTCATACTTTCCATCGAACCCAGGGCCTCACGTGTGCTAGTTGCTTGCTCTGCCACTGGCCCACACCCTGCCTGTCCTCCTTTCTCTGCAGAATGCTTCGTCAGAGCAGCACAGAGCACAAGGCCTGACACCAGCTTGGCAGCATTTTCCAAGAATACGGGCAGCCAAGGGAGCAATTTAGGAACAGGGTTGGGAGTCCAGCAGTGAGGCCTAGCGAAGCCCAAAAAGAGACTAAAGAACTTTGTGGGTGAAGCAAAAGCCTCCTTAACCCCGCCACCCCAGCCCTGAAATGAGTGATTTTACTTTCTCATAAGGCACTGACAGAGGTATTTTAGCTCCAGAAAAATAGACCTGGTCTGAAGATTGGTGGCTCTGGTTTTGGCAAAGGAAGCGCGAGCCACTGGGCGTCTGAGAGGGACGTGAGAAGAGGCGACCACCCGGCCCTGAAGGATCCCTCCCTGTGAGGAGAGGGCCCTGGTGCTGGCCTGAGGGAAACCCAACACCTTCTGCCTGAGGCTGCCTCCCTCTGAGAGGAAGGTCATCCACGGCAGGCTCAGGACTGGTTTGAGACCCACAGGCAATGGTTGGGGTCTGCATTAGGGGACACACACTCACTCAGCACTGCCTGTTTACCTGAACATAAAAAACAAAGGTTGGGGCTGGTGAGATGGCTCAGTGGTCTAAAGCACCTACTTGGAACAAGCTTGGCAAAGCACAGGGACCACGGTTCGATCCCCCAGCACCACATGCCAGCCTGCCCCGCCCCCTGGTGGGCTGAGCTGGCCACACACACACACACACACACACACACACACAATAAATAAATAATTAATTAATTTAAAAAAAAAAACAAAGGTTATTTCTGTGTTGGTGGCATTCACTGCAGCCTGGTCTTCCTTTCTGTGTTTTTCTGACTGATAAAGCTGCAAGACCGACACAGGCTGTCACCACTTAGGGCTCAGAGGCCCAAGAGCGCTATCCTTCCCATGTTCCTTGCACTAAACATTGATCTCCCACTTGCTTACAAAATGAATACACAATATTCTACTGCCTAATAACTATCCAATTGGAAATTGCTAGGTTTTGAAGGAAGACTGGCAGTTTCAGCATTTTTTCTTTATACCAAGAAAAATAGAATAAGGGGAGGCAAGAACTTTTCAACCAGGGCTGGAGCGATAGCTCAGAGGCATAGCCTCCTACCTGGCAAGCACAAGGAAATGAGTTCGATCCCTGGCCCCGCATGTCGTGCAGTCTGAGCCCTGGATCCCGGGGTGCCCACCTTCTCAACCAGAGCCCAGGATTAATGGTGCATGCCTATAAATCCCAGCTACTGTGGAGGCTGAGGCAGAAAGATAGTAGGTTCAAGGCCAACTTGGGCAACTGCTGAGACCATTTCTCCAGAAAAAAAGAAAGCTAAAAATAAGTTTCAAAAAATAACTTCTCGGGCCAGGGAGATGGCTCAGTGGAATAAGTGCTTCCCTGGCAAGCACAAGGGCCTGACTTTGATCCCTGGTTCTGAAAAAAAAAAAAAAAAATTGTCGTCCATGGTTAGTTTCTAGGGGAGAATTATATACAGTTGTTCGATTGAAGGTATACCTCAGCAATGTGTGTGTGTGTGTGTGTGTGTGTGTGTGGTGCTGGGGATTGAACTCAGAGCATTATGCATGCAAGGCAAGAGCTCTACCACTGAGGCACAACCTCAGCATAGATTGGGTTCAATCCCTAACACTTTTTAAAAAAGTTATGCAATTATTTAGAAAAGTTATTAGTCTAACTACTTTTAGAAAACTCTGTATGTAAAAGTCCAGGTTTAGAAAAAGTGAAAAGTACACACATAGCAAATGGACAATCATGTCTATAGTGTACATATAATATACATAGTGAGACTTTTTTTTAAGTACAGGGTCTACAGGGTGTTCAGGGTCTCACTACATAGATCAGACTCGTAGTGATTCTCCTGTGTTCAGCCTCCCAAGAGCTGGGATTACAGGCTTGTGCCACCACGCCCAGTCTCAGTCACTGTCTCAGCACACCCCAGGGGCGAGGCCGGCACAGCAGGCCCAGGGAGAAACTTTTCTCTTTTCTTTTTTTTTTTTTTTTTTTTTTTCTTTTCACAGAACCAAGGATTGAACTCAGGCCCTTGCGCTTGCCAGGGAAGCGTTTATTCCACTGAGTCATCTCCCTGGCCCCTTTTCTTTTCTTTTTTGAGACAGGATTTCAAAATGTAATTCAGGCTGGCCTTGAACTCACTGTGTAGCCCAGACTGACCTCAAACTCATCATGATCCTCCTGCCTCAGCCTCCTGAGTGTTGGCATTATAGGTATGTGCCACCACACCTCTCTGGGCTTTAAAGAACAGAATGGCAAACTTGAATTGCTTTGAGAGCCTGCCAAACAAAATGGACGCGTGAAGCATCCCAGAGACCTGTGACAGAGCAGTGCAGATCTAGGGCGATGGGAAAGCCTGCACCCCATCCTGCCCGTATTACAAACATTTTAAAACATGGGGGGGGACCTCTGAGGGGATGGTGCACGCCTGTAATCCCAGCACTTGGGAGGCTGAGGCAGGAGGATTACTGTGAGTTCGAGACCAGCCTGGGCTACAAAGTGATTTCAAGGCCTGCCTGAAAGGCCTAGTAAGGCCCTATCTCAGAAACAAACAACAAAGCACCCCACAGTGATAGTTGGAGAGATTTGCTTTGACTTTCTCTAATTACATAGTCCTTTAAAAATCCAGTTTGTTGAGGCTGGGGAGATGACTCAGTGGAATAAGTGCTTCCCAAGGGCCTGAGTTCAATCCCCAGTTCTGCAAAAAAAAAAAAAAAAAAAGAAAGAAAGAAAAGAAAAAATCCATTTGTACAATACTGGAGAGAGGTTGCAGCCTGCCCTTGATGGGATCTAGAACCACTGACTTTGTCCATTTCCTCAACCTAAACTTTGGAATTTTTTTTTTTTTTTCCTGGAACTGGTGATTGAACTCAGGCCCTTGCTCTTGCCAGGGAAGTGCTTATTCTCCTGAGCCAGCCCCTAAACTTGGGAATTTGGTGGTGGGGCATGATTCAGTGGCAGAGTGCTTGCTTAGTCGCTATGGGCCCTGAGTTCATCCCCTGTACCACAGAGAAGAAAGAAAACCAGAAATTCGCAAAGGAAAGTGACAGACAGTTGCTTTAATAAGTATCTTCCTGTAGTACAAAAGATAAATGACAGCACTTACAGGAGGAGGGCATTCAAGTACTTTTCTTGTAAGGTGTGGGGGCGAGCCAACAGGCTTGGTTGCCAAGCCTCTCAGAATAATTTCCTAGGGGCCGGGGAAATGGCTCAGTGGATTAAGCACTTCCCTGGCAAGCACAAGGGCCTGAGTTCAATCCCCGGTTCCACAAAAAAAAAAAAAAAAAAAATTTCCTAAACTACCCTGACATTTCCACCTTCTTTTCCCTGGCCCCTTAAAACATTTGTTTATTTGTTTGTTTGTTTGTTTGTTTTTTGGCAGAACCAGGGATTGAACTCAGGAAGAATGAAGCTTCATTTTATTTATTTACTTTTTGTTGGTACCAGGGATCAAACTCAGGACCTTGAGCTTGCCAAGCAAGCATTTAATTCCACTGAGCTATGTCCCTGGCCCTCCACCTTCTTTTCCAGAGCATCTTTTTTTCCTCTTTCAGCCCAAGGGGCCCTAGGGGTTGAGCTCAGGGTCTGCAAATTCTAGACAAGCACTCTACCATTGAGCTATAACTCTGACCCTTTTAAATTTAAATTTATTTCTTAATTTTAATCATGCATTTAGGGGCTGGAGAGATGGCTCAGTGGTATAAAGCACCTACTTAGAACAAGCTTAGCAAAGCACAGGGACCACAGTTCAATCCCCAGCACCACATGCCAGCCAGCCCCGCCCCTTGGTGGGCTGAGCTGGCCACACACACACACACACACACACACACATAAATAAATAAAATTTTTTAAAAAATCATGCATTTATTTCCTTGAGGCAGGATTTTGCCAAGATTCCTAAATTGGTCTTGAGCTTATGATCCTCTTGCCTCAACCTCCTGACAAGCTGCGATCACAGGGATGTGCCGTCCCTCTCTGGCTTTCTAGAGTATCTTTTTTTTTTTTTTTTTTTTTTTTGCAGTACTAGGGATCGAACTCAGGACCTTGTGCTTGCCAGGCAAGCACTTATTCCATTGAGCTATCTCCCTGGCCCTCTAGAGTGTCTTTTAAAACTATTTTATCTGCATTGAGCAAAAGAACATAACTCTCTTTTTCTTTAAATGTGTATGGTCAAGGGTCTCACTCTGCAGCTCAGACCAGCGCAGCGTGTGGTACCAGGGATCAAACCCCGATCCCTGTACTTGCTTAAGCAGGTGCTTAGTCCACTGAGCTATCTCGCTGGCCCAATATAACAACTTTCTTATTTTCTCTACAGAATAAGACTTTTAGTAGACTTTTGCTTGGTACCAGGGAGAGAGCCCCTGCTGGCTTTTCTTACTGTGTAGCCCATGAACATGTCACTTTCACACTTTGGACACAGGAGGAGCTCAAGGCCCAAGAAGCTGCAGGCTGAGGAATCTGTATAGGAAACATTAGGAACCAGGTTTTGGTGTATGTGTGTAGGGTCTCAGGATCAGCTTCTGTGTCCCCACCACCCCGCACCATGATTGAGCGTGCTTTCCTTACAATACTTCTTAAATCCTGTACATCACTGGGAATGCCAGACAGGCACTGAGTTTAGCATTGTTCAAAGACAGAATTAAAATATCACCACTCCTATCTGCCCTCTGTCCCTCCCCCGAGCCCTAAAGCTAGAGAAGCAACAGGAGAAGGCACAATATTTACAAAATGAGATTTCTCAAAGTGCTGCTACCAAATAATAAGGTAGAGCTGATAAACCCCAGACTGCTCCCTGTTCCATTTTTTATTTTTATTCTCCACCAGATAGCAAGAAAGTAGATCATATGAAAGAAGGCCAGGCCTTGGGGCTACGAAGAGTCCCTGAGTAGAGCTCGGAAGGAAAGAAGAGGCAGGGAGGGAGGACCGTCCACGCCCTCCTGGCTCAGGGGCTGCACGTCCACGTGCACGGGCCCAGGGCCAGCAAGGGCAGCTGTCCGATGCTGCTGTGGGTAGCACTGAAGTTCTGCCTCCTCACCTGTGCCCCTAAGGTCCCCCAGCTGGCTGGCTAGGTGCCTTGGTTCTCTAAGGTTTTGTTTATTTATTTATTTTTTGGCTGGCTCAGCCTGCCTTCAGGGCAGGTCTGGTAAGGCATGTGGAGCTGGGGATCGAACTCACGGTCCCCTGCACCTGGCTAGGTTTGGCCAAGCAGACACTTAAACAACTGAGCTAACCCGCAAGCCCTTCCAACGTTTTGTTGAAAACAGATTTCTTAAGTATGAGGAGCCTTTCTGTAAGGCCCTACTCCCAATGGCCGTGCACCCCGTGAGACTAGTTGAACTTTCTGCTGAAAATAAGTATTTGAAGAGTCTCAAACTATTGGGCATGAGTAAAATCTTTTTCCATTTTAAATATTTTCTGTTATATAATGTAACATAATACAGAAAATTGTTATTATTATTTTAAATGTATTTGGTACAGGGTCTCACTACACAGCTTGGACTCATAGGGATCCTCCTGTCTTCAGCCTCCCCAGCACTGGGATTATAGGCATGCACCACTACGCCTGGACTCCAGGAAGTTATACAAAAACAAAAACAAACAAACAAACAAAAAATACATAGTCCTTTTAGGGGCCGGGGAGACGGCTCAGTAGAATAAGTGCTTGCCTGGCAAGCACAAGGGCCTGAGTTCAATCCCCGGTTCTGACAAAAAATAAAATAAAATAAATAAATAAAATTATAAAGAGCATAACATATGCACAACATGCTAAATTTTTATAATGCCCATTGACCATGGCTGGGAATATGGCTCAGTGGCATATGCACCTGCCTGGCAAGTGCAAGGTCCCAAGTTCGATCCCTGGTACCGCATAAATAAATAAATATCATTGCCCAGGTTCCCAATAGAAACCCCCGTAAGTCCCTTCCTCACTGCCACCCCACACATACACACCCTCTGAGGAAACTACTCCCTGACCACGGCCACCAGGTCCTTTCTGTTTATGGCTTGACCGCCTGTGGACCGACCTCTAAACAGGAGTTGCCCCAGGAACTGAGTTGCAGTGTAAGCATTCTCTTCCAGATCATCTCTTCCTAACATGATACTGGTAAGACGCAGGCATGTGTTTGCCTGTAATTGCAGCTCATTCATTTTCATCCCTGCATAATACTTCATTGTAACAATAGAACACAATTGCTCTACCATTGGACAGTTTAGGGACGTTGATATATTGGGGCTGTATTTAGTTGGCTACTATTTATTGTTTTGTTCAGTGTTAGTGTTAGAGTTCAAACCCAGGGCCACTACAGCCCTAACTCAGTGCTGCTATTGCACACGTATGCACACACACACGTATTTTTTTTTTTAAATGTATTTGGTACAGGGTCTCGCTACACAGCTCGGACTCGTAGCAGTTCTCCTGTCTTCACCTCTCCAGAGCTGGAATTATAGGCATATACCACCACATCTGGTTTTGAGGCTGGCACAGCATGCCCAGGGTTCTGGGGCTGGCTTAGCATGTGGTACCTGCAGTTGAACTGGGGTCCTTGTGCTTGCCATGTAGGCATCTAGCCACCAAGCTATCTCCCCAGCCCAGAGCTGCTATTCTTTCTAATTTTATTGAGAAAGAAATAGCAATGAGACAGTTTCAAAACATATTAGTAGGACAGTTACAATAATTAATACATTGCATATTATTGTCTTCATAGTAGTTATTCATAGTACAAGATGCAGACATGATATCTTGTCTAAACACTGTTAGTGCAAATCTTTCTCCTCATTGAACTAAGAGAAAGTAGTTGTATATCTATCCTATTTTGTGTGTGTATGTATATACAAAATAGTTATATATATTTTTTTTTTCACCACAAAATGATCCTTCATTTATATCTCCCTTTTTTGTTTAGTTTTGTCATAGATGGGTAGTCCATTGCCATTCAGCTATTGCAGTGTGTGACAGAGCTGCTATTCTTGACAAACTTCTTACTATCTAAATATCCCCAGGGGAGTGGGATAGCTTCATCACCAGAAACCCAATTTTGAACTAGCAGTGTGAATTGTTGAGATGCAGTTCCCATGTAATACAGTTCACACATTTAAAGTGTTCAGCTCAGTGGTTTTTAGGGTATTTAGAATTGTATATATGTCTGCCCATCACCGCAATCATCTGTAACACTTTTAAATGAATTGGAATTTTGATAATTTCAAGGATCAGTGTGGGCTACATAGTGAGTTCAAAACTGGTTTGAACTACATAGCCAGACCCTGTCTCAAAAAAAAAAAAAAAAAAGGGCTGGAGAGATGGCTCAGTGGGCTGGAGAGATGGCTCAGTGGTCTAAAGCACCTACTTGCAACAAGCTTGGCAAAGCACAGGGACCACGGTTCGATCCCCCAGCACCACATGCCAGCCAGCTGCGCCCCCTGGTGGGCTGAGCTGGCCACACACACACACACACACACACACACACACACAATAAATGTTAAAATAAATAAATAATAATAAAAAAATGTCAGCTAGAATTCTCTAAAAATATCTTAAAAAAAAAAAAAAAGCAGCTGGGTATGGTGGCACAAACCTGCAATCTCAGGATGTGGAAGGCTGAGGCAGGAGGATCACCAAGAGTTTGTGGCCAGCCAGGGCTACATACTGAGTTCAAGTTCAGCCTGAACTACATAGTGAGACCCTGTCTCCAAAAACCAAGATAAACCAGCAAACAACGAGAGGTGATAATGTCAAGGATCCATGTGGGACTGTTGAATAGCCGTGGGTGAACATATGTATTCATTCTAGATACATATGTTACTTTGTGTGATTGTATGACTCTCATAGATCATTAGCTTCCAGGGTAGAATCCTCTAGGCGCTGACATGTAGAAATTTACCATTACGTCATTAACATGGAGATATGTTACTTGGTGCGTTACTTTTTACAGTGGGTGGGTTCGTAGCAACAGTTCTTAAATTTTCAGGGCCATTGGAATCACTTGAAGGCTTGTTAAAACAGATTGCTAGGAATAAAATAAACAAATAAAATAAAATTTTTTTTAAATTGCAAAAATAAATAAATAAATAAAAAAGATTGCTAGGCACCATTCCCAAATATATATTCAGTTAGTGTAGGTAGAGCTTAAGAATCTGTATTTCAGTGCATTGATATGATTAGGCCTGGGGACCACACTTTGAGAAATCTAATAGTTTGCTATTACCTTCAAAATGAAAGAACTAGAGGGGCGGGGGTGATGGCTTGGTGGAATAAACACTTCCCTGGCAAGCACAAGGGCCTCAGTTCAATCCCCGGTTCCGCAAAAAAAAAAAAAAAAAAAAAAAAAAGAAAAGAAAGAAAGAACTAGATGTGGAGGAATCCCTTCAATCATTCAGTACATAAGAATAGGACATGGAGTGCTGGTGAGATGGCTCAGTGGTCTAAAGCACCTACTTAGAACAAGCTTAGCAAAGCACAGGGTCCGCAGTTCAATCCCCCAGCACCACATGCCAGCCAGCCCTGCCCCTGGTGGGCGGAGCTGGCCACACACACACACACACACAAATAAATAAATTTTAAAAAAAGAATAGGACATGGGGCCAGAGAGATGGCTCAGTGGAATAAGGGCTTCCCTGGCAAGTGCAACGGCTCAAGTTCAATCCCCAGTGCCGCCAAAAAAAAAAAAAAAAAAAAGAATAGGACATAATTTCGTGGAGGGAGAAGAGGTCAGCTAGCAGGCTCTTGGGGGAGCCCAGAGTATGACAGTGGTAATAGAGAATAAGGAATAAATTTTTATAATTCTTTGGAGGGTGAAGGTATGTGTTGGTGGTAGAGCACTTGCCTAGCATGCAAGAGGCCCTGGGTCCTGCCTTTAACACCACAACAGCAAATAAACAGGAAAAAAAAAAAAGATTGTAAAGATAATCCAGAGGCCTTGAGAGTTGATTTGACATGGAAGGTAGAAGAGAAGAGTTCAAGTAGATAGCAAGTTTTCAGAGCTGAATCTAAGGAGAGAATTGGAAGATGGGGACCAAGCCAGATTGGAATGAAAGAGCAGGAACAGCTTCACTTCTGTCCTTGGGTCCAGGAAGATTCACTCAACCACTAACTCGTGGTCAAAGTATTACAACCAGCTAAGTTAGCATGAATATTACAGGCAGTCAGATAGGATCAGGCCCTCGGAGAGCCAGGACAAAGGTGAAACACTCTCAACTAGGGCTGGAGGCACAGCTGTTAGAGACCAGGTCTCAAGAGAAAGACGAAATGACCCAGCCTATATACTTCCTCCAAGGATAAACACCAGGTCTAATGAAGTCTAGATAGACATCAGTCACCCAGTGAGTGACCAAGACCCCTAGACCATCATTTCCTACAGAAGGCCTTTGTTCTTTGCATGAACCCTTGTTACATAACTTGTTTCCCCGCTGGATCACTATTACCTAAGCAACTCTACTTGTATCCTTATTGGCTCATCATAGTTGTAACCCACATTGTAACCATGTAGTTATTGCTGCTCTGTACAATTTTCCTGTAAAGTGGGGTGCTCTGCAACTTATTCTGGCTCCCTCCTGCCTCTCGATAAATACCTTCGTTGGCTAGCAAGATAGCTCAGTGGTCTAAAACACCTGCTTAGACAAGGCACAGAGGACCACAGTTCGATCCCTGGCACCACATGCTGCACCAGTCTTGCCTTCAGGGTGGGCTGAGCCAGCCTAAATAAATAAGTAAATAAATATTTTTCTCCTCTTAACCTCCATTGTTTGTCAAATTCATTCTTCCATTATTAGAGAATACGAACTTGGCCTGTCAGACATCTAACAGGTTGGGAATTATATTTCCCTAATATTTGGGGGTTCTGATATCACTCTTCTAACAAAAGGATAGCACCTAGGGCAACTAAAAATTTGTAAGAGACTAACAAATAAGGGGCTGGTGAGATGGCTCAGTGGTCTGGGGCTGGTGAGATGGCTCAGTGGTCTAAACACCTACTTAGAACAAGCTTAGCAAAGCAGAAGGACCGCGGTTCAATCCCCCAGCACC
>NW_004524680.1:1764224-1770374 GCF_000260255.1 Octodon degus | reverse complement strand
AAAAAAAAAAAAAAAAAAAGTAAATCAGGGGCTGGGGAGATGGCTCAGTAGAATAAGTGCTTCCCTCGCCAGCGCAAGGGCCTGAGTTCAATCCCCAGTTCCACCAAAAGAAAAAAAAATAAGATTCTAAGAAGTGAAGCCATGGGGCTGGGGAGATAGCTCAGTGGAATAAATGCTTCCCTGGCAAGCGCAGGACCTGAGTTCAATCCCCAGTTCCACGAAAAGTTATGTTGAGCTGTAGGGAACTCAGGTCAACAACTTCTGACATTGACTCCAATACTGGTTTTTTTTCGTTTGTTTGTTTTTTTAGGTTTTTTTTTTTTTTTTTTTTTTTTTTTTGTGTGCAAAAGCTTTTTAATAAGATGAGATCAGAGCTGTTGGTTCTTTGCGATATTTACTGTAGCTTTTGGACCCTGTTGAAACTTTGCAAGTTTCTTTTTATTTATTTATTTATTTTTTGGTGGAACCGGGAATTGAACTCAGGCCTCTGAACTTGCCAGGCAAGCACTTATTCTACTGAGCTATTTCCCTGGCCCCAATATTTAAATGACAGAACTAAACAAAAAAAGGGGATACAGATGAATGACCATTTTGTATCTGTGTATTCAAAATGGTTAGGATAGACATATAGCTACATTCTCTTAATTCAATGAATAGAGGGATTTGTTCTAATAGTGTTTGTAAATAGGATATCATGTCTGCATCTTATACAACAAATAACCACCAAGGCAGTATGCAATGATTAATTATTGAAACTGTCCTACCAATTTGATTTGAAACTGTCTCATTGCTATTTGTTTCTCAATAAAATTATGAAAAAAAACCCCAACTATTTTAGCTCTCTTGCACGTGCACACACGTATGTATTTTCCCTTCTTTCTTTTTTCCTCTCTCTCTCATCCCAGTTGTTCTTTCCTTTGGAGCAGTTTCTTTCCCTTTCACAATACCTATTGTACCTTTTCAATTTTGTTTACTCTTTCAAGTTCTTATACAGTGAAACAGTATGATGTTTACAAATGTAGGTCTGGTTTATTTCCCATATGCATATGGTCTTGAGTTGTATCCATTTACCCAAAAAAGCCTTGAGTTTATCTTTCTTTATAGCTAAATAATACTCTATTGTATAAAAATGCCACCTCTTTTTTATCCATTCCTTAGTTGATGGGCATTTGGGTTGTTTCCAAGATTTAGCTATGACAAATTGTGCTGCAGTAAACATGAGTGTACATATGTCACTGTGATATGATGTTTTCAACTTTTCTGGAAAAATACCCTGAAGCAGGGCTGGGGAGATGGCTCAGTAGAATAAGTGCTTCCCTGGCAAGCCCAAGGGCCTGAGTTCAATTCCCAGTTCAAGGAAAAAAAAAAAAAAGAAAAAAAGAAAAATACCCCAAAGAAGATGAACTGGGGGCTGGTGAGATGGCTCAGTGGTCTAAAGCACCTACTTAGAACAGGCTTAGCAAAGCACAGGGACCGTGGTTCAATCCCCCAGCACCACATGCCAGCCAGTCCCGCCCCCTGGTGGGCTGAGCTGGCCACACACACACACACACACACACACTAAATAAAATAAAATAAACTTTAAATAATTAAAAAAAAAGAAGAAGAAGATGAACTGGGTCTAATTGGCTCTCTAATTCTAGTTTTTTGAAGAATCTCCACACTGATTTCCACAGTGGATGTACCAGTCTGCCTGCCCACCAACGGTGGAGAAGGGTTTCTTTTTCCCCACAGCCTCTCCAGCATTTGTTATTGGCTGGCTTCTTCTTCTTTTTTTTTTTTTTTTTTTTTTTGCGGAACTGGGGCTTGAACTCAGGCCCTTGCGCTTGCCAGGGAAGCGCTTATTCCACTGAGCCATCTCCCTGGCCCTGGCTGACTTCTTGATGACAGCCATTCTTTCTGGGATGAGATAGAATCTCAGTGTTGTTTCAGTTTGCATTTCTCAAGTGACCAATGATGTTGAACATTTTAATTCCCTGTAAATTCTATATAGAGGTACTTTGTCTGGGGGAGAGCTAGCTAAAAAATCTTTTCCCAACTTGTGGTAAACCTCTAAGTCTTTGACCCCACTATTGCAGTGTTACGCACCCAAAATAAAGGCATATTATTCGTTATGGGACTTGTCCTAGTAATTGTTACTGAATAAGCCATGGGAGTTCAGTATTAGATTTTGAAGTAAAGTTCATGAACAGGAGTGATTCTCATCACGGTGGACATGGTCGAAGCTCTACATTTTTGCAGGCTCTCTCCCCTTCCCTCCTGAAACACTTGGAAATTTTATGTCTTTAACCAAACCACATCACTACATGAAATCTTTCCTGTACTGTTCCTTCTGTGTAAAAACCACACATCTTAAGGCCCTGTTCATTTCCCGGCTACACCTGCCCCTTGGACCCTTCTGGCCCATCGTAGGTCCTGACTCTCAGGGTGGGCTTTCCCCTGCTAAGGCATCTCTGCATTATCTGATAAAGCAGTTAGTGCTTTACTCTTAGAAACTACATATTACTCAAGGCTTTGAGGAAAGGGCAAAGACAAAGCTGAGACCTGGAATCTCCATTAGTAGTATCTACTATCCATTAGTAGTAGATCCCCAAATAAAGGGACACACCCTAGAAGCAGCTCTCCCTGGTGAATGGGCAGGCCTATGGAAGCCAAAAGGGCTTTCTGTCTCCACGAACGTCTGGCCTTCACAGCTGCTTCCTATTTTCTTGAGAGCCAAAAGAGGGCTATCTCTTTTTCCAGTCAACAAATATTTACCTAGCATGCACTAAATTGGGCACTCTTCTAAACACTGGGGAGAAAATGGTGAACAAAACCATTTCCAGAGCCTTTGAAGGAAGGCAGAACACAACTAGATCAGCATGCCAAATGATTCCATATAAATACGATTTTATGCTGTCAAAGTAGAATCTTCTCTTGCTGAGGACGCGATCCTTTAGTCAGCTTTATTGTTAAGACTGATGTAAACCCTCTTTCCACTTTTACCTAAGCCATACATTGCCTTATGTAACCGCTCTGCCCTTCCCCTCTGTCTCTATCCTTGCTCTGTCCCTGAAGGATGTGGCCCCCTAAGGGAATGAAAATTGGGAACAGAATGCTGGCAGAAAAAGGAAGGGAACCTGTTTTTCAAATATGCACCCCTTTGGTTGCTGTGGTAAAATGGGGGACAGAGTGGTCTCAGGGACCTTAGGCCTACCGCAGAGAGGACTTGGAGGGGTAGGTGGGTTATAAACCTTTATGTCCCCTCCGCATGTGCAGCGATTTGGAGAAGGGCAAAGTAGGCAGGGAGTTCCGAGACATTCTTCCTCAGAGACTCCTTTTTTTTGTTTGTTTGTTTGTTTGTTTGTTTTTATGTTTATTTATTGTGTGTGTGTGTGTGTGTGTGTGTGTGTGTGACCAGCTCAGCCCACCTGGGGGCGGGGCTGGCTGGCATGTGGTGCTGGGGGATCGAACCGTGGTCCCTGTGCTTTGCCAAGCTTATTCTAAGTAGGTGCTTTAGACCACTGAGCCATCTCTCCAGCCCCTTTTGGGTTTTTTTGTTTGTTTGTTTGTTTGTTCCTCAGAGACTCCTAATAATGTAGATCATTGCCACTTCTCTTTCTCTTTTTTTCTTGTGTACTAAGGAGGGAATCCAGGGCCTTATACATAGTAGACAAGGCCATGCCCCAGGCTCAGTGGGCTCCACCACTATCCCTGGGCTGCACCCCAGCACTCAGCTTGTATTTGAACTTCACGAATGAGCAGACGAAGAAGTGGGACTGAATAGACATCCAAGCTGCCATTCTGGCGCCTTGGAAGTCCTGATGGAGAATTTTGCCCCCCAACCCCCCCCCCCCCCCCCAGTTACAACTAAAGAACGAAGGCTTGGGTGAGGAGTGAATCTTCGTGTGAGAGGCCTTGGGTTCAACTTCCAGGACTCATCTCCCCTAAAACTAGAGCCTGTGTCCCACGCACTCAAGTACTAAGTTTCTGAGTTCAATCCCTGGTTCTGCAAAAAAAAAAAAAAGTACTGAGTTTGTTGTGTTTGAAATGATGTGTGCCTCCTTAGAAGGGGTGAGCCCCGAGGGAATTTAGTTATGACAAAAGCAGCAGAATGAATTGGACTTCCCTTCGGTTGGGGTATTCACCAGTTCCTTCTTAAAGGGGTTGCGTCATGCTGTAAATCCCAGCAGTGAACCACACACCAGACTTTCCCCACGTCCTGAGCAGTAAGTCCCAGTTTTCAGTCCCCACACAGCTTCTGGCTGGAGGTAGACATTTGCCTTCTGCCTATGCTAAGGAAACCACTCAGCAACACTTAACCTTTCTAAGCTGTCCTCTCCCCTCCCATTCCCATGGGAGAAGGTGACCGGGCTGCCAAGCCTCATTTCCGGGACCACGCTGAACAGTCCACATCTTGCCATGAGTGCGGAGAGAGGTCTGGGGGCCCTGGGAGTTTGTGTGTTCAACTGCAGGTCCCGCACATCTGAAAGAGCAAAAAGCCATCATGTAGGGTAGACCCCTCCTTATTGTAATTTCTTAAAATAGAATCTTTCACAGGCTGAGAGGTTGATAAAGTTCACAGGGTAGTGGGAATAGCTGACTGGAGCGATGCTGTTTGTAAGGCAGGGATGGGTGGGATTTGCAGCTCTTGGGAGGTCTAGCAGGCCCCCTCTCCGTGGGGCCATTAAAGCCACAGGGGCTATTAGCAGGCACTGGCTATCCCGGGCTCGAGAGAGGAGACCCTAAGGTGTCCTTCGTTGACTGTAGGATTTGCAGGGCCAGAAAGGTTTCACTGGAACCTATTGCAAGGGTGTGACAGAGGTGAGAGACGTGGTGCTAGGGAAACCCCTGAGATAGGATGTGTCACCAGTTGGAAGAAACAGTTATCTGGTAGCAGCAATGTGTGAGGATAGATGTTGGATGGAGAGCAGGAGTTGGGGTAGAGGGGCCTGGTGGTGGGGATGCGCGTGAGGCTGCAGGAAAGAAGAGGGTCAGAAAGGCAGGAGGGCATAATCCCAGGGAAGGACTGGGAGGTGGAGTTGGGGATGTTTGGACAAGGAGCTCTTTGAAGCTTTTCTCTCGTCCTCCCTACCCTGGACCTGGTCCCCTCCCCTCCATAAAGCCATTAGCTTCTGGTGCCAGCCCTATCTCTGCTCCATCTCTCTCGGGTCGGTTCCAGTCGGTGCATTCACAGACCTCCAGCCCTGAGGGATGAGGTGGGGATTTATGGGGGGCTGAGGGGGAGGGGGGAGGGGGCACCATTTAGAGGAGGCGGGAGAAGTCTGTTAGGAAAGTAGGGTGCGGGGAACTGTTAGTCAGCCCCGCTAGAGGCGGGTCGTTTCCAAGCAGCTCTGCATGACAAAGGGGAAGGAGCCGAGGCTGCTCTTTGATGTGTCCCCTGCCGCCCCACACACCTGCCTGTGGGTGCCCCGGCCCCAGCTGAGACCTCAGAAAGAAACCTAAAGGGGGTGGGGAAAACAGTGTGTCCCAGCTCTCCTGGATCTTGTTCAAGTCACCTTCCTTTCTTGGTGGCCCCAGGACAAAAATATTTCATAGGCTGATGACGCCAAGCACCTGCCGCCCCCTCCCGGAGAGCCTGGAGACCCCGAACCACAGGACCAGCATGGTGAGGAGGGGTGGGGGCGGCGTGGAGCACCGCACGTGCTGTGTTGTGTGTACTGTGTTGGAGCGCTAACGGGTCCTGGGACACGACTGGAGATGTGGGGCCCCACCCCGCAGGGAGGTGAAGGGAGAACGGAAGTGGGAGGCTGGAGGGAGCCGGGCATTTGACCCACTCATTAGCAGCATGGATCTTCCCGAGGGCTCCATGAAAGGTGCGCTTTGGGGATATAATGTGAGCTACGAAACGCAGAAGGCAAAGATATGGGGCGCTGTGGTGGCTGGGGAGAGAGGTCGTGGCTTGTAGAAGACGCATCCTCAGAAGAGGTTCCGTGCAGCCCCTCCGAGGCCACCTAGGAGTGCAGCGGAGAGAACGGGCCACCTAGGAAGGCAAGGCCTTGGCCACCAAAGCTTTCGGACGCAGAGTGCACAGTTCACTGTATGGCTTTTGTATTTTTGGAGACGTTACCTTTAGAAAGTGAGAAATCTTCATTTGTATCCCTACCGTTATTCCTTAATAATCAGGTTGGGATTTGAGAAACCTGTTTA